>NC_083355.1:54407681-54713835 GCF_030254825.1 Meriones unguiculatus | reverse complement strand
AATCCGGACATTGCACTGTAGTGCGTATTCTAAGCATCACCTGTCTCAAGTTTGTGTAAACATGCCACCATTTGTTCTCTGTGTTGTCAATAAAACAACCAGCCAGTGCTGAGCTATGAAGAGAATAGGGTGGGACATACTAGTCCGGAGGGGAGAAGAAAAAAGCAAGTGGGAGGAGTGGGAGAGCAGAGATCTGCAGGAGAAGATATTTCAAACCACAAGGAGAGATGAGCTAGACCTAAGATATGACTAAAACCAAGTATAATGGGTGAAATCTGAATGGTAGGAAACTCTGTGGGCTTGGAGGGTTAGGATGAAATAACTTTTGCTTAGTATTGTGCTCTAGGTTAATTAAAGAAATTCTAGTCTCTGTGTGGTGATTTTGGTATACAGCTGGTTTAGAAATAACCTCTGCTTAAGTAAAAGATAAATCAATGATAAATATTACACAACAACAAATGGTGCCCAACTAATCTAAGTATTCACACCCTTTCCTTTAAATCATACTTTAACATAATTTGGTGGGGGAAATAAGCTCCCAGTGATACAACCCAAACTTAAAACCTAAAAACTCCCAGGTCAATTACTGTCTTGTTAGGGGAGACTAATAAACAGGCCCAGGAACAAAGCAAAAGACAACCTCCTGTGGGCAGACCTGAGACCTAACAAAACAAAACTGGCTGCAGCTACAGTCTAACAGGAGGGGCCCACAAGCATAGCTTTGTTATACTATGGCTAGCTCAGCTCAGCTCAGAGCAACAGCAGCAGCCATAGGTGGAAAAGAAGGAACTGGAGGCAGACAGACCTCTAGACAGAGCTTAGCCTAAAACTGCATCTAAAATTAAAAAAAAATGCATGGCAGAGGGTGTTTTGATCCTTTTGGGGTTTGTTTTGGTTGTAGTCATGGACCTGGTTGCAATATGTTTAATGGTGATGGCTCTTCTCCATGCCTTCTCCAAGAAAGTTCAAGGAGAAAATGGGGAGAAAGCCAAGGAATGGAATACTGAGTAACAGACAATAGAAAGGGCACTCACTCTTCCTAATGAAAATTCGATTAATAAGGGCTAAAATTCAAAGCTCTTTGGCTGCAAGATACTTGTCAACTCTTTCTGGTAAGGGTCCACTGATTCACTGTAACAACAACTAAATTCCAAAACCAACTAGGCTTTACTTGTTACAACCTTAATAGGCACAACTGACCCAAAATGTAAAATTTTCTTGTACTTTTGCTTGCTTTTCATTTAAAGGCTTTGAGTTACAATGATATGGATTTGAGAAAAAAATATTTGAACAAGTTGGTGAGGGCACATGCCAGCCTATTTAAGTCCTAGAAACTTAAATATTACAGTTCATATGTTTAAAAGGCTGAACCATCCACCCCATATCAATAAAGGGGCAAACTAAAGAATAGCCACACCAATGTAAAAATCCAGGTACAAGATGCCTAGGGTATGCTTAAATGCTAAAGGTAAAAGGGAGTTTATTTGATGGTTGTCTATAAAGACATAGCTGCCCATTCTGTATAAAAAAAAGGGGATAAGACAAAAGTAGCTGCAACATATATAAAAACCTAGGCCTAAACCTCCAAACAGGTACAAGATCCTTACACTACGCTTAAACTCTAAATTAAAAAGGACTTTATATAATGTTTACTTAAAACATGCCTTTTCTATTGCTAAAGTCAACTAGCTTGTCTCTCTAATGGGAGGCCTTCTATCAGGAGATAGGTAACAGCTTGGCCTAATACAACAGGTGCCCAAGAACACAAAAAAAGATATTTTCATCTATATAGCCTTATTTTGATTTCTACACGATAATGATTTTATGTTCAATAATAATGGTAACTTATGTTGCTAATCCCTTCACATGAGAACTACTCTAAAACTGACTGAGACATAAAAAAATGTTTCCAGCCAGATCTTCAACAATACATGGCCAATAAATCCTTGGCTATCATACCCGCAAAATTTATTATGCCATAAATTGGCATAGATAAAATTGGTTTACAGTTTAGTTTCATCCTGAACATCTCATACATTTATAGTTTTAGAACTGTATAATGCTAGTGAAAAAATTATATGTTTGCAGAACAAAAGGACTGGACACTGAAGACACTGGATGAAAGCTGACAAGAATCCTCCTTCCAGCATGCTGGGACACTGATGCATCTGTTCCAGCATCTTGCATGTTCAGCATTCTGCTTGTTCCTGCCTCAACTGCTTCAATTGCTATGTCTCATCAAAGCCTGTTCCCGTGAAGAAAGCTACTAATCTCAATTGGTCCAACATTTTAGACTGTTCCAAACAGGACTTCTACTAAGCCTAAAATTTCTCAGCAAAGACTGGACCACAAATGATAATGTTTTCTTAACTAACAGCAGAGGCTTTTGGAAGTAGTTAGATTATGAGGATGATAATGTAAAAAAATTGCATCAGTCCCCATATTAAAGACAAATAAGAGAAGATGCCATGTGTGGTATACGAAGTCAGATTTACCAGAGACCAAATCTGTTTAGTTCTTGAACTATTTACCTGCAGAAATTTGTGAAATGAGTCTAGTATTTACATGCCATGACATTTTTTAAATAATAGGATATTTATTTTATTTTTTCTTCATTATTATTATTTATTACAATTTATTCGCTATGTATCTAGGTTTTAGCCCCCTCCCTCATCTCCACTCAGTCCCACCCTCCCTTCTACTCCCCCTCCCCATATCTCTCCTCTAGTTCACTGATAGGGGAGGTCCTCCTCCCCTACTGTCTGACCCTAGCCTATCAGAACTGTCTGGATCCTCGTTCTCTGTGGACTAGTAAGGTCAGGTGGAGGTGAACAAAGAGCAGGCAACTGACATTTTTAACCAGATTAGTTCATCAGATTTGAGTTGTGTTAAACACAATACAGGTAGGTACTTAAGAACTTGAGGTGAATTTTAGATTTCTAAATTGAGGAACATTAATGAAAATTACTTTGAATTCTGTAAAAGTATACCCAGCTCTAAAAAGACCAGAAAGTACCTACTAGGACTCAGACTCTCACTCCACCTGCTGTGGAACAAGGCCTCTGACCTCAGTAGCCCCAGACTACATACAGATTGATTTCTGTGGTCTCAGAGGTCACTTTGTGCCTGTGGTTCTTACTACATAGAATATATACTCTAGTGGGCCTGCTGTTTGGGCTCCTGCCCCCCCCCCAAATTCCCAGAATTTAAGACTCACCAGGGTTTATTTCCTTGGTTTCAGTTGGCACATTACTAAGGAAGACTCTACTGACTCCTTTTGACAATTAACAAGTTTAACCAGTACCCATAGCTGAGCTTCATGCAGAAATTCCTCTCAGAACACACACACAGACTCACATACACACACACATACAAACACACACAAATTCAATAGAATCAGGAGAAGTCAAAACTGAAAGGAAAAATCATTAGAAAAAAATCAACAAAGAAATACAAAAAACATGCAGAACCATCATATGTCTTCAAGTATCTAACTGTTCTATATGGAACTGAAAATACACAGATAACTTAAATGTCTGAGAAACAATCCAATATGTAAGAAAAATTCAGCAAGGTAATTGAATAACTAAAAAAAGAACAAAACAGATATACTTGATATGAAGATATTAGTCAATTAAATAAAACTGTGTCAGAAAGCATCAAAAGCAGACAACATCATGCAGTAGAATAAATTTTATGAATAGAAGATATAGTAGAGATCATAATACAGACATATAAGGTGGAGGAATTAAAGAACATGAATGATACTACCAAGGACTCTGATTCAGCAGGCCACCTGAGAATTCATGGGGAAGAAAACAGCAAATATACAATCAAATGGAACACATAGACTGTAAAGGAAGCTTTGGTAGAAAATTCTCAAGTGTAAAAAGTGAAGTAGACACTGAAACGCACACTTTTGTTGTAGGACACAGAGAAATCAGTTTTGAGCTGACCAGGAACTCTTCCTTCAGGACAGCTTCTATAATGCTGGAAAGTGCTGTGCAGACTGTTGGAGGGAAAAAGGCATCAAAGGTCTTTTCCAGCACTTGGCCCTGAATGACACAATATCAGTCTCCCTGTAATGATGGGCTCACTGATGTAATACCGGTAAGACTTTTGGGACGTGATCAACTGCTGTCTTGGTTAGACTGATTCTTTCTCCCCAGGAGGATATTCATGCCTGCTTCTGTAAACAGGTTCAAATCCATGGCTATGATAAGCATAGACAATACAGATGCTGGTTTTCTAAATGATCAAATTGTCAGGCTACCTTCTAAATATTTGTGTCCCTATCAATAGGTTTGTTCCACTATGAACTTTGATTGGAGAAGATTCTTAATATGGTGGGCTCTTGTTAAGTCAGAAATATGTTACTGTTCAAAGTGTTGAGAATAAGCGACTATAAATGCAGAGCTATAGGTGAAAATCTATATCACACATCACTCAGAAAACCGTGGAAGAGGAGGGTAGAAAGAACGTAAGAGTGAGGATGGGGAGTGCATTGAAATCCTGTCCTCTGAGCATGAAGACGCTCTTGCATACATGAACTCACTGCAGCAGTGGTTATCTATCAAACCTGCACAGCATGAAGCCAGTTAAAATTCGGAGCATAGAGAAAACAAGGGCTCCCAAGGCCGAATCCAAGCTGATGAGCTATTGCTAATTGATGGCTACTAGAGGAAGAAGATTTACTTCTCCTGTACGAGTGTGGCCAATGGTAGATTCTCCACATCTTGGTGGATAACATGTGTAGATATGAGCAGCAGGTAAGTAAGTAATTAAGGTAGATAGATACATAGATAGACAGATAGATGGATAAAGAAATAAATAGATAAATAAACAAAGTTTGAAGAGATATATGATGGGCATCCTGGAGGGAACTAGAGGGGATGATGCAAAGTGGATAAGATCAAGAAGCATAGTATACATGTATGGAATTTTCAAAGAACTAATAAAAATGAAAATAAAAACAAAAAGTTCGGTGGGGGGCAGAGTAAGATGGCGGCGCCAGGAAGACTCTCATTCTGACCAGCAACACAGTGGGATCAGCACAGTGACCAGCAATCAGAACTCGTGGCCATAAAACACAGACGGTTGTGTTTCCCAGGTGAGAGGATACCCCACAGTGGGGGATTCAATCAGCTTTTAACTCACCAGGCTAAACTGCGGAAGAGATCCCAGTTCCAGCAGACGCTTGGCCACCAGCCCAGAGCCGCACGTGAGTGTCTCTGGTCAGGGTCCCAGACTGAACCTTGCACACCACACTATCAGAGACTGGAATTTTCAGTCGAGAGATAACCCAACTGTACAGGAAACGATTGGGACCGACCTTAGGTCACCCAGACATCCCCTGGGAAAGACTAGGGTTCCGGAGGCAACCCAGGAACCAGCCCGGAGCCAGAGGCAGGGACCCAGGCGCCTGCACAGAGCCCTGCCTGTGTGCCTGATTCACAACCTCAGATAAAACTGTGGGCCCCAGGGCCCCAGGGCCCCAGAGACTCAGTTTCACTGTCGGGTGCAAACACACAGGGAGGGAAACGGCTGGGCTGATCTCAGAGCACTCAGCTGACACCCCCACCCCGAAAAGGTCTCGGGAAAATTACCCAGTTTAGGCAGACGCCCAGGCTCCCAAACACCGGAAAGGCAGACACAAGCAGTTTCTGCGAGCCAACTAGCTGACTGAGATGGAGCGGTGCGCCCCAGGGCAAAAAAAAAAAAAAAAAAAAAAAAAAAAAAGAGAGACTGGGAGTCCCTGTCTCCAGAGAATCCACAGGGAAGGAAAGAAACTGTACTGACTTAAATCACCTAGGCCTTCCCTGGAAAAAGACTCACAGACAGGTGGGGCTGAGCCACCATCACTCAGCTGTGCTCCAGACACAGGCACAAACAGTTGCTGCACGCCAGATGTCCAACTGGGTCACAGCAGCTGATCATTAAATTTACAACAAGAAACCCAGAAACAGGGCAGCTGCCCTCTGGACTTCCCTGGGTGAGAGGAGAACCATCTCGACTAACAAAGACCACAGTTACCACTCAGGTCTCTATCCCTGAGGTGAGCAGCAGCAACTCCCGAAAGAATGCCAGCCATCCAGGGACTATACTCAAAAAGCTGAGAAGACCTCCTTTAGGAAAAACCAGTTTTCTGCAAAGGGGATTCTCTCCACCACAGGATCCTCAGGAGCCACCAGAAAATAACCCCAAACACCTAAGAAAGCACAATGGGTAGAGGCCAGCGTAAAAGCTCAAGCAACAAAAGACAGAGCAATATGGCATCTCCAGAACCCAGTTACCCAGGGGCAAGTAGCCCTGGGCACCCCAGAATAACTGAAATCTAAGAAGATGACCTAACAACTATGCTCATGAAGATGATAACAGAGGAAACAAATAAGATACATAAAGATATAGAGGAAGATGAACTCAAACAGAATATTGCCATCCATAACGAAATAGAGGAAGCTGAAGCCAAACAGTTTATGGCCTGTAGAGAGGAAATGCTTAAAGCACTGAATGAAATAAAACAAACAGAGTTGAAGGAATTAAAAGAAAAACAGGAAAGTAAAATCAGACAGGTGAAGGAAGTAAACAAAACAACTCAAGACCTGAAGATAGAACTGGAAAAATTAAAGAAAACACAAATGGAAGAAATAATGGAGAGGAAGAATCTAGGAAGAAAACAGGAACTACAGAGGTAAGCATAACCAACAGACTACAAGAGATGGAAGAAAGAATCTCAGGTGTAGAAGATACAATGGAAGAAATCGATGTATCTGTCAAAGAAAATGTTAAATCCAAAAAATTCCTGATACAGACCGTCCAAGAAATCCAAGACAATATGAAAAGACAAAACCTAAGAATAATAGGTATAGAGGAAAAAGAAGACTCCCTTCTCCAAGGCCCAGAAAATATTTTCAACAAAATCATTGAAAAAAATTTCCCAAGTTAAAGGAAAGGCAAATAAGAATACATGAAGCCTACAGAACACCCAACAAATTTGACCAGAAAAGAAAATGCTCCTGCCACATAATAGTCAAAACAGTAAGTATACAGAACAAAGAAAAAATACTAAAAGCTGCAAGGGAAAAAGGCCAAGTAAATATAATGGCAAACCCATTAGAATCACACCTGACTGTTCAACAGAGACTATGAAAGCCAGAAGGGCCTGGTCAGATATCATGCAGACCCTAAGAGAACACAGATGTCAGCCCAGGCTACTATACCCTGCAAAGCTCTCAGTCCTCATAGACGGAGAAAACAAGATATCCAATGATGAAAACAAATTTCAACAATACCTACACACAAAACCAGCATTAGAGAAGACACTGGAAGGGAAAATACAACCCAAAAAATTAGCTTCTTTCAAGAAAATACAGGAAATAATTAACCTTACTACAGTAAAACAAAAAGAAACCAAGCACAAAACCTTATGATCACACCCAATATCAAAATCAAGGTATCTAACAGCCACTGGTCTTTAATCTCTCTCAACATCAATGGACTCAACTCTCCAATAAAGAGACACAGATTAACAGAATGGATACGTAAACAAAACCCAGCAATCTGTTGCATACAAGAAACACCTAAGGCACAAAGAGACATTAACTGAGGGTAAAGGGTTGAAAGACGACTTTCCAAGCAAACGGACCCAAGAAGCAAGCAGGAGTAGCCATTCTAATATCTGATAAAATGGACTTTCAAACAAAATTAATAAAAAGAGATGGGGAAGGACACTTCATACTCATCAAAGGAAAATTCCACCAGGAAGACATCACAATCCTGAACATCTATGCTTCAAAGAAAAGAGTACCCACATTTGTAAAAGAAACATTGATAAAATTTAAACCACATATAGATCCCCACACATTAATAGTGGGAGATTTCAACACCCCACTCTCAACAAAGGACAGGTCAACAAGACAGAAATTAAACAAAGAAACAATGTCTCTAACAGAGGTCATGAATCAAATGGACCTAACAGACATTTACAGAACTTTACACCCAAACACAAAAGAATTTACCTTCTTCTCAGCACCTCATGGAACCTTCTCCAAAATGGACCATATAGTTGGTCACAAAGCAAGCCTCAACAGATACAAGAAGATTGAAATAATCCCTTGTATCTTGTCTGATCACCATGGAATAAAGCTGGACCTCAACAATAACAGAAATAGCAAAAAGCCTACACACACATGGAAACTGAACAACTTGTTACTAAATGACAGCTGGGTCAGGGAAGAAACAAAGAAAGAAATTAAAGTCTTCCTAGAAATCAATGAAAATGAAGACACAACATACCCAAACTTGTGGGACACAATGAAAGCAGTGCTAAGAGGAAAGTTCATGGCACTAAGTGCCTTCAAGAAGAAATTTGAGACAGCTCATTCAAGCAAATTAATGGCTCACTTAAAAACCCTAGAAAAAGAAGAAGCAGACACACCAAGAAGGAGTAGATGGCTGGAAGTAATCAAACTCAGGGCTGAAATCAATCAATTAGAAACAAATAAAACAATTCAAAGAATCATTGAAACCAAGAGCTGGTTCTTTGAGAAAATCAACAAGATCTACAAACCCTTAGTCAAGCTAACTAAAAGGCAGAGAGACACCACCTAAATCAACAAAATCAGAAATGTAAAGGGGGACATAAAGACAGACACTGAGGAAATCCAAACAATCATTAGGACTTACTTCAAAAGTGTATATGCCACAAAATTTGAAAACCTAACTGAAATGGACAATTTTCTTGATCGATTTGACTTACCAAAGCTGAATCAGGACCAGGTAAATCAATTAAATAGTCCTATATCCCCCAAACAAATAAAAGCGGTCGTCAAAAATCTCCCATCCATAAAAAGCCCAGGACCAGATGGCTTCAGCGCAGAATTCTACCAGACCTTCAAAGAAGAGCTAACACCAATTCTCTTCAAACTATTCCACAAAATAGAAACAGAAGGAACATTACCAAACTCATTCTATGAAGCTACAGTCACCTTGGTACCTAAACCTCACAAAGACTCAACAAAGAAAGAATTTCAGGCCAATCTCCCTTATGAACATTGATGCAAAAATGCTTAACAAAATACTTGCAAACCGAATCCAAGAACACATCAAAGATATTATCCACTATGACCAAGTAGGCTTCATCCCAGGTATGCAGGGGTGGTTCAATATATGGAAATCCATCAATGGGATCCACCATATTAACAAACTGAAAGAAAAAAAATCACATGATAATCTCCCTAGATGCTGAAAAAGCATTTGACAAAATCCAACATCCATTCATGTTTAAAGTATTGGAGAGATCAGGGATACAAGGCACATATCTAAACATAGTAAAGGCGATATACAGCAAGCCTATAGCCAACATCAAACTGAACGGAGAGAAACTTAAAGCAATCCCACTGAAATCAGGGACAAGACAAGGCTGCCCACTCTCTCCATATCTCTTCCACATAGTGCTGGAAGTCCTTGCTAGAGCAATAAGACAGTTGAAGGAGATCAAGGGGATATAGATTGGAAAGGAAGAAGTCAAATTATCACTATTTGCAGATGATATGATAGTATACATGAGTGACCCCAAAAACTCTACCAGGGAACTCCTATAGCTGATAAACACCTTCAGCAAAGTGGCCGAATACAAAATTAACTCAAAAAAAAATCAGTAGGACTCCTCTATACAAAAGACAAAAGGGCTGAGAAAGAAATTAGGGAAACAACACACTCACAATAGCCACAAATGACATAAAGTACCTTGGTGTAACCCTAACCAAGCAAGTCAAAGATTTTATGAAAAAAATTTCAAGTCTCTGAAGAAAGAATTAGAAGAAGACATGAGAAGATGGAAAGATCTCCCATGCTCATGGTTTGGCAGGATTAACATAGTAAAAATGTCCATCTTATCAAAAGCAATCTACAGATTTAATGTAATTCCCATCAAATTGCCAACACAATTCTTTATAGAACTGGAAAGAAAAATTCTCAACTTCGTATGGAATAACAAGAAACCCAGAATTGCTAAAACAATCCTCTACAATAAAAGACCTTCAGGAGGTATCTCCATCCCTGATCTCAAGCTGTACTATAGATCAACAGTTATAAAAACTGCATGGTACTGGCATAGAAACAGAATGGTGGATCAATGGAACCGAACAGAAGACCCAGAAATAAACCCACACATTTATGGATACCTGATTTTTGACAAAGATGCCAAAACCATACAATGGAAAAAAGATAGCCCCTTCAATAAATGGTGCTGGTCTAACTGGATGTCTACATGTAGAAAAATGAAAATAGATCCATACTTATCACCCTGCACAAAACTGAAGTCCAAGTGGATCAAAGACCTCAACATAAAACCAGACACATTAAATCAGCTAGAAAAAAAATTGGGGAATACCCTAGAACTCATTGGTACAGGAGAGAACTTCCTGAACAGAACACCAACAGCACAGGCTCTAAGAGCAACAATCAATAAATGGGACCTCATGAAACTGAAAAGCTTCTGTAAAGCAAAGGACACTGTCATCAAAACATAGTGACTGCCTACAGATTGGGAAAGAATCTTCACCAACACTTTATCTGACACAGGAGTCATATCCAGTATATATAAAGAACTAAAGAAGCTGAAAAGCAGCAAACCAAGTAATCCACTTTAAAAATGGGGAACAGAGCTAAACAGAGAACTCTCTGTAGAGGAATATCGAATGGCAGAAAAGCATTTTAAGAAATGCTCAACCTCATTAGCCATTAGGGAAATGCAAATTAAAACAACCCTGAGATTTCACCGTACACCCATCAGAATGGCCAAGATGAAAAACTCAAGTGACAACACATGCTGGAGAGGTTGTGGAGAAAGGGGAACCCTTCTCCACTGCTGGTGGGAATGTAAACTTGTACAACCATTCTGGAAATCAATCTGGCGCTTTCTCAGACAACTAGGAATAGTGCTTCCTCAAGATCGAGCCATACCACTCCTAAGCATATATCCAAAAGAGGCTCAAGTACACAAAAAGGACATTTGCTCAACCATGTTTGTAGCAGCTTTATTTGTAATAGCCGGAAGCTGGAAACAGCCCAGATGCCCCTCAAATGAAGAATGGATGCAGAAATTACTGTACATCTACACAATGGAGTATTACTCAGCAATGAAAAATAAGGAAATCATGAAATTTGCAGGTAAATGGTGGGACCTGTAAAGGATCATCCTGAGTGAGTTGTCCCAGAAGCAAAAAGACACACACGGTATATACTCACTCATATAAACTTATAATATAGGATAAACCCACTAAAGTCTGTACATCTAAACAAACTAAGCAAAAAAGAGGACCCTAACTAAAACGGTCAATCCCCATCCTTAAAGGCAAAGAGGATGGACATCAGAAGAAGAAAACAGGAAACAACCTAGGAATCTTCTACAGAGGGCCTCTGAAAGCCAGAAGAAGAAAACAGGAAACAACCTAGGAACCTGACACAGAGGGCCTCTGAAAGCCTCTGCCCTGCAGACTATCAAAGCAGATGCTGAGCCTGATGGCCAACTGTCAGGCAGAGTGAATGGAATTTTATGTAAGAAGTGGGAAATAGCAAGAGCTGGAGAGGACAGGAACTCCACAAGGAGAGCAACAGAACAAGAAATTTTGAACACAGGGAACTTTGCAGAGACTCATACTCCAACCAAGGACTATTCATGGAGATAACCTAGAACCCCTGCACAGATGTAGCCCATAGAAGTTCAGTGTCCAAGTGGGTTACATAGTAATGGGAAGAGGGACTGCCTCTGACATAATCTGATTGGCCTGCTCTTTGATCACCTCCCCCTGAGGGAGGAGCAGCCTTACCAGGCCACAGAAGATGACAATGCTGCCACTTCTGATGAGAACTGATAGTCTAAGATTAGAAAGAAGGAGAGGAAGACCTTCCCTGTCAGTGGACTTGGGGAGGGGCATGCATGCAGAAAGGGGAGGAAGGGTGGTGTCGGAAGCGGAGGAGGGAGGTGCATATGGGGGGATACAAAATGAATGAAGTGTAATTAATAATAATAATAATAATAAAAGAAAAAAAAACAAAGTTCTCATAGTCAAGAAGTTATAAATACAAACCAAGAAAACAATTCTAAAATCAGCATAAAACAAAATAAACTCATATACAAAGACAATGATATTCCAACTACAACAACATCCATAAAGTATAAAGGAGCAAGGAATGAAATATTTCAAGCTTTGAAAAGAAACAAATGTGAACCAAGAATCTCGTAGCAGGTAAAGTTATGTTTCAATATTGATACAGAAATGAGAATATTTCAAGACAAATATAAATTAGGCAAACTCACAACAACCAAGCACCAAGCCCATACTGCAGAAAATTCTTAAAAACATTCCACATTTGAAGGAGTAAGAAAGACTTTTTACTTTTTTTTTTCACAAGATCACATTAAAGGGCATATATATGTCATGAAAGAAACAAACGAACAGAAAATATTTGGAAAAGAAACACCCAGGTGTAACCAAACAAACAAGCAAGGTCCAGAAAGAAATATGGGATTCAAAAAATAAATAAATACCAAGAATCCAGCAAAACAGAAAATAATCTAACAAATTCAAATGAAGTATCAACCATCATCCTAAAATAACCTTAAATATAAACGGCTTCAATTCATCATTAAAAGGAAACTGATTAATGAGATGAAAACAAAACCTATTTATATGTTGGCTTCAAGAAACACACTTAGATTTCAAGATATCAAGCAGAAAGGATAGACAAGCAGGCAAAGCTATTCAAATAGCTGACAAAGATGACTCCAAACCAAAGCTAAGAAGAGAGAAAGAGGAAACCAATAATCAATATTGATCCATATTAATATTTACATCATTAATGTTTATCGATATTATTTATTACTATTATTAATATCATATTATATTAATAACTAGGACATTTAAGCAACAAGATACAACAAATACAAATATTTGTATATAAACATAGGAGTCCTAGGTTTCTTAGAGAAAAAACTAAATGGCATAAGGTGTCATATAGGTCCTGATACAACAACAGAGGACACTGAGCTGCCATGGGCTACATCTGTGCAGAGGTTCTAGGTTATCTCCTTAGATAGAACTAGGTTGGAGTACCAGTCTCAGAAAATCTGGGGCCAGAATTTTTGGTTCTATTGCTCTCCTTGTGGAGCTCCAGTCCCCTCCAGTTCTTTCTATCTCCCCCTTTTTCATAAGATTCCCTGCACTCTGATCAATGTGTGGCTATGAGTCCCAGCATCTGCTTGATATCCTCCTGGGTAAAGTCTTTCAGAGGCCTGAATGACCTGTGGTAGGCTCCTGTCCTTTTATATGTTTTTCCATCTTCCAATGTCCATCCCATTTGCCTTTCTGAATGAAGACTAAGCATCTTACCTAGGGTCCTCCTTCTTGCTTAGCTTTTTTAGATGAGCAGATTTTAGTATGTTTATCCTATATTATATGTCTAATATTCACTTATAAGTGGGTATATACCATTTGTTTCTTTCTGCTTCTGGGATACCTCACAAGGATGATCTTTTCTAGTTCCCACGATTTGCCTGCAAAATTTATGATTCCTTGTTTTTAATTGTTAAGTAGTATTCCATTGTGTAAAAATACCACAATTTCTGTATTTATTCCTCAATTGAGTGACATCTGGGTTGTTTCCACATTCTGGCTATTATGACTAAAGCTACTATGAATATGGTTGAGCAAATTTCCTTGTATACCTGAGAATAGGATATATGCCTAAGAGTGGTATAGCTGGATCTTGAGGTAGCACAATTCTTTTTTTTTATATAATTTTATTTTTTTTCTTATCAGTTACATTTTATTAACTCTGTATCCCAGCTGTGTCCCGCTCCCTCATTCCCTCCCAGTCCCTCCCTCCCTCCCTCATCACCACCATGCCCCTTTCCAAGTCCACTGATAGGGGGGACCTCCTTCCCATTCATCCGATCCTGTTTTATCAGGTATCTTCAGGACTGGCTGCGAAGCCCTCCTCTGTGGCCTAACAGGACTGTTCTTCCCTTGGGGGGTGGGGAGGTCCAAGAGGCAGTCATTGAGTTCCTGTTAGAAATAGTCCTTGTTCTCCTCACTATGGGAAACCAATTGGTTACTGAGCTACCACAAGCTACATCTGAGCAGAAGTTCTAGGTTATATCCATACATGGTCCTTGGTTGAATGTCAGTCTCAGAAAAGACCCTGTGCCAAGATATATTTGGTCCTTGTGGAGCTCCTATCCTTTCCCCATCAGACTAACTCCCCTTCTTTTATATGATTCCCTTTACTCTGCCGAAGATTTGGTCATGGGTCTTTGTATCTGCTTTGATATCACTGCTAGTTAGAGTCTTTCAGATGCGTTCAGTGGACTCCTGTCATACATTCAATGCACATCCCATCTGTCTTTCTAAACAAGGATTGATCATCTTACCCCATGTCGGCTCTCTTGATTATCTTTTTTAGGTGTATAGATTTCATTATGTTTATCATATCTTATAGGTCTATATAAATGAGTATATACCGTTTGTCTTTCTCCTTCTGGGATATTTCACTCAGAATGATCTTTTCTAGATCCCACCATTTGCCTGCAAATTTCATGATTTCCTCCTTTTTGATTGTTGAGTAGTATTCCATTGTGTAAAAATACCACAATTTCTGTATCCATTCCTCCATTGATGGACATCTGGGTTGTTTCCAGGTTCTGGCTATTACAAATAAAGCTGCTATAAACATGGGTTGCAAAATTCTTAATTATCTGAGAAAGCCTTAGATTGGTTTCCAATGGTTGTACAAGTTTACATTCCCACCAACAATGGAGGAGCGTTCCCTTTTCTCCACATTCTCTCCAGCATGCATTGTCATTTAAGTTTTTGATCTTAGCCAGGTGTAAAGTTCTGGAGAGATCAGGGATACAAGGCACTTACCTAAACAGAGTAAAGGCAATATACAGCAAACCTATAGCCAACATCAAAATAAATGAAGAGAAACAAATCAATCCCACTGAAATCAGGGGATTTCATAAGTCATGGCTGCCCACTCTCTGTATATCTCTTCAACATAGTTCTTGAAGTCCTTGTTAGAGCAATAAGACAATTAAAGGAAATGGAGTTGACTCAATTCAGAAAGGAAGAAGTTAATGTATCACTCCTTGCAGATGATATGATATAATATACATGAGTGATCCCAAAAATTCTCACAGGGAACTCCTACAGCTGATAAACACCTTCAACAAAGTGGCTGGATAAAAAATTAACTAAAAAAAATCAGTATCCCTCCTGTATACAAAAGACAAATGGGCTGAGAAAGAAATTAAGGAAACAACACCCTTCACAATAGACAAAAGGGACAAAAAGTACTTCAGTCTAACTCTAACCAAGCAAGTGAAAGACCTGTTTGGAAAAAAACAAAAACAAAAACAAAAACAAACAAACAAAAAAACTTCAAGCCTCTGAAGAAAGAAATTGAAGAAGATATCAGAAGATAGAAAGATCTTCGATGCTTATGGATTGGCAGGATTAACATAGTAAAAATGGCCATCCTGCCAAAAGCAATCAACAGGTTCAATGCAATTCCCATCAAAATACCAACACAATTCTTTACAGAACTTGAAAGAAAAATTCTCAGCTTCATATGGAAAAACAAAAACCCAGAATCTCCAAAACGATCCTTTACAACAACAGATCATCTGGAGGCATCCCTATCCCTGATCTCAGACTGTATTACATAGCAATAATAAAAACCAGATGGTATTGGCATACAAACAGAAAGGAGGATCAATGGAACAGAAAAGAAAATTCAGAAATAAACCCACACACCTATGAATACTTGATTTTTGACAAAGAAGCCAAAACCATTAAATGGAAAAAAGACAGCATCTTCAACAAATGGTGCTGGTCCAACTGGATGTCCACATGCAGAAAAATGAAAATAGACCCACATTTATCACCCTGCACTAAACTAAAGTCCAAGTGGATCAACGCCCTCAACATAAAAGCAGATACCCTAAATCTGTTAGAAGAAAAAGTGGGGAAGAGCCTAGAACTCATTGGCACAGGAGACAACTTCCTGAACAAAAAACCCACAGGCTCTAAGAAGAACAATCAATAAATAGGAACTCATGAAACTGAAAAGTTTCTGTAAAGCAAAAGACACTATCGTCAGAACAAAATGACAGCCTACAGACTGGGAAAGGATCTTCACGAATCTTACATCTGACAGCTAATAGCTGTATATATATATATATATATATATATATATATATATATATATATATATATATACATATATATATATATATGTTTGTATATATACTAATAGCTGTGTATATATATATTAACTTCTTTAGGTATATATATATATATATATATACCTAAAGAAGTTAAACAGCAACATATCAAATAATCCAATTAAAAATGGGGTATGGAGCTAAACAGAGAATTCTCTGTAGAAGAATATAGAATGGCAGAAAAACACTTGAAGAAATGATCAACGTCCTTAGCCATCAGGGAGATGCAAATCAAAAGGACCCTGATATTTCACCTTACACTCACCGGAGTGGCTAACATCAAAACTTCAAGTGACAATACATGCTGGAGAGGATGTGGAGAAAAGGGAACCCTCGTCCATTGCTGGTGGGTATGTAAACTTGTACAACCACTTTGGAAATCAATCTGGCACTTTCTCAGACAATTAGGAATATTGCTTCCTGAAGACCCAGCTATACCACTCCGAGGCATATATCCAAAAATTGCTCAAGTACACAAGGACATTTGCTCAACCATGTTTGTAGCAGCTTTATTTGTAATAGCCTGAACCTGGAAACAACCCAGATGTCCATCAACGGAGGAATAGATACAGATATTGTGGTATTTTTACACAATGGCAATGGAATACTACTCAACAATTAAAAACAAGGAAATCATGAAATTTGCAGGCAAATTGTGGGATATTGGAAAGATCATCCTGAGTGAGGTGTCCCAGAAGGAGAAAGACACACATAGTATATACTCACTTATATAGACCTATAAGATAGGATAAACATACTGTAATCTATACACCTAAAGAAGATAAACAAGAAAGAGGACCCGGGGTAAGATGATCAATCCTCACTTAGAAAGACAACTGCGATGGATATTGGATGTAGGATAAAACAAGTAACAGGACAGGAACCTACCAGAGAGGGCCTCTGAAAGACTCTACCTAGCAGTGTATCAAAGCAGATACTGAGACTCATAATCAAACTTTGAGCAGAGTGCAGGGAATCATATGAAAGAAAGGGGAGTTAGTATAACCTGCAGAGGACAAGAGCTCCAAAAGGACCAAATATATCTGGGCATAGGGGTCTTTTATGAGACTGTGTCTCCAACCAAGGACCATGTATGGATTTAACCTAGAACTCCTGCTTGGATGTAGACCATGGTAGCTCAGTATCCAAGTGGGTGCCCTAGTAGGAGGAACAGGGACTATTTCTGACATCAACTCAGTGGCTGGCTCTTTGACCTCCCTAGCCCCAAAAGGGAGGAGCAGCCCTGCTAGGCCACAGAGGAGGACTGTGTAGCCAGGCCTGTTAATACCTGATAAGCTAGAGTCAGATGAAAGGGGAGCAGGTTCTCCCCTTTTTGTGGACTTGGAAAGGGGCAGGGAGAAGATGAGGGAGGGATGGTAGAATTGGGAGGGAATGAGGGTTCAGGATACAGCTGAGATACAAAGTTAATAAACTATAATTAATAATAAAAAATAAATAAATAAAAGAAAAATTCCTCAACTTCATATGGAATAACAAGAAAACCAGAATAGCTAAAACAATCCTCTACAATAACAGATCTACTGGAGGTATCTCCATCCCTGATCTCAAGCTGTACTCTTGAGCAACAGTAATAAAAACTGCATGATACTGGAATAGAAATGGAATGGTGGATCAATGGAATCGAACAGAAGACCCAGGAATAAACCCACACACTATGGACACCTGATTTTTGACAAAGATGGCAAAACCATACAATAGAAAAAAGACAACAACTTCAACAAATGGTGCTGGTCTAACTGGATATCTACATGTAGAAAAATGCAAATAGGCCCACACTTATCACCCTGCATAAAACTAAAGTCCAAAGATCGCAACATAAAACTAGACACAGTAAACCTGTTAGAATAAAGAGTGGGGAAGAGCCTTGACTCATTAGCACAGGAGACAACTTCCTAAACAGAACACCAACAGCACAGGCTATAAGATCAATAATCAATAAATGGGACCTCATGAAACCTGAAATGCTTCTGTAAATCAAAGGACACTGTCCTCAGAACAAAAAGAGAGCCTATAGATTGGGAAAGGATCTTCAGCAACCCTATATCTGACAGAGGTCTAATATCCAGAATATATAAATAACTTAAGAAGTTAAATAGCAACAAATCAAATTATTCAATTAAAAATGGGATACAGAGCTAAACAGAGAATTCTCAATAGAGGAATATTGAATGGCAGAAGAACACTTGAAGAAATGCTTGATGTCCTAAATCATCAGGGAAATGCAAATCAAAATGACGCCATTATTTTTCTCAGTGCTGTGCATAATGTCAGTGTTTACTGGTACTGCTTAAGCTGTTTTATATTATATTAACAAAAGCATCTTCAGTGAGTACTTCACACCACCTCACACATAAAGATTTCTAATCTTTTTTATTTTTATAATGCTATTTTTGACTTCTAATTTCTTCAATCTCGTATTTCTTTGAAATTCTCTGGGAATCATTTGGGAACAAAACATCGGAGTAAACATCCAAGTGTCATTTAACCATCTGAGGTTCACAATCTGAGTGATTTGATTACGTTAGCTATCCCACAGATTTACAAAGCAAACGGCGGCAACTATGAAACAGTTAAAGTGAGTTTTTTTCTAGTCAAATGTCATTTCTAACTTGAAGATCCCAAATATTAAAATTCCCTTCAAGAGGTTTAAAATGTTACCATGTGGCAATGTACATAAGTGTATACATGTGAGCATTTGAACAGTTTACGAGCTGCATTGTAGTGAGATTGCAAGAATTTCTGTCTTGCTTCTCTAACCACCTCCATAAGCCAAGAAAACAATCGCTATTTAATTCATTTACAAAAGGGAAGAAAGTAGAAAATACCACATGGAGTTCTGGCCTTTCATGAAATCTCAGCACATTACTTTATGGTTGTTAATGATTCAGTGGCTAGATTTGAAACAGTCTTAAATATTTTGAAAATACCACAACCAAAATGAGTTTATACTTTTGACAAGTCATACATGATAGGTTAAAATTGTTACATAAAATATGAGCCAAAATAGAGGTATATATTATTCACCTAAGCTTGCAACCTAGACCAAACTATCTAATCTAGCATAGAAAGAAAGACTGGACAAAAGGAAAAGAGAAAGGGAAAGAGAGTATGTAGGTAGGGAGGGAGGATGGGGAGGATGACAAAGAAAAAGGAAGAAAAATAAATGAAAGTAAGTAAATAGCTCGGGCTTCAAAAAGATGCAGAGATGTTTAGTATACATAAAATAGATTGAGAAATCAAACAACTAAGATCCTCGCTAAACCTGAGAACTGAAAAACATTTGCATCTTCCTTGGCACAACATGGTTTTCAAATCTATATGACATCGCTTGGCTCCGGTTTTAGTCAGCATAATTTTGGCTTCTATTCTTGTGTGGATAACAGCCAAATTCAACTGTCTTCTATGTCCAATGCTAGAATCTTTGTTCAGTTCTGAGACTGAGAATCTGTTTTAAATAGCCTGAAACATTACTGTAAAGGAAGATTTTCCTATGCAATTTGAGTACCTTTGTAAATCATATAGTTATCATCTGAAGCTTTGTTTCCAGCTCAGTGGTTTGAAGAGTATAGCTTTCTATCACTTGCTTCAAGATTTCCATGCTTCCTTTCACCAGAAATTGCTTTGATTAATATAAATCTCTTTATGCTATGATTTCTTTTGCTAGTCACTGCCCTTTTCGATGAGTGAAAAATGTAGGTATGAGGTTTCTGAGAAAGGCTAAGCTTGAGATCAATGTATGCATTCCCATCCCTACTATAGCAAATTGCTTTTAAAGCTGATGTTTTATGTTGTGTTCATAAAAATGCTAAAGTTTTTTTTTTTGTTTGTTTTTAGCATCTGGGCATAATTGCCTGCAGTTCCATTCTGCAGCCTTCTTATTTCTGAAGATTGGTTGCAGTAGCCATGAGGCAAAATTTGTATCAGCCAAATGGCAAGAGAATTCAAGAGCTGAAGGGCAGCAGGGCAGAGCAGCCAATCTCATTCTCAGTGTCTTGTTCTATGACTCCAGCTACCATAGCATAAGCCCATGATGTCACCAAAAGACAGTCACAACCTTGGATTAGGTCTTACCAGTGACTCCTTTGACTGTCCCACTCAACAATGTTAGTAAGTTTCCAATGGCGTTAACCTGTATATGAATTGTCCTGTATGTGACCAGCCTCTGTCCTCAGCTACTCTGTCACCACAGCGGCTAATCTCACCCCTCTTCCCTCTAAACTTTTTGTTTAGGTTTTAGTTTGTGAAACAGAGCATCATTATGGATAGGCTTGACTGGAACTCACCAGAGTGGTCTGGAAATCACAGAGCTCCAACCGTTTCTCCCTCTTGTGTGCTGATATTAAAAATGTATACCACCAGCCACCATACCTGGTTTTCTAAGAAAACCTGAAGTTTTATGCATCAGTGAGAAAATATCATTCCCTAGCTAAATATAAGTAAACAAGTTTAATTACTTTGTTCTGCTATATTCAGAAGATTGCTTAGGTAGGCTATTAAATCACCTAGTTGCATATTAACCACAAATGTACAAACAAAACAAAACACCCAACAACAAACAAACACAAAATACATCTTAGGTAATTCCTACAACGGAATTACCTATAACGGGCCTGCATATCAAACAGTAAATCGAGTATTTATTGATACTTGAGATTAATTTTGAGTTATTCATTTATGGTATATAAAATGTATCTATCTTTCCAACTTGTAAATTAGATTCATGACCAAGTGTTTTCCTTTGAATATTTTACTCCAGGAAGAAAATTAAATAGATACAAACTATTAACCATAGCAATGAATTGTGATCAAAAGTAATTAGATCTGACAACTGATGTATAAAAATAAAAAAGACATACAAGTGGCTATGCCTAGTTAAATCAAATAATCATAATTAAAATAACCAGCTCAAGATCTAGCAATTTTTGTGACTAATTGTCATATTGCTAAGTCATCTTCAAATTATCTCTATTATGGTATCACAAAGTATATTTACATGTTGGAATATGCTTTAAGGAAGCATAGCAGTCTGAAGTGATAATGAGAAATATTTTAAAATAAATTGCTGTTTCTATATCTATGTGCTGCCTGCAAAGTAGAGGCTTTGGCTTCAACCTCCAACTGTTTTTTAGCTGTGGAGTGATAGGTTGATATGGTCATTATTTTGTCAGCCTAATACATGATTTATATGGTCTTTGTGTGAAAAGTATAATAGTCTGGGACACAGATATAAGATGCGAGGCCAAAGAAATGCAAAGAAAATGCTCAGTTTCTGCATGTTTCCTACTCTCTTGTCATACTCAGTGCCCCAAACAACACATTAGAAAGAAAAAAGAGACCCTGTTGAAAACTGATGGACATAAAGCCAACAAAATAATTGCTGTGGTTTTATTGATCCCCATATGTGAAACTTTGTAAAACTATAAAAAATACTTTAAATGCCTCAGCTTACAAATGGTCATCATCAGGCAAATGATCTAGTTATGATTCTAAAACAGAATGGTCCATTTATTATCTTTTCTCATAAGTGAAAAATGGGAGTAACTGACATACCTGTTCTTGGAAGCCAACCAGGCTGACCTGCACAGACCCTATAATTAAATAAAAAGAGAAAACTGTTTGATATTGCTGCATAGAGTTACGGTTTTGTCATGGTGACTTGACAATATTAACATTACTTTTCACAATGTTATGCAAACCAAAGACATTCTATAGCAAATATTCCTTTAAAACATCTATTTGGGACCAGTAAAATGGCTCAGCGGTGAAAAGTGCTTTCCACCAGTTCTGAAGACCTAACTGAGATCCATAGAGCCCACATGGTAGGGGAGATCCAACTTATAAACTCTTTTCTATAAAAGACATAGCACAGATACAACGGACTTTATGGAATTTGTAGCCTCCCTTCCATCCTAAATTTTGTCTCTTGCTTCTCCAGAATCTACCCAATTCAAATTAGTATGCTGTTTATTGACCATCAATGTACAAATCACATGGGCTTAGTGAAATCCACAAATCTGGGGATGGTCTGTGAGGATCCACTTCTAACATTCTCCTTGATGCTGCCAATATGTGGTCTGAAGATGACATTTTGAATTGTAAGAAATTAGCTTCTATGTCTTTCTTTTACATAGGCAACATGCTTCTTGAGGACAAGGACTGCTGCCTGTTTACCTCTGGGTACAATGTGTCAGACAGTAAATATGAGACATGGAGCATTTAGCACATCCATTTCCTAGCTCTTCACTCACTTCCCCTAGACAAAATGTGCTATTGATCATCTTCTATAGGTCCAAGATGAGAATTCCAAAAGAAAAAAATTTATATGTAAAATTACATATATGACTATAGACAAAATATTTTAACTATACATAATTATATGTATATGCACATAAGTGTTAAATATATATATATGTGTGTGTGTATGTGTTTTTAATCTAAGTTTAGGGTTTCTGAACAGCATTGTAAAGCATGTTCCAATGAAAAATAGTGTGTGCATGTGCACGCACGCATGTGCATGCCCACACACACACGTAAATGCACATGGAGGCCAAAGTGACTATCCTTGGCTCTGGTGATCCACTCCAAAAGATAATTTATACTCCATTATATTTTTGAAATGTGAGTTTATTCTCATAACCATAGAACAGAAATTTTAGAATTAATTAATGCAGCGTGAGGGATCTAATTTCTAGTTTTTAATTTAGATTCACATACCAGTATTAACCACCTTAAACATCAAGGAACCCAAAATCTTGAGTGTCAGATTATGTGTGTGTGTTTACATTTACATACATGTACATGGAGTTTAGAGATGAACATCATTTATCTTCTTCAACAACTTCTTTAAATTAGTTTGGGAACGTGTCTTAGTAGAATTCACTAGTTCAGCTAGACTGCTAGGACAGCAAGCCCCAGAAATTCTCTGGTTTCTGCCTGTCCAGCAGTAACAGATCACTGATGCCTTCATTGTCATTCATGTTCTCAAGATTTAACTCAGATCCTCATGTTTGGCCACTGCTTTATGGACTTACCATTTTCCAGGCTCTCTTCTGTATTTCTTGACTTTGTTGACTCATAAGCACTCTTCTTTTCCCCCACTCTTTCCATCTTTCTATCTTGCCCAAAAGAAAAGGAATAATGGAGAACATGGGGTTGGCTCCAAAAAGAGAAGGAGGAACGTAAAATTTCACAGAGTAACAAACTTCATTTTTCTTAATCCTTTGGTATTGGTATGTTTGTAAGTATGAAGCTATTTTTTTTCTATCAGAACATTGTTTTCTGAAGCACAGGGCTCTTCCAGATGCTGAAGGTGAAGGACAACAGCTCCTAGGTACCACTGAATACTCTGACAGCATAAAAACGTATCCTGGCTCCAGGGTGATTTAGCTTAATGTACCTATAAATGCTATAGTGTATTACATTTTAAGCTTCTTCATGCTTAAAATGTTTCCCATTGCTGTACAGGGAAGCTTTGTCTGGTTTTTTTATGATCCCCTCATTGGGCTCTCTCCTCAGTCATTGGAACAATTTATATTTCAGAATAAGTCCAAGTGCTACATGAGGCACATTTTCATAAATGTTTTTCTATTGCTAAATTCCCTTCTATCAATTATCTTTACGGAATAAAATTCTGTACTATAAATAATAGCAAAATATTGACCAATTTCATGATCATTTCTTATTTTAAAAAATTTTAAACATAATACCATATTTAGAATAGCACGTATAGTCAGTCATAAACATATAAAAAACAATATCCACAAATATGTATCATGATGTCAGTACTTTCTTTTTTTAAATTTATTTTTTAATATTAATTACAGTTTATTCACTTTGTATCCCAGCTGTAGCTCCCTCCCAAATCCCTTCCCAATCCTACCCTCTTTCTTTCATCTTTCTTCATGACCCTGCCCAAGTCCACATAGGAAAGATTCTCCTCCCCTTCCCTCTGACTCTAGCCTATCAGGTCTCATTAGGACTGTCTGCATTGTCTTCCTCCGTGGCCTGATAAGGCTGTTCCCCCATGATGGGGGAGGTGATCAAAGAGCAGGCCATTGAGTTCATGTCAGCCACAACTCCTGTTCCCATCACTAGGTATGATGATAGCAATGTAGTGACAAAGGTTCATGATGCATATATGACATTCAGTAAAAATTTTGGTTTTTAATTCATCTACATTTTGTGTGCTATACATTAGTTAAGAAGGTGCACAGTTCCTTCTAGAATTACATTGCCATCGAGTTTTAGAACTTCAGAAGACTACCTTTCAAAGATATAAACTCAGCTCTCAGATAAAGCCAAAATATTCTAAGTAGGGGTAGTTTGGCTTTTATCAAAATAAACTGACTATTTCAAATACTATTCCTAACATCACTTCACAGAAATAAAATAGTACTAATATCTAGCACATCCTATCCTATGTAAATACAAAAAAAAAAGGAAATGGCCATTTGAATTACAACCTTTTAGCCACTGCTTTGCCCTAACCTATTTAAATTTTAAAGATAAAAATTCTCATAGCAGCATAGTAATTATAAGAGAGGTGATGATGCAATATTAACTTGATCACGCAGAGGAAGAAGGAACAATGTTTATGACATAGCTACAATATGAATTTCATTTATCCAAGTACTGCAGAAGTTTGCTTGAAATCTGAAAAAATTATCATAGACTAGAAAGGAAATGATTTTATCTTTGCAAATGTTCAAAAAAAAAAAGAATGTTGTTCTCAAGAACAAGTTGGGAGGGGGAAGTGGAGGGATTCCAAGAGGTGCTGGAGAGGAGATTGGGGTGAATGCAATTAAAATATGTTGTATAAATGTGTTGAATTGTCCAAGGATAACTAAGAAATATATGCAGTAAAATAATTATAATACAAAAAATAATTTATAATTTTAAATTCTTAATGAGCAGGGAGTCTGGGTCCTCTCCATGCATGGTCATTGGTTGATTCATAAGTCTCTGCAGGCCCTAATGGGCCCAGATTTTTGGCTCCATTGCTCTCCTTGTGGAGCTCCTGTCCCCTCCAGGTCTTTCTATCTCCCCCTTCTTCTATCTCCCCCTTCTTTCATAAAATTCGGTGCACTCTGCCCAAAATTTGGCTATGAGTCTCAGCATCTGTTTCCATATGATGCTGGGTAGAGTCTATGGGCAGCTCAGTCTCCATGGGGACTTCCTAGTAAGGGGAACAGGGGTAAACTCTGGCATGAACTTGGTTGCCTGCTCTTTGATCACCAACCTACCCCCCATCCCAGGCAGGGTGGCCTTATCAAGCCACAAAGAAATAGGATACAGACAGTCCTGCTGAGACCAGATAGACTAGGGTCATATAGTAGGGGAGGAGCACCTCCCCTATCAGTGGACTAGGGGAGGAGCATGGAGGGGGAGAGGGAGAGAGGGTGGGACCTGGAGGAGATGAGGGAGTGGGCTACAGCTGAGATACAAAGTGAATAAATCATAATAAATAATAGTTTTAAAATTCTTCATGAAATATTTATTAAGATTTAGTGGTTGCATAAGCTATACCAGCCATAGTGACCACACTGATGGAGACAATTTTGAACTTTCTTGGAAAAAAATGGCTTAAGCAGCCTGTTCCATTGTAGCTCTTTTGGTAAGGAATGTACCAAGAAACAATTTACCATGAAAAAATGGAAAAAAATATTAAACTTTTTACCATTTTTAAATCTGACAAATTTAGATATAGTGAAATAAATAAATTACATCTAAGCATGGATTTAAACTATTCAGAAGGCCTTAGATTTCATAAGAAATTAAAGGCTATCTGAATACTTGTTGCTATTTTTAGTGGCTTTTCCTCCATTGTTGAGGTTATTTGTTTAAACAGTCTTAAATCTAGCAACTATTTTAAGAATCTGGGCCTAAAACCAGCATCTCTGTGGGACTCAGAGTGCTCTCAGCAAATTAATATTTGTTTGATAATTTTTCTGTGTATATTTTGCATACTATATTTAATATTAATATGTGTTTAGTCTATAATAAAATTGTACTCTAAGATTTAAAATAAAAGAAATTTTAGTATGACCTTAAAAAGAAAAGATGTTTCAGCCTAAGCAAATCTTTTTTCTTCATTAGAACCCCCTGTGGCTGTTACTGACCACATGCTGGAGAGGTACACTGACCCTTTCCCTGAAGTTCTTCTCCTCTCCCATGAACACCCACAGCTGTTTGGTTCATTGGTAAGCAGGGAAGACAGGCTCTTTTGCAGATCGTTTTAGCATACGAGACATATTGACATGAATATAACATATGTGCCACAGCAATACTATTATGTTAACATTGCAATGAGATGCAACATAAAATCTTACATTGCGTATTTCTGCATGTGCTTGATTCTTGTTTACTCTATCTGATACAGAAATAAGGAGGACTTTTATTATGAAAATGCATTTTTATATCTTTTGGATTTAAGAATAATGAAAAAAATATAATGGTTAAAACTTTACACTATCTTACCAATGCTCCAAAATCACAAGCAGCACTGACAATCCTGTTGAGTAAGATTTTATATCTGTGTGGTAGGTATCCAGAAGGAGGCCATTGGCAGGCACAGATTTATCCAACACAGAAAGCGAGGAGATGGCATGCTTATTGGATAACAGTAAAGGTTCACTGCTCCGATGAAAGCATATTTAGAGCTGAGTTTACCCTAAAAAAACATACATATATATATATATATGTATATATATATATATATATTCATTTCTCAAATGCAATGTTGTGGTTGCTGGTTAATTTTTCTTTACAATTAAAAGGCATAATATTCAGGGCCTTAAATTATAGATCTATTGTTCTTTTTCATATCTTTTTTATTTAACATGTTTTTGATTGGCAGAAACAAAAATTATCCTTTGATGAAATATTTTATATGCACGTTTATATGCACCTTTTGCATTTTATTTCTTGCATGCATATAAGGACTGTCAATGCCTTACATGAAATATGCTATTATGATTCCACTGAGTTTTACATACCTGCAAAATTGGATATTCACTACAAATTAATTTTCACAACACAATGGCTAACTATAATGTCAATACAAACTTCAACAATATGTCCCTTTATTACTGAAATACTCTACATAAGCAAAGACCTTAGAACAGCCCACAGGGATTCTTGTACTGAACTGACCCTAGAAGTCAGAAGCAGGTATCAACATTAGCTTCAGATACCAAATGAATGAGAAAGTAAAGCTAGACTGGAGCAAGAATATGGATCATTTCAGCTGCATTTGAAATTTCAAATTAAGATTTGTATTTTCACTTGACCTAGTTAACTATTATTTTATGTCTTTTGTATAATAATAACTTTCCTTGTCGAATTGTATCTAAAACTTAAAAATCATAATGGACACAGCAATCTGACTCACACAAGGAGAAAGAGTGAGAAATTGAGACTAACTGAGCTCCTGATTCCTGGTGTGTGTGGGGGCGGGGGGATAATATCTTATATAGCAAAGAACTGAGGGGAGATGCTAGGACATACAATATATTGCTGATGTAATCTGACCTCTCTCTCTCTTTCTCTCCTATTATTTTCTTTTTCTCCCCTCCCTCCATTATCTTCTCTTTTTTTCTCTCTCCCCTTATCTCTCCCTTCTTCCCCTATATTCTCTTATTCTCTCTTAACTATCTCTCTCCCTACTCTCTTCTCTCTCTTTCTTTCTCTTACTCCTTCTAACTCTTCCTGTCCTTTCTTCCATTAAAAAGGGTATTGTCTGACTTTCTGCAGGATCCAGTCATGCTGAATATCATATAGCCTTTGCCTCACCTAGAGACTTGACAAAAATAAAATAAAATCTTAGAGATATATGATAAGCATACCATCTATCTCTTCTGTATGATCGATTTTGCAGTCAGAGAGAGAGAGAGAGAGAGAGAGAAACAGAGAAACAGAGACACAGAGAAAGAGAGAGAGGAAGAGACGAAGACTGAGAATCTACTAGCACATCCCTGTTGCTACTTCAAGAATCCTCCTTCAGTTTGTGATGTTTCTAAAGAATTCAGGAGAGATTTACTGAATTGCTGAGGCACACCTTTTCTGAGGCCCTTTTAACTCCTGATGAGCCCATGAAGTAAAATCTTTACAGTGAAATGGTTTAAGAGTAAGGAGGATCAATGAATCAATCATATGAACAATAGGATTCTTCCCCAAAAAAGATCCAAACAGATTAATTGGATAAATTCTTAGGGGCAGAATTGAAATGGCAATTGAACCTCAGCTTCAATCAGGAGCTCTGTGACTTTCTGCCAGCTATTTGTTGCTCTGTAGAGTTGTACTCTTGTTAAGGAGCCTCTGGTGCCATTACACAATTTTGTGCTGTGTAAAACCAGCTACCCCAAAGTTTGGGCAATTCTGCAATCTGACTAGAGTCTTTGGTTTGCTTCAGGGAATGGTATTTGTTACTCTTACAGTGAAGTGGCCTTAATGAAACTCCATTGCTGGTGGCTAAAGGGCTTCCTGTGTCTAGTTACAACAAGAGGAGGAGGTTAATTGAGACCCTTCTCACTATGCCCAGGGGAAGCATTGTTAGCTCCAACAGCATTTGGTTTCCGGAGTTTACATTTGCACTGTGATCTCCATTGCAAGTGGGATAAAGGAAAGTTGCTTGGGTGTGTGTGTGTTTGTGTGTATGTGTGTGTGTATTTTAAGGAATGATACCGCAATTCTCTTATGAACAGTATTTCATATGATAGGCATGACAAACCTAAAGATAAGCATTTAAAAAGAAAAGAAAAGAAAAGAAAAGAAAAAGAAAAGAAAAAAGAACAAATCAACTCTGGCCTGTGGAAAAAAGCATAAAAACATGGATAGGGTGCAAACTTAGATGAGCATGTATCATATCTGTTTATTCATAACTAATAAAAATAACAACAAAATAATTTCACTGTCTGCTGCAGAGGTGGCGTGGGAGTTCTGTGCATATACTGCTCTTGTGAGGTTCAGTTCCCAGCACCCACGTCAAGCAGCTTACAACAGCCTGTAACTTCAGATCCAAGGGATCCATTGCATCTGGCCTTTGCATACTCAGCTTATGTACACACACACACACACACACACACACACACACACACACACACACGCACACACACATTCACACACTATTAAAAATAAATCTTAAAATATAATGATCATTTGAAAGAGGTAACTCTAGTAAAACAGGTTGAAAGTTGATTTGCAGTAGCTTATCAATGAAAATCATTTCCACATGCTTCTGTCTGAAAGTGCGTGCATACACACACACTTCCCAAAGGCTTGTAAATCAAACACTCACACATGTGCATTTCCAAAGTATTTAAAGCCTTACATAAGAAATAATGATATCAAATAGATGGATATTATTCATATTTATGCTACTTCCTTGTTTCATTAAGATTTACACTATGCTATTTTGTGAGAAGAGGCCTGAAATATTCATTCAAATTTCAATCTACAGATTGTAACTTTATTGAGACAAAGTCAAGTTCAAATTAATCTCATAAGAATGAACCCTTTGGGTTTTGCATTAGCAACTTGTTTTCTTTTCTTAAAACAAGGGAAGTGGGGGAGTCGGGGTAATCTAAGATGGCACTGACCAGTGTGCACAGTATCTGATGGGCAGAAGAGCAGACTCTGAAACCAGTGAGTGGACAGGAGGCTGGATCCGGAGCATCAATTTTGGCGCATCCTGGCCTGCAGGGGACATCTCAGGAGTTGGGGCCAATGAGATTGAGGCCCTCCATGGCCATCTCCTGGGTCAGGAAGTAGCAAACTGTGGGCCCCCTCCTCTTTCCACATACTCCAGTGAGTACAGATCTCCAGATCCAGAGACCCTTTGCTCTAGCAGCCAGACATCAGATCCCTCCTGTTCCCCTGAGAGCAGTTTACAGGATTACTGGGACAGCATTCCCACCTCCAAGCCATGGTTCTACTGGTCACTGTGAGGAAACCAGGTGAACAATAGAATTACACAGATTCTGGATCCAAGATGGTTGAGCTCATACAAATCTGAGAACCAGAAACACAGTTTCAGGCAGGCCTATAAGACACAACCTACTTCCTTTCTGAAGCACCCCAAAGTTGCCACTAATTCCCAACCCCTTTGGGGAACCAGCATCAGTACCATGCTCATGCCCCTGACCTATATGCCCTTTGTGGCTCCCACCATGACTGCCCCATGACCTTCAATACAACCATGCCATGCCTGAGCCCCAGATTTCAAGACAGTTGCATCCACACCCTGCCTTCCATTACTGCATCTGAATTTCCAGCACACCTTCTCGGGCCACAGGACCTCTCTTGTCTTCCTGAAGACTCCAAAGACAAGTCTTTGGTACAGGTTCTGAAGATCCATTTATTGGTACAGGTTCCAGGAAGGCTAAAGGCCGGTGTAAGAACACAATCCACAAAAACCAGAGCATCAAGCTCTACCAGAAACCCCTTGGGGGAAAAAAAGGATATTGCAATGCAACTGAAAAGCAGAAAAATTACCTTAAATCTATGATTATGCAGTTATTAGAGAGACATAAAAAGGAAACAAACAAATCTCTGAAAGAAATACAGGCATATACAACCAAGCAAACAGAAGCCTCATAGAAAGACAAGAAATCACATTCAAAGGGTGAAAGAAATGAATAAAATTGTCCAAGACATGAAAACAGAATTAGAACCAATAAAAAAAACACAAACTGAGAAACTCTGGAGATGGAAAACTAGAAGAGATGAAGGAGCCACAGAGATAATCAACACCACCAAAATAGAAGAGATGGAGGAGAGACTCTCAGGCATTGAAGATACAATTAAAGAAATTGATACAACTTTCAAAGAAAACATGAAAACAGAAAAGTTCCTCATTCAAAATATCCAAGATATCAAAGCCACCATGAAAAGCCAAAACTTAAGAATAATAGGAATAGATGGAAAACAAGATTCCAGACTCCAAGGTCCAGAAAATATTTTCAACAAAATAACAGAAGAAAATTTCCCCGACCTAAAGAAAGAGATGTCCTTTAACATACAAGAGGCTTGCAGGATACCAAATGACTAGACTAGAAAAGAAATTCCTCCCTCCACATTATAATCAAAACACTACATTTACAGAACAGATAAAATATTAAAAGTAGAAATGGAAAAATGCCAAGTAACATATAAAGGTAGACTTATCAGAATCACACCAGACTTCTCAACAGAGTCTATGAAAGCCAGAAGGGTCTGGGCAGACACTAAAAGACCACAGATGCCAATCCAGAATACTATGCCCAGCAAAACTTTCAATCAACATAGATGGAGAAAACAAAACACTCCATGACAAAACTAAATTTAAAGAATATTTAGTATCTACAGAAGATGCTAGAAAGAAAACTCCAACCCAACAAGATCAACTACAAGAAAATAGAGGCTATAGTTAATTTGTCAAGAAAAACAACAAAATCAAAAGAAAACAAGCACACAAACACACTATCACAAAAACTCCATAATAAAAGGAAATAAACAATTATGGGACATTAATATCTATCAATATCAATTGACTCAATGTCTAATAAAAAGACTCAGACTAAAAGAATGGTTGCAGAAACAGGATCCAACATTCTGCTTCATTCAAGAAACACACCTTAGGAACAAAGATAGACACTAGCTCCTAGTAAAGGATTGGAAAAATATTTCAAGCAAACAGACTCAAGAAGCAAGCTGAAGTAGCCATCCTAATATCTAAAAAAATAGACTTTCAACCAAAATTAACCAAAAGAGGTGTGGAATGACACTTCTTCCTCATCAAAGAAAAAAAATCCACCATGAGGACATCACCATCCTGAATATCTATACCCTAAATAAAATGATATATGAATTCCTAAAAGAAACACAATTAAAGCTTAAATCACACATCAACCATAAGACAGTAAGAGTGGGAGATTTCAACACTCTTACCAAGGGACAGATCAAAAAGACAGAAGCTAAATAGTAAAATATTGCAGCTTATAGAAGTCATTAATCAATGGACCTGATAGGTGTCTACAGAACTTTTCACCCAAACACAAAAGAACATAACTTCTTCTCAGCATCACTCTGAACCTTCTCCAAAACTGAATATATAGTCAGGCACAAACCAAGCCTCAACAGATACAAGGAAATTGGAATAATTTCTTAAATCATATCAGACCACCACGGTCTAAAACTAGACCTCAACAATAATAGAAATTACAAAAGCCTACACATGTATGGAAACTGAACAACTCTCTACTCAACGACAGCCAAGTTAGAGAAGAAATGAAGAAATTAAAGACTTCCTAAAATTTAATGGAAATGAAGATATAACATACCCAGACCTATGGGACACAATGAAAGCAATGCTACGAGGAAAGTTTATAGCACTCATACACCCATGACATCTCATACCAGCAACTTAATGGCACACCTGATAGTCTTAGGGAACAAAACAAAAACAAAGACAAAAAAAAAAAAGAAAGAAAAAGCAGACACACATAAGAGGAGTAGACAGCTGGAAATCAAACTCAGGGCTGAAATCAATAAACTAGAAAAAAAGAGAACAATTTGAAGAATCAACAAAATCTGATTCTTTGAGAAAATCAACAAGATAGCCAAATTAATGAAAAGGCAGTGGGACATTGTCCAAATATATGATATCAAAAATAAAAAGGGGGATATATCAACAGACACTGAGGAAATCCAAAGAATCATTAGGGCCTACTTCAAATGCTCATATGCAACACAATTTGAAAATGTAAATGAAGTGGACATTTTTGATAGATTCCATTTACCAAAATTGAATCAAGATCAGGTAAATAATTAAATAGTCCTATATCCCCTATGAAAATAAAAGCAGTCATCAAAAGGCTTCCATTCAAAAAAATAAAAATAAAAAAGAGCCCAGAACCAGATTGTTTCAGCTCAGAATTCTACTAGACCTTCAAAGAAAAGCTAATACAAATACTCATCAAGCTATTCTAAAAAATAGAAACAGAAGGAAAATTACCAAATCCAATCTATGAGGTCAAAGTGACATTGATACCTAAACCACACAAAGATCCAAAAAAGAAAGAGAATTTCAGATAAATTTCCCTTATGAACATTGATGCAAAAATACTCAACAGCATAGTGGTAAATCCACAAGGACCAAATATATCTGGGCACAGGGGTCTTTTCTGAAACAGATTCTCCTACCAAGGACTGTGTATGGATATAACATAGAACCCCTGCTCAGATGTAAACCATGGCAGCTCAGTATCCAAGTGGGTTTTCCTAGTAAGAGGTATAGGGACTATCTCTGACATGAACTCAGTGGCTGGCTCTTTGACCTCCCCACTCCCACCCCTGAGGGAGGAGCAGCCTTGCTAAGCCACAGAGGAGGACATTGCAGCCAGTCCTGATGAGACCTGATAAACTAGGGTCAGAAGGAAGGGGAGGAGGACCTCCCCTATTAGTGGACTTAGGGGTAGGGAGGAGATAAAAAAGGGTGGGATTGGGAGGGAATGAGAGAGGGGCTATGGTTGGGATACAAACTAAATCACATGTAATTAATATAAAAATAAAAATTATTTCTATATCCTGGATAAAGCTGGAAATGTAATATAAATTTGGAAAAAAAATACTGGCAAATCAAATCCATGAACACATCAATGATATTATCCACCATGGCTAAATAGCCTTCATCCCAGGAATACAGGAGTGGTTCAATATATGGAAATCCATCAATGTAATCCATTATATAAAACTGAAAGAAAAAAATAAAACGTGTGACAATCTCCTTAGAAGCTAAAAAAGCATTTGACAAAAGTCAATTCCATTGAAATCATCAACACAGCAAGGCTGCCCACTCACCCTGTAGCTCTTCAACATAGCACTTGAAATCCTAGCTAGAGCAATAAGACAACTAAAAGAGATCAAGAGGATTCAAATCAAAAAGAAAGAAGTCAAAGTATGACTATTCACAGATGATTTAACAGTGTATATGAATGACCCCAAAAATTCTAGCAGAGAACTCCTACAGCTGGTAAACACCTTCAGCAAAGAGGCTGTATACAAAATTAACACAAAACAAACAAAACAAAAACAACCCAAAACCTCAGTAGGCTTCCTCTATACAAAAGAGACATACAAAAGACAAACAGACTGAGGAAAAAAAATAGTAAAAACAAAACCCTTCACAACAAACACAAAAAATTTAAAGTATCTTGGTGTAACTCTAACAAAGCAAGTCAAAGACTTTTATAAAAAAAAAAAAAAAACTTCAAGTCTCTGAAGAAAGAAATTGAAGATGATATCAGAAGTTGGAAAGATCTCTCATGGTCATATATCAGTAGGATTAACATAGTGAAAATGTCCACCCTACCAAAAGCCATCTACAGATTCAATGCAGTTCCCATCAAAATAGCAACATAATTCTTTAAAGATCTTGAAAGAACAATTCTCAATTTCATATGGAAAAACAAAACAAAAACAAATAACTAAAACAATCCTGTACAATGAAAGATTTTCTGGAGATAGCTCCATCCCTGACCTCAAGTTCTACTATAGAGCAAAAGTAATAAAAAGTGGCATGGTACTGGCATAGAAGCAGATTGGGGGATCAGAAAAATCAAATGGAAGACCCAGAAATAAACCCACACATCTACAGATATCTGGTTTTTGACAAAGAAGCCAAAACCATACAAAGAAAAAAAAGACAGAATCTTCAACAAATGGTTCTAGTCTAACTGGATGGCTACATGTAGAAAAATGCAAATAGATCCATATTTATCACCCTGAACAAAACTAAAACCCAAATAGATCAAACACAGTACATCTGTTAGAAGAAAAAGTGGGGAAGATCCATGACCTCATTGGCACAGGAGACAGGTTCTTGAACAGAACACCAACAGTACAGGCTCTAAGATCAACAATCAATAAATGGGTCTTCCAAGTATATCTGGGCACAGGGATCTTTTCTGAGACTGACACTCCACCAAGGACCATGTATGGATATAACCTAGAACCTTTACTCAGACAGTGCTCATGGTAGTTCAGTAACCAATTGGTTTCCCATAGTAAGGGGAACAGGGACTATTTCTGACAGGATCTCAATGGCAGGCTCTTTGACCTCCCCACCCCCCGAGGGAGGAGCAGTCCTGTTAGGCCACAGAGGAAGACTTTGTAGCCAGTCCTGAAGATACCTGATAAAACAGGGTCAGATGAAAGGAGAGGAGGTCCTCCCCAATCAGTGTACTTGGAAATGGGCAGGGAGGAGATGAGGGAGAGAGGGTAGGATTGGGAGGAAATGATGGAGGGGGATAAAGCTGGGATACAGAGTTAATAAAATGTAACTAGTAATAAAAAAAAACAAAATTAAATTTAAAAAAATAAATAAATGGGTCCTCATGAAACTGAAAATCTTCTATAAAGCAAAGGATACTGTCAAGAGAACAAAATGGCAGCCTACAGACTGAGAAAAGATCTTCACTACCTGTATCTGACAGAGGGCTAATATCTAATATTTAAAGAACTCAAGAAATTAAATACTAACACCAAATAATCCAATTAAAAATGGGGTACAGAGCTAAACAGAATTCTTAACAGAGGAATAATGAATAAAGGATAAACATTTAAGGAAATGCTCAATGTCCATCATGGAAACTAATAAAATCAAAATGACTAATACTTTGTTTTATACACATCAGTTTGGCTAAGGATCAAAAACTCAAGTGACAACACATGCTGGAGAGGGTGTGGAGAAAGAACACCTTCCATTGTTGGTGGGAATGCAAATTTGTAAAACTGCTTTGGAAATCAGTTTGATTTTCTCAGAAAACTGGAAATAGCCCTACCTCAAGACCCAGCTATACCACTACCGAGCATACACCCAAAAGTTGTGCCACCATACAACAAGGACATTTGCTCAACTATGTTCATAGCAGCTTTATTCTTAATAGCCAGAATCTGGAAACAACCCAGATGCCCCTCAACCAAAGAATGGATACAGAAATTGTGGTACATTTACACAATTCAGCTAATAAAAACAAGGAAATAGTGAAATTTGCAAGCAAATGTATGAAACTAGGAAAGATAATCCTGAGTGAGTTAAGCCAGAAATAGAAACACAAGTTGGTATGTACTCACTAATAAGCAGATGTTATCCATATAAAACAGGATAAACATACTAAAATCCATAGCCTTAAAGAACCCAAACAACAAGGAGGACCGTAGGGAGGATGCTTAATTCTCATTCAGAAGGGCAAACAACCTAGACACAGGAAGAGTTTGAAGAAAGGGAACAGGACTGGATGTACCATAGATGTCCTCTGAAAGACTCCACCCAGCAGGAGATGGAAGCAGATGCAGAGCCTCACAGTCTAACTTTGGGGAGAGCACAGGGAGTCTTATGGAAGAAGGGAGAGATAGAAGAACCCAGAGGGACAGGAGTTCCACAAGGAGATTAACAAAGCCAAAAAGAATCATCTCAGCCCAGGGGGGGCTGCAGAGACTGATGCATCAACCAAGGACCATGAATGGAAAGGACCTAGAACCCATTCTCAGATTTACCCCATAGGCAGCTCTGTCTCCAAGTGGGCACCCTAGTACGTGAGCAAGGGCAGTACCTGACATGGACTCTGTGCCTGCTCTTTGATCACTATTTCCCCTTGTGGTGTGGCTTTGCCAAGCCACAGAGGCAGAGGATCCAGGCAGTCCTGATGAGACTTGATAGGGTAGGGTCAGATACTATGGGATGAGGACTCTCCCTTTTCAGTGGACTAGAAGAGAGGAATAGGAGGAAACAAGGTGAGAGGGTACCAGGAGGAGATGAGGGAGGGGACTACAATCTGGATACAAAGTGCATAAATTGTAAACATGTATGTGTTTTATATATATATATATATATATATATAATAAAAAACAAAGGAGATAATTTTTAAAAATTTATCCCAGCAGGTCTTACTAAAATATAATGAAAAGTACTAAATAAATATGAAATATTGATGTGAACACCATGATATCTGTATATCCAAACATAAATATATTCACACAGAGAATGTATTATGTTGTATATCTCTTCATCAGCAAACACCCAATAGGTATTCTAGTTTTTAAACAACATTTGACTTTAATCTGGCCATTCGCTCAGTCTCATCCAATGTGAGTGGTGACTGATTTCTATTCATCTGTAACAACCAAGTATATTAATGAATTGTTCTATAGTCTCCTTAGTTCTATGTGAAATTTTGATATGCTTTTATTAGGCATATATTCATAAATACATCACGTTACAGTATTCTAAATCATAATGTGGATAAAAGAAAATAGGAAGTGACTGGGCGTCTAGAAAACTTATGCTTTTAGAAAGATGCACACATGAACGTGTTGACAGGACAGCTCTACTCTACCACTCACGTCTCCCTGTAATAGGAGTCCCTATGACGTACAATGTTTGCCTCGCCGAGACAGTGAAGATCGAGAGTCACAAAATTTAGTGCTAACCTTTCATGTATTTTCCATATATGCAAATCCTTGTTTTCTAATTCAGCACACTAGCAAAAAGGCTTGTTTTCAAAGTTTCACTTATCACGACAGCCTGTCCATCTCTAACATTTTGACTTATTCAACTCAAATAATGAGTCAAAAGTAAGAAACAATTTTGGATGCAATTAAATTTGGTATGCCGGTTTTACATTAAGGTCAGAACAGAAATGAAAATTAGAGAAAGTGCCAAATTTGACTGATCATTGAAATGATAATAAAACCTGTGATTTTAAATTTAACTGGTGTATAGTAATTTAAATCTCAAACTCTTATAGACATAATGTTTTGAAATATTAGAATGATTCTTTCTTTTTTTGTAAAATAGAAGCTATTAGACAAGTATAAATCCACATTTTTCTTGCAGGTCTAACTTTGGCTCTATAAATACTCATCTCTGCAACTGCTCCTGACCATTCTCAGATTAATCCTTTTATCATATATATTACCCTGGGTCAAATGCCTCTGCCAATCATTTGTTTCTCATAATCTGATGCTGTCAAGTGTAAATGTTCTTACAATACTCCATTTTCTATGGTTAGAGAATTGGATCCACTTTAGCATATTTTTATCTATCTTTTAATTCTACCATTTCTATTTAGCCTATTCCTATATTTCTTTCACATATCTAACTTAAGGTTTTTGAAGTATATGGGTGAATTTATCAAGTCTTTAAATATTAAGAACTGACTTTTTAATTCAAATGTTTTGTTTCAACTAATTACCAAAACTGCAAAGGGAGCAATATGATGTATGTGCACGCGTATGTGCACGCATGTCATACAAGCACATGCATGGATGAATTTTTATTTTTATGAAACTGAAAATTTACCAAAACAGACAGTAGAGCCGACATGCAACTTTTACATAGTTATTTCCTCTGTTGGAAACATTCATCAGTGGAGGGAAAGAGTGAAGCTCACAAAACTTGCAGTAAATTTAATTGCTCCTTGGAAAGTTACAAGACTAGAGAGGGCCTCCTCTGAGGTTACGTAGGCAGTAACCAATTCTAGAGGAAGAGGAAAGCATTTGGTCTATCTGATTCAGGCAACTCCAGTGATGCAGATTTTATGAGTCATCAATGATGCTGGGGTGGAACTTCTGTATAAAGTTATCTGTGAGTCACACGTGGTCCTGTAAGTACTCTTCACCCGTGCTGCAATGAATGAAGCGTTATAATAAACTTCTTGGATTACCAAGCTAGCGTTGGATAGTATAATTTCTTTGATCTGTTATTTCCTGTCTATATCTTTGGTGACTAGAAATAGTAATCCCCGGGACTCACAGAACAATCTGGGAGCAAAGCCATGCAAGAATAGCCCAATTTTTACTGTGGCTTCTCTCTTGATAAACTTGTCCATTATTAATACATAGGGGAATGGGAGAATATGATCAAAATAAATTAAATTAAATTCTCAAAGTATTAATAAACAATATTTTTTAAAAAGCTTTACAAAGACATTAAAAATATCATAGATGCACAGAAATTGCAAAATAGAGGACTAAAAAGAAATGTTCTCAGGAGAAAATATCCAATCAAACAATAAAATAAAAATTTTAAATAACACAAACAGTTTATGAGAATAAATAAGCTCTTCCTGAAATGAAAACAAGGAAATAAGAGACATTCTAGACAAGCACAATTGTTACCCAAGAAATGTGTGTAAGTGAGAAAGCTTGGGTTTCCCATTCTTATGGGAGCTTATGTATTTATGAGGTCCTGGCATATTTGTGAAGTAGGTGAAAACTTTCCCCTTCGAAATCATAGTTCAATGAGTCTTCCTTTATGGTCCAATGTCTAAAGTATAAATATTTGAAGTATCAGAAAAATAATGAAGTAAATATATGTTCAAACTGTGAATGGAAAAGATTTTCCCGAAACTGTTCAATGTTATGAAAACTCAAAACGATTAATACCAACCTCAAGATGATCAACCTCAAGAAGGATAAATTCAAAGAAAACCACACTTCAAAGAATCATAATCTTTGTAAAGAAAGAGAGGATTTTAAAAGTATGCAAACATTATGTGTTCTTACAGTCACATATTATGAAGAGGTTATATTCAGAGAAGTGACAGTATGGCAAATTACTTATTCTCAATAGTCATAATAAATGTGATTGGATACTGTGATAGTAATCACTTATGAAAGTATCAATGTATAATCTTGTTAGTGGACTATGTTCTTCATAAAAAAAAGGCCAAATGAAGTAATTGAATGAGCTTAGCAGATTCACACTGAAGAAAAACATAAGGAAATCCTAGGGAATATAGACCGCAGGGCATGTATAGAGAAATATCAAACAACAAGGAAAGGTAAAATGAACACAGAATGACTGGGTCAGACAAGTCAGGTACTGCATTCAGCCTACCTAATCAACAATGAGATTAATGCTCATAGTTACTAGACTGGATTTCAAAGAAAATCACAGACAGCATAAAAACATACATTAAATATAAGGATACATAAATATTCATAGAAAAAGATGTAAAAGACACACAGTATAAGCACCAAATAAAAGTCTAGCTATCTAGCCATGTTATAGGTGAAAACAGGCCTTATTATAAGTGCTCTTAACAAAAATAGAAAAAAATCCAGCTATACCACTCCTAGGCATATATCCAAAATATGCTCAACTATATAACAAGGACATTTGCTCAACCACGTTCATAGCAGCTCTATTTGTAATAGCCATAATTTTGAAACAACCTAGATGTCCCTCAACGGAAAAATGGTTCCGAAATCATGGTACATTTATGCAATGGAATACTACTCAGCAATTAAAAACAAGGAAATTATGAAATTTGCAGGCAAATGGTGGGAACTAGATCATCTTGAGTGAGGCAATCCAGAAAGAGAAAGACACACTTATGCCTCACTCATAAGTGGTTATTAGGCATATAATATAGAATAAACATACTAAAATATATATTTCTAAAGAAGCTAAACAACAAAGAAAACTCTAGGGAAGATGCTCAATCCTGATTCAGAAGGACAAACACAATAGACTTTGGATGCAAGAGAAGACAAGGAACAGGACAGGGGCCTACCACAAAGGGCCTTTGAAAGACTCTACTGATCAAGGTATCAAAGTAGAGGCTGAGACTCAAAACCAAACTTTGGGCAGAATGCTTGGAATTTTATGAAAGGAGAGAGAAATAGAAAGATCTGGAGGGGACAGGAGCTCCAAAGGAGACCAACAGAGCCAAAAACACTGAGCCCTGGGGACCCTGAAGAAAAAGAAACTGCAACCAATGACAACACATGGAGTGGAACTAAAACCCTTGCTCAGATGTACTCCATAGACTCAGTCTCCAACTGGGTTCCCTAGTAAGGGTAGCAGGGGTTGTCTCTGGCATGAACTCAGTGGCAGACTTTGATTACCTCCCCCTGGGGAGGGGGGAGGTTGTGCAGCCTTAACAGGCCACAGAGGAAGACAATGCAACCAGTCCTAATGAGACCTGATAGGCTAAGGTCAGATGGAAGGGGAGGAGGACCTTTCCTATCAGCAGACTAGGGGAGGGGCATAGGGGTAGAAGAGGAAAGAAGAGTAGGATTGGGAGAAGATAGGAGGGGGCCACTGCCGGGATAAAAATTGAATATATTCCTAGCTTGTTTCCTGTTTTCTTCTTCTAATGTCCATCCTCTTTGTCTTTCGGGATGGGGATTGAGCGTTTTAGTCAAAGTCCTCTCTCTTGATTAGTTTATTTAGATATACATATTTTAGTAGGTTTATCCTATATTGTATGTCTATATGAGTGAGTATATATGGTGTGTATCTTTCTGCTTCTGGGACAGCTCACTCAGGATGATCCTTTCCAGGTCCCACCATTTACCTGCAAATTTCATGATTTCCTTATTTTTCATTGCTGAGTAATACTCCATTGTGTAGATGTACCACAATTTTTGCATCCATTCTTCAGTTGAGGGGCATCTGGGCTGTTTCCAGCTTCTGGCTATTACAAGCCACAGAGGGCCTCTGAAAGGCTCTTCCCTGCAGACTATCAAAGCAGATGCTGAGACTTATGGCCAACTGCTGGACAGTGTGCATGGAATCTTATGTAAGAAGTGGGAAAAAGTAAGATCTGGAGAGGACAGGAACTCCACAAGGAGAGCAACAGAATAGAAAATTTGAACACGGGGATCTTCCCAGAGACTCATACTCCAACCAAGTACCAGGCATGGAGATAACCTAGAACCCCTGTGCAGACGTAATCCATAGCAGTTTAGTGTCTAAGTGGGTTACATAGTAATGGGAAGAGGGACTGCCTTCGACACAATCTGATTGATCTGCTCTTTGATCACTTCCCCCTAAGGGGGGAGCAGCCTTACCAGGCCACAGAAGATGACAATGCAGCCACTCCTGATGTGATCTGATAGACTAAGATCAGAAGGAAGGAGAGTGGGACCTCCCCTATCACTGGACTTGGGGAGAGACATGCGTGAAGAAGGGCGAGGGAGGATGGGACCGGGAAGGGAGGAGGGAGGGGATTATAAGGGGATACAAAGTGAATAAAGTGTAATTAATAAAATAAAATAAAGGAAAAAAGAAACACAAATGATAAAAAATTGAATATATTATAAAAATGATAAAAACTAACAAAGTTCAGGATCCTTTCTTATAAGGGTTCTTGGAATTGAGTGTTAGTATTTTTTCCTGTACAAAATTGCTCCTCTTCCTTTTTCTTTTTTTTTCTTCTTCCTCCACCTGGACCTCCTTCCAGCCTCCTCCCTTCTTTGTCCTCAATCCCCTGCTCATCCTCTGTAAGCTTACTTAAAGTTGTGATTCAGAATGTGGAATTTGACAATATACAAAGTGCCAGAAGCATAATGAAATTTTATGTGTGTTTGCTTTGTTGGTTATGATTGATCTTATTATATTAATTATGAGTAAAGAAACTGTTTGGTAACTAAGTGTTACCAAAATTACGTATCGCATATGTTAGAGAACTTATACTCAAACGTTAAAAAAACCCAGCTAATTGACTAAATACTTTGAAGTTTATAATATCTTTTATTATTTTCTATAAAATGCATTTTTAAACTTTCTTTATTATGGTCTAAAAATCTCTCTTTTGTATGAATTAATTATAATCAAACTAAACAGGGATTACCTTCTTTTATTAGGTGCAAATTAGTTGTATTAGTTGTCATTAAAACATTCAGAAATCAGAGTGGTCTAGTTAACTTATGATAAACACATTTGATTTTATTTACTTGCAGGTAATAGCCACTCAGTGCAGTCTGACAATTATTAATTACTTCACATAAATCATTCATTTTCACTAAACATAGATATAATGAAAATTTAATTGATATTAACAATAATGTTCTCCTATAGTTGACTTATATCTTCTATATCCCTTGTGTCTCCTTTTTTAGTCTGTGAATATAGCAAATTCTTATCCTAAAACAAGCACAAAATCCAAAAATGTAATAAAAGGAAAATAACTAAAACCACCAGCATTCTTGTCAGGAAATTTTCTTCTACTGTAGGTAGAGGATTATATTCACTATTTGTTTGCATTATTTTGAAGCTTGGCATGTCATATTTTGTTTATAACAATATTAATACCCGTGTGTTGAACTCATAATCTTATTTCGGTCTTCCTCCTATCCCATAATTTTATCCATGAAACCATTTCCTAACATTGGTTCTGATTACTGTAATTTTTATTATTCATTTATTTTATTTAATTTCCTCGCTACTTTATTGTGACGGCTCTTTTAGCTTTTCCCAAGTGAGCAGGCAGGCACATAAGGGAATGTAGACAGACGTGTCTTCAGTACACACCTTTAATCTCAAACAATGATGTCTACTGAGGGACAGACAAAGTAATGAATCAGAGAAAGATTTCACAGAATGAGTCATAGACAGTTTAAACCCAGCTCTGACAAGGACGGAAAGAGAAGCTACTTATTAGCAATGCAGAGAGACTGAGGAGTACAGTACAGAAATACAGCAGAGTGCAAGGAGACAGTACAGTAGAATTTGAGAGTTCAGCACAACGTAGTGCAATTCAGCTGAATTCATGTAGTTGAGCTCATTGAGTTCAGAGGCAGTTTTTCTAAGCAGAGCAATTCAATGAGAGGCAGAGAGAAGCCAGTTTGAATCAGTCTGCTTGGACAGCAGTTTTCTGAGTTGAACCAGCCAGCCAGAATTCAGAAAGTACTAGAAAGTGTGAGCTTATTCAGCAGTAAGTCTCAGAGGCTGAAAATATTCTAGGCCTGCATTAGCAGATTGAGGCTAAAATCTGAAGCTTTCAAGGTCCCGGCTTGCAGAACATTGGATTGTATGGGGGCTAAACACTTCCAGGCCTAGGCCTAGGAATAATTAGGTAGAAATACTCTGGGCTTATCCCAAACCATGTATTCATAAAGCTTGAGTATGGCTCGCATTTCATCCCCTCATCTGTGGAAATAAAAACAACATGTACATTATCATTAATGTTTAATAATCTATTTATTTATCTTTTCTCTGTCATACACTTTTGCACAGTGGTCATTAACAATGCTGGTCTCATCTCACATTCTCTGAGGATCAACCCCCCCATCTGAGGATCAACCCCCATCTGAGGATCAACCCCCCATCTGAGGATCAACCCCCCTATCTCAGCCTGCTCTAGTTCCCATTATTTATTCACTACGTTCTTCATTTTCAGGAGAAAACCTCCTTGCCATTCATCTTTCATTATTCCATGATTGTAACCTATCACTCACTTATTCTTAAATATTCAATGAAGTCAAGTGAGTATGGACTGGATTTTATTCATAAATTAAGTGAAAGAGCTATCCAATATTGTATATTTAGGGTCTTTTCCTTAACATTTATTTCTATACAAATTATCCATGTCTTTGTCCATGAGAATGTAAGATACTTGGATACTGGGTTTAATGCAGATAAGATAGAGTGCAATGTGGAGACTCCAGGAGACTGAGTAGTTCTCTTTTGCACCAAATGAGTTAAAGCTGTTCCCCCAGCACCTACAACTTTGGAATTGGTTTGCTTTCATGAACTCAACAATTAAGAGCTCATGATATTTTTACCCAAAACAGAGATTATTGTCTCTTTCTGAGCAACCATGTACTTTTTAAAATCTGTTATTATTAAAATACAAATGAAGCTTATTGGTGTCTACAATCCTTAGGGGACAACAAAGCTCATCACAAAGAGAAAACACTGAAGTATTGGAACAATAGTTGTCTCCAGCTGAAATTGTCTGAAAAACAGAAGTTGCTGTCGGAGAGATGATATGTGCTGGCAGAGCTCTTTGAAACACATGATTTGCCTCTTCCTGCAGTAGGTCTAGCATGTCAAGTTCTTGGTTTCCTGGGGGAATCTAGTGTTCTATCAGGCCTTTCATAATTAACACAAGGAATCCCAAAGCAACAACTTCCTGAGGGCAGTATTATGAGAATCCTGGCAAATGTGGTAAAATGAGAACTTTTATAAGAGACGTGATGGCTCAGGCTGAGGCACTGGTGACGGTGAGGTGAGACATGATTTTCCTTTGCAATGGTCTCGCTTCTATTCATTTACTTACTGAACATTCCATTTCAATGCTGTTGGTCTGAAATGTTATTCCTTTAAGATAGTTAATCTTACCTTATTATTCTACTCTTAGTTTTTCACTGAAATTAAATTAGTTAGGGGAATGAGGTTATTTTTTTGTCCTGATCATTGGACATTATAGTAAGACATATAGAACTGATGTTCTGCAAATGTAAATCTCTTATGGTATTGCCTATTAGCTACAAGGTTGTGGAGAATTAAGTGAACTTTCAAGCTATTTCATTTTTTAAAAACTTTCTTGTTTGTTCAAAGCCATAGTGTTGCAGAGAAAGAGAATAATCCATCTGAAAATTAAGTGGGGATGCTCTTGATGATCTGGTCATGCCAGTTGATCATCACTTAGTAGAAATGCGGCACAGCAATCGACTGTCATGACGATTAGCATCCATTTGCTTAGCTAATGAGTGCCACATGCATAGCATATCCAAAAAGCATGCTTTAAAAGGTTGTAGCCATTTTTATCGTCACATCTGGAACCACATCAAGTGTGGTATACAGCTGCAGTACTGCTTTCTGTGTTTGTGGTCTGTAATCACTCTTGTTAATTTTCAGTTATACGCCATATATACCGATGTACTTAGAAGTATGTTATTGACATCTGGAAGGTTTCATTACTCAGGTGTTTATAAATGTATCACACCATCATTTCTTCCTCTTTAGACTTTAGTGCATCTTCTGTGCTAATTTTGACATGTGTAATAACTGACTACAGCTAATCTTTATAGGTGATGATGCAATTAAAGTTTGCAGTACCACAGTGAGTGATTGCTTTAAATGGGTATTTTAAACTACTAAAGAGTTACATGACTTCATTTTGTCCTTTTCAGTACTATTAAGGTAAGAAAAGAAAAAAAAACAAAGAAAGAAAGAAAAGAATTCACCAAATGTTTTAAATACAAATGAATTAAATACTTAAAAATGTCTTTTGCTCCATTTTGATTGAAACACATGCATGTGCGGTTTTTTTGAAAAATGTCTAATTGATGTGCCATGATATGTTCGGTATCATCTTTCAAAATAAATCCTGTCCCTCAAGGATATCTATATCCAAAGTAGCTGTGCTGTAATGTAGACCATAATAGCCCTTCTGTGCTAAGAAGAACAAGGTTAGAAATAGATACTGTATGACCAAATGCTGATTGACAATCCATCACAGGCTGCCTGCTTCTTTGCATAGACTGCAATAAAGATACTGACTATCACACTATTCAATCAGTAATAAACAGCATACGTACATGTTATCCTGTGGGGAAAGTAGCTATTTCATTATAAAGATGAGAAATTGAATATTTAGTTTTTATATTTTTTGATAAAGATCATAAAAGTAATTGTTGATTGACAGGTACACTTTTCTCAATTATGCATTTAAATATTATTTTAATAGAAAATTCTTTTAAATTCTTTAAATTATTTTAATAGAAAATTCTATTAAAATACTATTCCTAGATATCTTTAAACACATGAAAGTAAATATTTTCTTAAAACACAAGACTATTTAAAACATAGACGTCTTTTAGTTACAAAAGTAAACATTTATAAAGCTCCTACTCCCTCTAAAAACCGTCTTCAAAACCATTACCATTTATTGCCTCAGAAATTTTGGGAAGAGGAAAACAAGGAGAATTCAAAGAAAAATAACAGAAAATTATATGAATAGGGAGGTAGGAATGATTGGGGAGGAATTGTGGGGAGAAGAAAATATGATTGAAATATACTGTATAAAAAAACATCTTAAAGAAAAATAAATGTCACCAGGAAAATGAAGAATAACGAGGATGTTTTCTAAAGCAGAGTCTTTTAGTCTCACAGATGGACACATGACCACAATAGCTATAATTACTATGGACAACAGAGACTCACGTAGATACACCCTTGAAATCAGGGAGTCTTCAAAAGCTACTACCAGTTTCAAGCATTTGTTTAAAAGTTAATGAGGCAAAAATAAAAATTTAGGCCTTAATAGTGACCTTCATATTAGTATTTAATATATGGACCCTACAGCTTTTAAGGACCCCAGCCTTGACTTCCTTTCCATTTTCCATCACTATTTCTTCAAGTAATTACTCTGTAATATCATTGAAATGATTATGGAGAAAGGACTGGGCAAGATATGACAGAATCAAAAATCAACTATCCAACTTGATGAATGATTTTATTTTATGGGAAACAGGCTAATCATGCTCCTTTCTGATTCAGCTTCACTCTGGTAACAATAATCTTCAATAATTTTTATAATTAATATTGAATATTCTTTTAAAAATAAAAGACGTTTTTGTTTTGATGAGCATGAAGGAACTGAATGGTAACATTTTCAACGACAGAGCGGGAGAGAGTGGTATTAATGGTAGCCACACAGAATCCTCGGGACAGATAGAGTTTCTTTATCTGAGTTCCGCAATGCCATCAGTGTTTTGGCTGGCAGCCTATAACCCCCTTTTAACCTGAGCCCAGCTTACTCAGCAAGCTGTGTCAACTGACTGCTGAGCTGTTACTTTCTTACTCCAAAATACACCTCTAGGTGATGGAGACATGCTCTTTTACATATGGAATGAGATTTTGTTGGGGAACTCATTTTTCTATTATGAGTACAGAAATGGAAGCGGAAATGAAGAGAAATATGCAGTAACTTTGGAAAGCAGAGAGGGAGAGTGAACTCAAAGTAACTGAAATACAGTCCTTGTTTTAGCCAGCCATAAAAAAGTGAAGAAACATGCTGTAGATGGGCCAAAAAAAAATAAAAATAAAAAAAGAATCTGTCCTTTTGGCTGGGGACTACTGACTGCTGTCCTCAAGGCTTTCTATCCAGAGTAAGATGGCACCCTGCACAGCCACACTGAGTGTCCTTATTCTCACACATTCACCCACATTAGAATAGTATCAGAGGGCTGGGAAGAGGGGCAGAGATTATACTGACAGGATGAATGGGAGATGATACATATAGTGGCCACAAACTGCCCTCCACCCCAATGCTGACTAGGGAAGACCTGTGCTTTGTAATTGTAGGTAAGTCAAGTAGATCATTCATGAAAATGTATACTGCAGTTATTAACTTGTGCGTCCATGCATGTTTATCGAAAACAGTGTATATTCTAGAGTCCCCTTCCTATTGTTACATTTCTGAACAAGATGAAGACTTTGGCCTTGTGAAATTTATGTATTAGAAAAATTGAAGAAGTAACATCAGTAACATGTTTAACTGTGACTTTAGTGTCATCATGAGTGAAATGTAGAAACTAACAAAATAAAGTGAGATTCCTTTTTACTAAACCATTTACAGTTTGTCATAAAGTTGGGCTGTTCTCATATTTGCCATTTTGTCTAACTTTATATTCCTGGTTTGTTTTCTTCCCCTCTATTACAATTAAAAGAAAAGAACAAAAAGTAACTGGCTTTTTAAAATTTATCAGCAGGGGTGATCTTTCTATTTCACCAGCCAAATAGTGTCACTAACTCCATGACTATACCAGCCTTTGCAGAGTTTTATTTTAGATTTATTGGCATTAATAAGAAAATATTTTCTTTCCTAATACAATACATTTTCTTAATAAGTAATTGTTAAGGAATGATCATTTTAAGTCACATCTATAGAAAAAAATGTAATACTTGGCAGCATTGTAAGAAACTTTAAGATATATCTATTATAGCCTAAAAACTATTAATAAAATATTTTTATTTTTATCCAAATTTAGGCAATGATCTCCAACATTGATTTAATTTAAACTGGGGTATTTAGAGAACACTCCTATCTTGGTAACTTGAACACCAGGGTCAGTGAATTACTTCCAATGGAGAAACAAAGTGAAAACCTCTTGTTTTGGTTATTTCTTCCATGGATGAAATATTTAAAACCTAAGCAGTGACACCAAGACTACCCTCATGGCTAGCAGTAATAGATATGTTAACTGGACTATGCTGAGCTACTGAGTGCTGCACATTGTCATTTGTTTATTAAGTGCATACCCATGGTTTACACCGATCCAGATCCATTGATAGCCAGACATTATTCTATGAAACAATCTGAATCATGACACCAGGAGAAGCTTTGGTCTAAGTTCACATATTTTGGTTATTGTGGCATATTTGGTATTCTCAAAAGTTAAGAAGCAAGAGAATAAAAGTGATTTAATAGGCTCATTTTATGAAATATTAGATTTTATTTCCATATTTACACTGTATTTCTAAATTAACTGTTTCTTTTCACATTCATAACAAGTAATATTAATATATGATTCTGATTTACATTATTCTTTGTATATTACTTGAGGTCTTTGTATTATTCTTTGATTATTTCTTGGAATCCTGTGTCTTATTAAAAATTGGTTGGTAATTCATTTTAAAAAATTGTAATTTTACTTAGAGGAAATGACATTTGTTGTTATTTTAAGTTCTATCAGCATATAGGTCATAAATTTATGTAGTTACATAATGATGACATTTAGTATCCTGTCAAACTTGTAAGTAGTCAGATCTTTCTTAGAGCTCAGGTCTAGCAATCCAGTATTGTAGGGCTGACACCTCCACCCTTCCTGTTCCTGACAGGCTCGTAGCGTGTTCTCACCTTTTCCTAATTCACCTGCATGTTCTGTTGTCCTCCACTTAACTTTGAGCCCCTTCCTGCCATGTTCTTAGTCCATCCTTGCTTCAACTGAGTTTCTGTAACTCTTCCTGTTGTATTTCTTAGAACAGAAAATTTATATTGTGCAAGTCAGGAGTTGTAAGGCCATCTAAATTGTGTAGCTTTTTGTTTTGTTCTGTGTCTTTTCTCTTATAAAAGCAAGAATCCTTTTCCCCAGAAGTCACAAAACTTTTCTCATTCTGAGAGACTCTTGAAGCTACAAGGAAACAACAACAGCAACAGTCTGATAGACCATCTCTTTGCCCTGTCACGTGCAGGATAGATTAAAGCTAAACAGGGCTCGGATCGATGGAAAGCTCAAACTACTGAAAACTCCTCTCAGACTCTGGGAAACCAGGCACTCGCTGCTTGGTAGACAATCTATGTACTTAAAAAGACTATTGCTAAGAAAAAAATAATAATACTCAAGCTCCCTGCTGAAAACTTCAATTAGGATAGAGTTATGAAAGTTCTTTTAAGCGTCTTGAGCTACTTTATATGCAGTGCTGACTTATGAGGAGAAACATGGCTAGCCTGCCTTATTTTTATAGGAATATAGGAGTGATGCTTTGATACTGGCATATTTGTCTAGGAATTATGTCATTGTACTTCTTGTTTGATGGGCCATATTTTAGAGTCTAGTCAAATATAGCTATTGACATGAAATCAAATTAAATCAAAATTTAATTTATGACTTGTATAAAGTGACTCAGTTGCTAAAATTTCCCTACTTTTTCTTCACATATTGTTACAAAAAGAAAAATATATCCAAATGGTTATGGTTCATATGTACACAGAAAGTAATCGTTAAGACTGAAACATCTCATTAGAAAATAGTATCTTAAACTACTGAAAGTTTAATACTCCACTGCTTTTGATTTAACTTTTTAGATTAATTTTATACTTTAATTTTGTATTAAAAATTTAATACAAGCCATACTTTAATTTTGTATTAAATTTTTTTTTACCTTTCCTGGAAAGGTACCTAAATTTCTTTTAAGAGATAACTAAAACAGTGTTAAACTATGCATATTTTATTTTCCTTAAAAGAAAAAGAATAAAGAAAGACAAGAAAACCACCCAGTTTCCAAAGTATTGGCTGTTCCCTCCAGGAGAGGGTCTGGAGCAGCAGGGTTTTTGGTCCTTCACTGCAAGCTAAGATACAGCAGATTGGGCCCAGATTCCCACTTAAATGTCTTGGGTTAGAAAATTCGGGAGGTAAATCTTTCGTGAGGACACAGAATCCTAAACTCTGCTGCTTCACTGGCAGGAGATGGAGCCTGGCAGCAAAATACGAGCCTGGGAGAAAATGGGTTTGAAAATTGTCTTGAACACGGGCATATATTATGAGCAAAGATTAAGTACCACATGCTTGCAATCGCCTCTTTCCAAAGAATGTGATATGAAACTTCTGATCTTAAAATTTGAAAATGTCTGCTTTAAATTTTTGTTTTTTAAAATTTCTTCACTCTTCAGTCGATACATGTTCAATAATGTTTCCGCTCCGCTTCCAACACAGCCTGCTCATTTTCTGAGCTGGCAAACTGCAGCCTTGGCTCAGAACTCCCTGTCTTTGACCAACCTCCACAAGGTCCAGAATCTTGCAAAATAATCTCTTCCTAACTAATTCCTAAGGACATAGCATTTTGGGTTATGTACCAATCAGGCAACAATCTGGTGGTGACTCTTCAGTCTTTGACATATAGAAACATTTCACTGTGATTATGTATGATGTCATGCGGGTGAGAGTAGATGGGCTGTGCTCATCAGTCTGTTTACTTCAGGAGCTGAAAAAGAAAGAAAATCACTTCAGTTTGTGATGATGATTTTCCCTGTTTGACCTTTTCCAGCACCTGCAGGGAACAGACCCTGCAGCGGTCACGCGAACCTCTTCACATGTGTACCCCGCCCTCACACAGGCCAGCCACATAATGTAAGCCAAGAATTTAAAGACGAATGTAGCTCCTGAGAGACGTATATTTAAATTGTAATATTTGTTTATTTTGGTAGTCTAAGATGTCCTTGATTTTACAGTCATGAAATTGCTTCAGCTTTTCCCAACCGAGCTTTACCTTTCTGGATTTATTCTAAACACTGAGGCAACAATCTGAATTTTTAACGGGTAGATTCAAATAACTGATGGCATTGTTTATTTCATTGGAGGATAAGCGTAGTAAAAAACAGGAAGGGTTATTTTTATTGGTAGATTTATTTTTGTAATAAATTCATTAAATAGATGTACCTTACAGAACATATCTACTGAAATCTTCTCTTATTATGTGTAGAAAACCTGCACCTCATCAAATCACTTCTGCCAGTTTCCTATACATACAGTAAATGATTTTAAAATTAACTGACTAGAACTCTTTGTTAAAATTTGTCATTTATCTATTAAAATTCTTTAACTTTTGTCAGACAATGTACTTAGCTCTGTAATAAGAGTCCCTAAAGATATGTGTGTGATTTGTCAAAAGATAGACAAAAAGTGTAGAAAACTCTAAAATGTCAGCAATCAGGAGATTTAACAGTCTTCAGTAAATTTACATAGAATGAATAGAAATCTTTGATATTAATAAACTTAGCTGGAGGGATGAAAGATAGGCAACGAATGATAATTTGAATATAATTTCCACTGTCACTTATTCCAAAATTAAAATTTATTATGGATAAATGTGTGAAAGATTTTTAATAACATAAATGTAACTGTTTATCACTACCTCAAAGTTTCAAAATGAGACTTTTTTTCTTAAGGAGACCAGTAAAGAATATGATTCCTTTTTATTTTCTTTCACCCAAGGACTAGCATCAAATACTTGAGGAGCACATGAGTGTCTAACAGAAGTGTGTTTTCCCTTCTTAGTGGCTTCTAAAACAGGATATGGGTGAGTTATGCCATAGAGGGATGGATATTTTCTGATAGCAAGAAGCTTGGTCAATAACTAGAGCAAACACATTCCTAGAGTAATACAGATATGCAGGTTACTTTTACAAAAGGCAGGTGCCATAAAGTAATCCAGTTGGGGTGTGGTAAAAAGGAGTAGTTTCTGAAGAAAATAAGTTTTTCTGTGTTTTAAAGGACAGGTTGGTGGGGATATTAAGCAGCACTATGGGCATCAATAGGAAAGATTTGGCCAATTATCTAAAGAGGAACCAACAGTTTGGCTTTGCTGAATAAAAAATAAAAATAAAAAATAACATGCTATATTTGTTTACTAAAGTTTCCATAGCAAATGTCACACACTGGTTGGCCTAAACAACTGAAATGTATTTTCTTATATATCTGTAGGCTACAAGTCCAGCACCACAGATTGGGTTTCTTTCCTTTGCTGAGGCCTCTCAGAGGCTTTCTGGTGGCTAATTTTTTATTGTGTCCTCATTGGGCTCTGCCTATGCACAAATGTCCATCCTTGATTTCTAACTTTCCTCATGTAAAGATGTCAATCTGATTGCAATAGAGCCCACTTCAATTCCTCATTTTAACTTAGTCTCATGTCAAAAGCCTTACCTCCAAATATGGTCATATTCAGAGTTCCTAGACATTAGAGATTCAACATACAAGTTGGGAGGAAAGCAGTTCAGTTGTAACATGCATCTTTGGGTTGGGGTACTGACAAAATTAGGTGCTGTGATCTATTGGTAAGCAGAAGTGAGGATTCCTTGCTTTTCCCCCGTGGGATCAAGGAAATCCTACCCACAAATGTTAGGGAAAGGGAGGTATGTTCCAACTTTCTATGACCTGTATATTATTAGATCTTTTTCTTCCACAACTTGGAGGAGAATACTGAAGATTTAGAAAGGAGAGGGAAGATGTCCTTACATCCTTGAACCTTTTGTTTGAATATCTCTTCTCTCTAACTACCAAGTCTCTAATTTTCCGCAATTTTCAGTTCCCCTTTTCTTCTCCCCAGGATGCTTTGGCTTTCTGTCCCTAAGCACATTGTGAAACAGAATGATGCTTCACAGCTATGGACATATTATATGGAGAAGAGCAGGAGATGGCCTTTTCCTTGCCCAATATAGCATGAGAAAATTAACAGGATATGTTAATATTTTCTTAAGAACTGAATGTTTGATTTGATTTTTTATGCATAAAAATGGAATGAATAATGCACTCATGAGTTATTATAGCAATAAAAGTTTTATTAGTATCATTACCTTTACGAGCCTTATATATTGGACTCAAATTGCCCATTATCAAGGCTTCCTTTGTAAGACTAGTTTGTTGTTTGTAAAATTGTGAACAGGTGAATATTAGTGTTAAAAAACAAAAAATACATACAGTTTACTTTATGGTCCCACATCAGTTCTGTCCACTTTACAGATAAACTAAGATACGGAGAGGTTGATTGACTCCCCAAGGATATTGTGTTGGAGCTAATAACTCTATCCAGTCTGTTTCCACACCCTTAGACTGGAGCCAGTACTTCATACATCTTATGTTCCAGTGACCAGACTTTATGACAAATGGCCTCTCTAAATTTATAAAGAGATCTGCTCTACCATTAAAAGAGAGAAGAGGTTTTGTTGTTGCTGCTGTTTTGTTTTGAGAAGGAAACACATTTTTTTGCTGAAAGGCTGGGACCATATGGTAAGGAAATGTGTGCCTTGGTACTGCAGCCTTTTCTGTCTGATGCTGCTTGCTAGTGCACAGCCTGGATATTTGCCAGCACCTCTTACGTATCGTCTTATTTGTCCTAATATACTGTGAGTTCTCACAAAGCAACAAACCCACAAAATACCTCTGCCCAGATATTTTAAGTACAGGATTTTAGAATTGTAACTGTCATTTTCATAATAGAGTCAAATGATTTTTAGATGTATTTTCTATCTTCCTGTGATTATGCAACTCACCGAAGCATTTTTTAAGTGTGTCCTTAAAAATGTTAACTGTTTGAAAATGATCACGATCACGTTGATGCTTCACTATCCAAGACAGCCTCTGTGTGTGTGTGTGTGTGTATGTGTGTGTTTGTACAGGTTTGTGGCCCAAATAATTTCTCATTTTTCTTTTCTTTTATTTTTAAAATTTTATTTAATTTTTTTATTAATTACAGTTTATTCACTTTTTACCCCAGTTGTAGCCCGTCCCTTCTCTCTTCCAATCCCACACTTCCTCCCTTATCTCCTCCCATGCCCCTCTCCAAGACCACTCATAGGGGAGGTCCTCTTCACCTTCTCTCTGACCCTAGCCTATCAGGTCTCATCAGGACTGGCTGCATTGTCCTCCTCTGTGGCCTGGTAAGTCTGCACCTCCCCCCTCTGGGGGAGGTGCTCAAAGAGCCAGCCACTGAGTTCATGTCAGAGACAGTCCTTGTTCCCATTATTAAGGAATCCATTTGGACACTTAGCTGCCATGGGCTACATTTCTGCAGGGGTTCTAGGTTATGTAACAAAGGACCATTCATGTCAGTTTCAGAAAAGACCCCTGTGTCTAGATTTTTTTCGTTCTGTTGCTATCCTTATGGAGCTCCTGTCCCCTCCAGGTCTTTCTATCTCCCCCTTCTTTCATAAGATACCTTGCATGCTGACCAAAGTTTGGCTATGAGTCTCAGCATCTGCTCTACCTGCTGGGTAGAGCTTTTTAGAGTCTCTCTGTGGTAGACTTTCAACCAAAATTAATCAAAAAAAGATGAGGAGGGGCACTTCATCCTCGTCAAAGGAAAAATCCACCAAAAGGAGATCACAATCTATGCCCCAAATACAAATGCACCTGCATTTGTAAATGAAACATTAATAAAGCTTAAATCACAGATCAATCCCAACATCTTAATAGTAGGAGACTTCAACACTCCACTATCACCAATGGGCAGATCATTTGATTTAGGACACTTATAGAGGTTCTAAATCAAATGGACCTAATAGATGTCTACAGAACTTTTCACCCAAACTCAAGAGTATACATTCTTACAGCAGCTAATGGAACCTTCTCAAAAATTGACCAAATAGTCGGCCACAAAGCTCGCCTCAACAGATACAAAAAGATACAATAATCTTTTAAATCTTATCAGACCATAATGGCTTAAAACTAGACCTCAACAAGAACAGAAATAACAAAAAGCCTACATACACATGGAAACTAAACAACTCTCTACTCAATAACAGCTTGGTCAGGGAAAGAATCCCTGCTCAGATGTAGCCTGAGATTGGATGTTGTAAAGACAGAAAATCTCCTTTACCTTGGAGGATATGATTGCACAGGACCCAGTTTCTTCAAGAACAACTTGTTTATATCTCAAGATGCCAAATGTGTATGCTAAGAGCCCTACAAATGAAGAGTGGTTTGGCCTTGGTACACCCTGCTCCAGGGTATCACTTGTCATTATCTTTGGAACATGCAAAACTCCAACAGTTCAGAAACTCCATTTTGGATGTACTGAGGCCTGCACTATAGTTTCAAAGCATTTCAACTCATCCTCCCACCAATTCTTGTCCCCTCTTATGTCAGTGAAGGTTTTTCAAGGCACTCTCCCAAATAAACCTTCTGTGGACAGGTCTCCATCTCAGTCTGTTTTCTGAGAAGTGACAATTGATCACAACTCATCCAGAAAGACAGTATCTTCATAATCGGAATCTCTTCTATCTTTTTAAAATTTTCTAAGGTAAATAACCCAACCTATAGTCCTTAACTTCCATAGCTAACAATTATCACATTGTCTTACTTTGGGATATTTAATTTCCCAAAGGAAGTTGCAAAAGTGCTGCAGAGTTCATGTATCACCTTAACCCAGTTTCCTCTGAAGTTAACATTGGCTTGTGTGTGTATGTGTGTGTGTGTGTGTGTGTGTGTGTGTGTTCTTGACACTAAAAAATGGACATTGGTTTGTTTTCTTATTTTATTTTATGCAGATGTGTTCTATATACCTGCAAGTGCATGAGTAATACAGAATAAGGTGACCTGACACCAAAGTTACAGGCACATATGGGCCACCTGCTAGGAACCATGGTCCTCTGCAAAAGCAGCAATGCTCTTAACCCCGAGGCCCCTCTCTAGCCCCAGTTGCTAGCTATTAATGTCCAAAGAAAGTTGCTCTAGATATTATCTATTGCTTGACTAATGCTTTTCATACAGGAGACATCTATTATACACTGTCAAACTGAGACAACAGTGAATTTTGATTGGCAAAGTTAAAATGTATTTATTACTGTGTATATACAATTGACTTGACTTATTAAAAAAATTATAAAATAATTTTAATGTGCATGTAAATGTCATGCCACTCTAATATTCACTTGCTTTGTGAATTTATTCACATTTCTATTCTTCTGTGGGGCCTAATGAATATATTTCTAAGTAAGATGGGTTAAGTTTATCATGTTTTTGGTCCCTCATATTTTTTTTTACATTCTGTGTCTCAGTGCTGAGAAGGATAAAATGAAATCTTACAGAATATTTTAAAGGGAAATAAAATTTCCACTTAAAAATTACAATTATATTAGGAGTGTCCTACTTAGTGTAGATAAGACTGTTATACCTCTAGAAAGTCGGTCACATTCTATTGCAGATAGATAGATAGATAGATAGATAGATAGATAGATAGATAGATAGATTGATAATTAGCTGATAGTTTTCTTGAAGGACCAAAAAAATAAAAAACTGTGGTAGAACAAGAAAAATGTGTCTGTGCAACACAGAACTCAGACTTGAAGGAGGAAATAACTGTGCAGAGAGAGTCCGTAACTCATTAGTTAAATAGATTTGCATAGGGTCAACAAAAATGGCCTGGACTGGTGAAGAGGGTGATGAGAAGCTCTCAGAGGATATCACACCCTGATCAACACTTCATTATTTTTAGTAAATATAAAGCTAATTCAATAGGTCAAAATGAGAATAATTATTACTCTGTAGAACACTAATTTCTTAAAAATAAATTATGCTAATCTTTAGGCATGCCATTTCAAAGGAAAATAAACCTATACAATATAGTGCATGCTTTATTTCAAATTATTTGCATTATGAAAAATCATTTAATAAAACCCACATATAACAACTAATAATTTGTTAATGAACATTAATTTAAACGTGAACATTAATGGTATTGTAATTCTTGTTTGCAAAAAGGTGTTAAAATGAATAACTACTATTTAAATACAGTCTAAATTTATTAATGTAATTTCACGGCATTACATTAGACATCTTATTTAGAAAAACAATATATGTTTAATAATTCATAAAATTATAATATAGTTCAGAATTGAATTTTAATTAAGGAGCATATTTTTCTAATTATTTCAAAATATCTGAATTCTCAAAGTTTTGAGTTCTTGTAAATAAAACCTCCTTTATAATTATATTTTAGTTGTGCACCTCCCTGTGGAAGTATTTAATTTTTAAGGAATTGAGTCATTTGAATGCATCATGTCTAAGATAATCTTGACATTTTGGAATAAGCATGATCTCTATAAGTGTGATAATATTTGATTTATTTGAGAGAGTGAAGGTAACCATACTTCCATACTTACTGTGCAGCATTTTCCACAGAGATGAAATATTCCCTTCTGCTGGGAAACGCTCATGTCCAGGAACAAAACAAATCAAATGTTTAAAGACGTCCCTGAAACTAACCAGATTCACTAGGCCCTCCCTCCCTTCTCAAGGATTTGCTATCACAAAATATCGAGAAACAGCCTCAGACCAGCCAAATTGCCTGAAAGAGGCAGAAACCACTGAGCACGTTCAGGCCAGTTAAGATGTCTCAAATAGCCACTATCAAACCTGCTGAGCTGCCAGGAGGCCAAACAGTGTGCTCCATGTTTCCTGATTTAATGATCTAGTACCTGTCTTTGGGCTGACATTAGGTGAGTCAGCAACCTTTGAGTCATTTTGTTTCTGTAAATAAGCCCTCACCCACATTCCTGAAAGTTATCTCATTAAAACTTATTGATTCACCAAGCTGGACGTTGGTGGCATCCTGACCTTAGTCTGTTGTTGGTTCTCTATCTGGTAACTAGACATTTGTTCACATTTCCTCAGTGATAGAGTCACAGAACAACAGTAGGCGACTGCTTCAAGCTTCACCCTACAGAGCTGTCTCTCTAACTGACAAAATGAAGATGAGGCTATTTTGGTAGATTCAAAGAACATTTGATTATTTTGCCTTTCCAATCTTCATGTAAAAATGAAGAGGTATAAATAAATTCAAGGATCTCTTAGTTTCTGTAGAAAGTTACATTCATGTAAGTCTCATGATTTTCAGCAAGGCTCTGGACACACATGCGAACACATAAGAGAACCCATGATGTGGATAGAAACTCTACAAGTCTTTTAGACCCAGGCATCAGATTAGTTTCCTCTCTTAACATTCTCATAGTGAAGCAGATTTCTAGCTTGCATTGTGGCTGCACGCAGTTCTGTTTCTTCTGGAAGAGGCTACAAACAACTGGTAAGGAAGCTGTTTTGCAGTTCCTGAAAGTTTATTACTTTGATCAAACCAAAGAGCAGTGAGGTTATTCTCTCTAACAGCTATCTGGTCTCTTTGTGATATGATTGGACAGATCTGCTGTATAAACACTACATAGAAACTGTAGCTGGAAGCTTCAGGACGTAACGGCATTAAAACATTTCACAGTTGGCTTTGTAATGCATGATATTGTTATTTTCCCAGCACATTTGCTTTCTTAATTGTGTTTTGCTTGGATTAGTATTAAAAAGAGTTTGTCTTCCCTGAGCACACACCAGCTGGGTAGTGGGTGGAAAGGGCTTGGGAGCTAACCAGGCAGAGGGACAATTCAGCTTTGAGATTCAAAATTAGTCATGAATAATTCACAAAGCAGATAATCCACCCATGGATAAACAAAAGGTACTGGAATCATCCCAGGATTATTTTATACCCTAATTCTGAAAACTATTAGATTTTTCTCTGTTTTTGATGGTAGTTAATAATATACTAAGATACCTTATTGAGTATTGAGTATAACTGAAATCAGTCGTTTTTAAATATACGTATGTGCATCTATAGTATATGTAATATTTACTTTTTGTTATATTTTTAACTTTTATTTATTACAATTTTTTCACTTTGTATTCCAGCTGTAGCTCCCTACCTTATCCCCTCCCAATCCCGCCCTCCTTCCCTCATCTCTTCCCATGCCCCTCCCCAAGTCCACAGATAGGTGAGGTTCGCCTCTTCTTCCATCTGACCCTAGTCTATCAGTTCTTATCAGGACTGGCTGCACTGTCTTCCTCTGTGGCCTGGAAAGGCTGCGCCACTCTCAGGGGGAGGTGATCAAAGAACCAGCCACTGAGTTCATGCCAGAGACAGCCCCTGTTCTCCTTACTATGGAACCCACTTGAACACTGAGGTACCATGGGCTACATCTGTGCAGGGGTTCTAGGCTATCTCCATGAATGGTCCTTGGTTGGTGTATCAGTCTCAGAAAAGACCCCCTCTGCCCGGATATTTTGGTTCTGTTGCTCTCCTTGTTATATATATATATATATATATATATATATATATATATATATATAGTTTGTATGTAGTTAAATATATATATATATATATATAAACATATGTCCTAGAGTGTTAAATATATGTTCACATTTTAAAAGATGATGTCTGTGTAGCCCTGGATGACTTGAACCTCACTACATCAAGTGGTTCTCCCCCTTCCTAATGCTGTGACTTCTTAATACAGTTCCTCATGTTGTGTTATCCCCAACTATAAAACTTTTATTGTGGGGGAGGGTGGGACCGGGAGGGGAGGAGGGAGGGCCTTATGGGAGGATACAAAATGAATAAAGTGTAATTAATATAAGTTAAATAAAATTGTAAAAAAATAGATAAAAACTTTTATTGCTCCTTCACAACTGTAATTCTGCCACTAGTATGACTCATAATGCAAATGTTTTTGGAGACAGAGGTTTGCCAACGGGTCACGACCCACAAGAGAAGCTCTGCACTATGCACACTAGGCTGTCCTCACTCATGGGCCTAGGCCTCCTGAGGACTGGGATTGAAGACATGTCCAGTTGTGCCCAGCTGTACTTACTGTTTGTTATGTTCTATCTGGAAACTTCTTTTACGTGTGTGAGAAGCTAATGAAGTGCTTCCAGAACCTGGTAGTTTCTAGATACCAAATTCTAATCCCCTTGGGCATTCAAATAGGGAATAGTTATTTTAATTTCTACACTTTCGTTATTGATTTTGAATTGTTTTGAAATAGCCAAACCTTTGAAAGATGTTGTGGTATTAGTAAATATCAATAAGGAAAATGCACTATGGGAATACTGTTCTTTATTTTCTATATTTCCATTACCATAATCTCTCAGGATGGCAGAATAATTTTTACTATAATTATTATTTTATATATGTTCAGAACAATAGCATGATCCTTAGGATAGCTCAACACATTAGATAAAAATGCTTTATTTGTTCTGAACTATAACAGAGAACTTCAGAAAAACATGACAATTCAGTAGAGAGTTGTTCAAAATAATGCCTTACCAGTACATTATATTGTTCATTTAAACAAAAGGATAAATATTTGTTCATAATAAGTTGAGTGTATAATGAAGCATAATCATGGCTCATATATTTGTAATATAGAGCACTTATCTCTTGTGGACATTTTTAAGTTTAAATTTGTAATATATGTGTATATTCACACATATATAATATTTTTCCTTTGAAATACCACCCAACTTCCTTCCTCCCACACCAATTCCTTCTAATCGTGAAAGTCAGTTAAATATTGTAATTATCGGAAGGCGATGTGAACATTCCCTTTGATGTGTGTGCACTCGGACTAAAGCAGTGCTGCAAGTGGGGTCCTCCTCAAGAGAACAAAACAACACAGAAAGAAGAAAGGAAAATTAAAATGAAGACATTAATAAAATAATAGTCAAAGTTCTTATCATACAGGTTTTTGACGTCCTTGGTTAGAGTTACCCATAGATACTTTATATTATTGTGACTATTATGAAGGGTGTGGTTTCCCTAATTTCTTTCTCGGCCCATTTGTCATTTGTATACAGGAGGACTACTGATTTTTTTAATTAATCTTGTATCCAGCCACTTTGCTGAAGGAGTTTGTCAGCTACAGGAATTCTCTGGTGAAATTTTTGGAGTCACTTATATATACTACCATATCATCTGGGAATAGCAATACTTTCACTTCTTCCTTTCCAATTTGTATCCCCTTGATCTTCTTTAGTTGTCTTTTTGCTCTAGCTAGAATTTCTAGTACTATATTGAAGAAATATGGAGAAAGTGGGCAATTTTGTCTTTTCCCTGATTTTAGTGGGAGTGTTAGTATTTTGGAACACAACCTGCTCCTGGGTTACCCAGAAACTTATGATGTCATCATGTGTCGCCGGCCAGGTGGCCACACCTGGAAGGCATGGTTACCTTGCCCCTTAAAAGGCAAAAAAAAAAAAAAGGCCAACCCGACACGTGGTCTCTCTCTCTCTCTCTCTCTCTCTCTCTCTTACTCTTTCTCTCTCACTCTCTTACTTTCTCTCTCTCTCTCTCTCTCTCTGTACCCCATCCCACTTTCCCTTTCTCTCTCCCCACCATGTCCTGTTCTCCCATTCCCTCCATACCCTCCTAATAAGCTTCCTGCATAGAATATCTGTTGACCAACATCATGCTTTTTGTAATAACAGGGAGTACTTTGGGTTTCTCTCCATTTAGTTTGATGGTGGCTATTAGCTTGCTGCATATAGCCTTTATTTAGTTAAGGTATAGGTTTTGTGTCCCTGATCTCAATCTGGCGCTTTCTCAGAAAACTCAGAATAGCCATACCTCAAGACCCAGGTGTACCACTCTTGGACATACACCCAAAATATGCTTCACCATACAACAAGGACATTTGCTCATCCACATTCATAGCAACTTTATTCATAATAGCCAGAAATCAGAAACAACCTAGATGTCCTTCAATTGAAGAATGGATAAAGAAACATTTACAAACTAGAACACTACTCAGTCATTAAAGACAAGGAAATCAGTAAATTTTCAGGTAAATGGATGGAACTAGAAAAGATAATCCTGAATGAGGTAACACAGACCCAGAAAGATTCACATGGTATATACGCACTTATAAACAGGTAAATGGGTTTTAGTCATATAGTGCAGGATAGACATACTACAATGCACAGACCCCAAGAAGATAAGTCTGATGGGTATCTTAGGCTTCATGTCAGTCCACTAGTTATGGGAGTTGGGGTATATCTGACATGGACTATGTTGCCTGCTTTTTGATCACTTCCTCCCGATGGGACTTCCCTACCAGGCCATAGGCAAGAAAGATAAACTCAGCCCTCATGTGAATGGGTGAGGTGGGGTGTCTGTGTAGGGGGCTCCCCTGTTCTCAGGAATAGGTGAGAGGGAGTGTGGAAAAAAGAGTGGGACTGGGAGGAGATGAGGGAGGGACCTATGACCAAGATATGCATTTAATTAATTAATAAAAAATACTTAAAGACAAAAAAGAACTTGGCATTTACCTGTAATAATTTAAAATTATACAATGTAATAGTGAAATAACATGACAGGCACGTTTAAACACAACAGCATTTTAAAATATCTGTGTATTTGACAGAATAAGCCTTCTAAAAATCCAAGCTAATAAAATAATAGTTAGACATATAGTCAAACATTTATATTACAAATAAGGTATTTACTAAATGTTTTAAAATGAAAACTATTTAAAAAGAAATTTCTAATTGGGTATTATTAAGATGTTGTTCTTACTTTATAATAAATTATTATGTCATGTATTAGCCAAATTGAGGATTTTAATGCAAGAAAATGATGGTATTAAAATATTAACAAAATATAAATAAATCAAGAAACATAGGAGCAGACTGCTAATTACAGAACTGAACTGACACAATGGTGGTTTTTTTTATGTTGAGTACATAGTACTTTTGTTTTTTTAATTCATACACTTACTGCCTCTTTCAGTGAAAGATACTTAGGATTAAAAAAATTATAGTGGGGGGCGGAGCCAAGATGGCGACTAGCACACACAGTTTCTGAATGGTGGGATACCTGAACTTCTGAGTTGGAGAATGGAAGGACCCCTAACCCAGGAAAACCACAGCGAGGCTATCTGAACACCAGAGAACATCGCAGGAGGTGAAAACTTTGGCCTCCGGTCACCCGGAGACTTGCTTGGGGAGGGAGAGAAAAGATCCTTTGTTCTTGCTGCACTCCCTTCCCCCAGACCTCCATCCTCCTCGGCACAGCGGCACAGCGGACTCATCTTTCTCAGCGCAGACCTAACTGCCTGGGGTATACAACCGCTGAGACGGAGCCCCAACCACTTTAGCGGCAGACAAAAGCCAGCAGTACGTACCCCGGAGTCCCAGATTCGCACAGCGGCTGCACCATCCTCCCAGGGTGCGAATCTGCTAGACACCATACTAGCTCCGCAGGATCGCCATCACTGACGGTACGACCCGCCCAAATCCACAGTGACAGAGAATACACTATATACTCACCGAAACCAGGCAGAAACGTCATACAACCTGGACACACCAGGCACTGGGCCTCCCAAGCTTGGAGAGCACAACGAAGAGATCCCAGGACTTCCCAGAAAGCATTGGGACTAGCAAGCCAGTCTCTAGTTACAGCAGGACGGGGCAGCGGAGCAGTACTGAACTGGCGGGGCACCACAGCCCTCCAGTTTAAGACTAACCAGGGCCAAACCAGAGAACAGAGAGCCTGATTACCCCATCCCTGCTGAAGTGACCACCCTGAACTCTCCAGCTGCAGCAAGACCTCAGAACCTGGCAGTGACAGCAGCACAGAACTGGCGGAACACATCAAAGAAGCAGGGCCAAACCAGAGAGCAGAGAGCCCCGGATACCACGATCTCGGCCAAGAGACCTGCCTGTAAGTGAGTGCACCCTTGAGAATCTGCAGTTCCCCAGATCCTGGGTCCTTCTAAATCAGAAGCCAGGCATCGAACCCCCCTCCCACCCACATACCCACTTTGGGAAACAGAGGGGCACTAGGGACATTGAAGTTCCTGCCCTGTGGGCCTGATTGAGGAGCTAAGACAGTTAATACCAGAAATTGCGCTGCGATCATCATTAGCGCCTGCGACATATACAGTACAGAGCCCCTCCCACACACTCAAGGGTTCAACATTAGCCATCACTCTGTCCCTCGAGAAACTCATCCACGCACACTTACACACACAGACACACACGCGTGCGCGCGCACACACACGCTTGCATTTGCCCCGTTTGCGCCTGCGTACTTTCCTCCCACAGGTACAGCCAGTCCTCAGCACACGCTGAGAGTGCTCAGCTTCCTGAAGAACTCTCCAGACACCAGAGAGAGACAGCACCAGTCTGATCTGCAGAATCCAAAAACAAACAGGGAAGGTTTCAGATAAGCCAATGGCCAGAGGTAGGCGAAAGAACACTTCCAACATAAATCAGGACATCATGACTTCACCAGCAAACCCCAAAATCGATGGATACACCAATTCAGCAGAAGCACAGGAAAATGATTTTAAAGCCATGCTTGCCCAATTATTTGAGGCTCATAAGGAGGAAATGAACAAGTCTTTCAAAGAGATGGCCAGTCAATTGGAGGCAAAGAAAGAAGAAATAGACAATATCCTTAAAGAAACACAGGCAAACATAGCCAAACAAATAGATACACAAGTAGAGGAAAAATTAGTGGCATATAAGAAGGAAATGAAAAAAGAAATAGAGGCCATCGTAGAGAGACAGGAATCCAAATTCAAACACATGAAAGAAATGGTGCAAGACATGAAAACAGAATTAGAATCAATAAAGAAAACACAAAATGAGAAAACCCTTGAGCTGGAGAACTTGGAGAAAAGATCAGGAACCACAAAAGTAAGCATCACCAACAGAATACAAGAGATGGAAGAGAGAATCTCTGGAGCTGAAAACACACTTGCAGAAATGGATACTTCTCTCAAAGAAAAAGTAAAATCAGAAAAGTTCCAATCACAAAATATCCAAGAAATCAAGGATGCTATGAAAAGACAAAATCTAAGAATAATAGGAATTCACGAAAAAGAAGACTCCAGACTCCAAGGTCCAGAAAATATTTTCAAGAAAATCATAGAAGAAAATTTTCCCAACTTAAAGAAAGAGATGCCCATAAATATACAAGAGGCCTACAGAACTCCAAATAGACTAGACCAGAAAAGAAACACATCACGTCACATCATAGTCAAAATACTAAATCTACAGAACAAAGAAAAGATATTAAAAGCAGCAAGGGAAAAAGGCCAAGTAACATATGAAGGTAGACCTATCAGAATCACGCCGGACTTCTCATCAGAAACTATGAAAGCCAGAAGGGCCTGGGCAAGTATCATGGAGACTCTAAGAGATCACAAATGTCAACCCAGACTACTATACCCTGCAAAGCTTTCAATCAACATAGATGGAGAAAACAAAATATTCCATGACAAAACTAAATTTATACAATATCTACACAGCAAACCATACCTACAGAAGATACTAGAAGGAAAACTCCAATCCAATGAAAACAAATTCACCCAAGAAAACAGGGCATACAGATAATGTCCCAACAAAAATGAAAAGAAAACAAGCAATGAATCAGGGTTAGATCATCGACTCCATTACAAAAGGAACTAACATGCATTGGTCACTATTATCAATCAATATCAATGGACTCAACTCACCAATAAAAAGACACAGGCTAACAGAATGGTTAAGGAAACAGGATCCAACATTCTGTTGCATCCAAGAAACACACCTATGCAACAAAGACAAACACTACCTCAGAGTAAAGGGCTGGAAAACTGTTTTTCAAGCAAACGGTTCCAGAAAACAAGCTGGAGTAGCCATCCTAATATCTAATAAAATAGACTTTCAACACAAGTTAATCAAAAAAGATAAGGAGGGCCACTATATTCTCATCAAAGGAAAAATCCACCAAGAGGACATCACAATCTTGAATATCTATGCCCCAAATACAAGAGCACCGACATTCGTAAATGAAACATTATTAAAGCTTAAATCATACATTGATCCTAATACCTTAATAGTGGGAGACTTCAACACTCCACTCTCACCAAGGGACAGATCAACTAGACAGACACCAAATAGGGAAATAAAAGCACTCACAGAATCCCTAAATCAAATGGACCTAATAGACGTCTACAGATCATTTCACCCAAACTCAAAAGAGTACACCTTCTTTTCAGCACCCCATGGAACCTTTTCCAAAATAGACCATATAGTGGGCCACAAAGCAAGCCTCAACAGATACAAAAGGATTGAAATAATCCCTTGTATACTATCTGACCACCATGGACTAAAGCTCGACCTCAACAACAACAGAAACAACAAAAAGCCGACACGCACATGGAAACTAAACAACTTACTACTCAATGACAGCTGGGTTAAGGAAGAAATAAAGAAAGAAATTAAAGACTTCCTAGAATTCAATGAAAAGGAAGGCACAACATACCCAAATTTATGGGACACACTGAAAGCAGTGCTCAGAGGAAAATTTATAGCACTAAGTGCCTGCAAGAAGAAATTCGTAACATCACATACAAACAACTTAATGGCCCAACTGAAAACCCTAGAACAAAAAGAAGCAGATACACCCAAAAGGAGCAGACGGCTGGAAATAATCAAACTAAGGGCTGAAATCAATCAACTAGAAACAAATAAAACTATCCAAAGAATCAATGAAACAAAAAGCTGGTTCTTTGAGAAAATCAACAAGGTAGACAAACCCTTAGCCAAACTAACTAAAAAGCAGAGAGAAACTATCCAGATCAGCAAAATCAGAAATGAAAATGGGGACATAACCACAGACATTGAGGAAATCCAAACAATTATTAGGTCATACTACAAAAGCCTATATGCAACAAAATTTGAGAATCTAAATGAAATGGATAATTTTCTTGAAAGATTCCATCTACCAAAACTAAGTCAAGATCAGGTAGAAAGACTGAATAGCCCTATATCTCCCAAGGAAATCGAAGCAGTCATTAACAGTCTCCCCTCCAAAAAAAGCCCTGGACCAGATGGCTTCAGCGCAGAATTCTACAAGACCTTCAAGGAAGTGCTAACTCCAATTCTCCTCAAGCTATTCCACAAAATAGAAACAGAAGGAACACTACCAAACTCATTCTATGAAGCCACAGTCACCTTAATACCTAAACCACACGAAGACCCAACAAAAAAAGAGAACTTTAGGCCTATCTCTCTTATGAACATTGACGCAAAAATACTCAATAAAATACTTGCAAACCGAATCCAAGAACACATCAAAGATATCATCCACCATGACCAAGTAGGCTTCATCCCAGGCATGCAAGGGTGGTTCAACATACAGAAATCCATCGATGTAATCCACTACATAAACAAACTGAAGGAGAAAAACCACATGATCATCTCCTTAGACGCCGAAAAAGCATTTGACAAAGTCCAACACCCATTCATGTTTAAAGTCTTGGAGAGATCAGGGATACAAGGCACATACCTAAACATAGTAAAGGCAATATATAGCAAGCCTATAGCTAACATCAAACTCAATGGAGAGAAACTTAAATCAATCCCACTGAAATCAGGGACAAGACAAGGCTGTCCATTGTCCCCATATCTCTTCAACATAGTACTTGAAGTCCTAGCCAGAGCAATAAGACAACTAAAGGAGATCAAGGGGATACAAATCGGAAAGGAAGAGGTCAAAGTGTCACTATTTGCAGATGATATGATAGTATACATGAGCGAACCCAAAAATTCAACCAGAGAACTCCTTCAGCTGATAAACACCTTCAGCAAAGTGGCAGGATACAAAATCAACTCAAAAAAATCAGAAGCCCTCCTATATACCAAAGACAAAACAGCTGAGAAAGAAATTAGGGAAACAACACCCTTCACAATAGCCACTAATAACATAAAGTACCTTGGTGTGACCCTAACCAAGCAAGTGAAAGACCTGTTTGAGAAAAACTTCAAGTCTCTGAAGAAAGAAATTGAAAAAGATATCAGAAGATGGAAAGATCTCCCGTGCTCATGGATTGGTAGGATTAACATTGTGAAAATGGCCATACTGCCAAAAGCAATCTACAGATTCAATGCAATTCCCATCAAAATACCAACTCAATTCTTTACAGACCTTGAAAAAAAGATTCTCAGCTTCATATGGAGAAACAAAAAACCCAGAATCTCCAAAACGATCCTGTACAACAGATCATCTGGAGGTATCTCCATTCCTGATCTCAAGCTGTACTACAGGGCAACAGTAATAAAAACTGCATGGTACTGGCATAGAAACAGAAAGGAGGATCAATGGAACCGCATAGAAGACCCAGAAATAAATCCACACACCTATGAATACTCGATATTCGACAAAGAAGCCAATTCCATTCAATGGAAAAAAGACAGCATCTTCAACAAATGGTGCTGGACCAACTGGATGTCTACATGCAGAAAAATGAAAATAGATCCATATTTATCACCCTGCACAAAACTAAAGTCAAAGTGGATCAAGGACCTCAACATAAAACCAGATACCCTAAATCAATTGGAAAAAAAAGTGGGGAACAGCCTAGAACTCATTGGCACAGGAGACAACTTCCTGAACAGAACACCAACAGCACAGGCTCTAAGAGCAACAATCAATAAATGGGACCTCATGAAACTGAAAAGTTTCTGTAAAGCAAAGGATACCGTCATCAAAACAAAACGACTGCCTACAGATTGGGAAAGAATCTTCACTAACCCTTTATCTGACAGAGGACTAATATCCAGTATATACAAAGAACTAAAGAAGCTGAAAAGCAGCAATCCAAGTAATCCAATTAAAAAATGGGGAACAGAGCTAAACAGAGAATTCTCGACAGAGGAATATCGAATGGCAGAAAAACACTTAAAGAAATGCTCATCCTCATTAGCCATCAGGGAAATGCAAATCAAAACGACCCTGAGATATCACCTTACACCCATCAGAATGGCCAAGATGAAAAACTCAAGCGATAACACATGCTGGAGAGGTTGTGGAGAAAGGGGAACCCTGCTCCACTGCTGGTGGGAATGTAAACTGGTACAACCACTCTGGAAAGCTATCTGGAGCTTTCTAAGACAATTAGGAATAGTGCTTCCTCCAGACCCAGCTATACCACTGCTAGGTATATACCCAAAGTTTGTTCAAGTACACAAAAAGGACACTTGCTCAACCATGTTTATAGCAGCTCTATTTGTAATAGCCAGAACCTGGAAACAACCCAGATGTCCATCAACGGTGGAATGGGTACAGAAATTGTGGTATTTTTATACAATGGAATACTACTCAGCAATCAAAAAGGAGGAAATCATGAAATTTGCAGGCAAATGGTGGGATCTAGAAAAGATCATTCTGAGTGAAATATCCCAGAAGGAGAAAGACAAACATGGGATATACTCACTTATATAGACCTATAAGATATGATAAACATAATGAAATCTATACACCTAAAAAAGATAATCAATTGAGCGGACATGGGGTAAGATGATCAATCCTCATTTAGAAAGACAGATGGGATGTGCATTGAACGTATGACAGGAGTCTACTGAGCGCATCTGAAAGACTCTAACTAGCAGTGTTTTCAAAGCAAAGACTCATGACCAAACCTTTGGCAGAATACAGGGAATCATAAGAAAGAAGGGGAGTTAGTCTGATGGGGAAAGGATAGGAGCTCCACAAGGACCAAATATATCTGGGCACAGGGTCTTTTCTGAGACTGACATTCAACCAAGAACCATGTATGGATATAACCTAGAACCTCCACTCAGATGTAGCCTGTGGTAGCTCAGTAACCAATTGGTTTCCCAAAGTGAGGGGAACAGGGACTATTTCTAACAGGAACTCGATGACTGGCTCTTTGGTCTCCCCACCCCGGAAGGGAGGAGCAGTCCTGTTAGGCCACAGAGGAGGGCTTTGCAGCCAGTCCTGAAGATACCTGATAAAACAGGATCAGATGAATGGGGAGGAGGTCCCCCCCATCAGTGGACTTGGAAAGGGGTACAGTGGAGATGAGGGAGGGAGGGAGGGAGGGACTGGGAGGGAATGAGGGATCGGGACACGGCTGGGATACAGAGTTAATAAAATGTAACTGACAAAAAATAAATAAAAAAAAAGAATAATAAAAGAATAATAATTATAATGAAAAAAAAATTATAGTAATTATAAGAAGCTATCAATATCAATTACATGAACTTTTCATTGTATTGTGAAAACCCAGTGCAAGCTCCTTTTACATTTGAGTATAAAATTGTTAGAGAGGCTTGTTAGAAACAAACTGAGGTTAGACCACTCCTTAACTCACATTCCCATTGGCGTCCTGGAGGCAGAGAAAAGAAAACCAAAACTCACACCCATGGCATCTCAGGCAGGAAAGATTCTGGCACCTGGCTGTCTCACCTCCTCTTACACCGCTCTGAATCCAGTTCTCCACACGCCTAAGACTTGCATCTCCCAGCAGCCAAGCTCTTGTCCCTGTTCCAGCTACCTTGCACAGTGCTGCACTTTCTTGACATCAGGTCGAAGTTTAAAGAAGAGCAAAATCACACAATTTGAAGGAAAAGTGATAAGATTTAGAAATCCTTGCAGTAAATGATGTAAACTAGACTTTAATAAAAGAGTCTCTTTATGTGCAAAATCAATAAATGGGACCTCATGAAACTGAAAAGTTTCTGTAAAGCAAAGGACACTGTCATCAGAACAAAATGACAGCCTACAGCCTGGGAAAGGATCTTCACCAACCCTATATCTGACAGAGGGCTGATAACCAGACTATATAAAGAAATAAAGATGTTAAAAAGCAACAAATCAAATAATCCAATTTAAATATGGGGTACAGAGCTAAACAGAGAATTCTCAATAGAAGAATATGGAATGGCAGAGAAACACTTAAAGAAATGCTCGATATCCTTAGTCATCAGGGAAATGCAAATCAAAACAACCCTGAAATTTCACCTTATATCCATCAGAATGACTAAGATCAAAACCTCAAGTGACAAAACATGCTGGAGAGGATGTGAAGAAAGGGGAATGCTCCTCCATTGCTGATGGGAATGTAAACATGCACAACAACTTTGGAATTCAATCTAGCGCTTTTTCAGACAATTTGGAATACTAGCTATACCACTCTTAAGCATATATCCAAAAGATGCTCAAGTATACAACAAGGACATTTGCTCAACCATGTCCATAGCAGCTTTATTCATAATAGCCAGAACCTGAAAACAACCCAGATGTCCCTCAACTGAGGAATGGATACAAAAAATTGCGGTACATTTATACAATGGAATACTTATCAGCAATTAAAAACAAGGAAATCATGAAATTTGCAGGCTAATGGTGGGATCTAGAAAAGATCATCTGAGTAAGGTATCCCAAAAGTAGAAAGACACACACAGTATATACTCACTTATAAGTAGATGTTAGACATATAATATAGGATAAACATAGTAAAATCTGCACACCTAAAGAAGCTAAGCAAGAAGGAGGACCCTGGGTAAGTTGATCAATCCTCATTCAGAAAGGCAAACGGGATGAACATTGGAAGAAGGAGCACAGTGGGCCTCTGAAAGACTCCATCAGAGGGGCTATCAAAGCAGATACTGAGACTCATAACCAAACTTTGGGCAGAGTGTAGAGAACCTTATGATAGAAGGGGGAGATAGTAAGACCTGGAGAGGACAGGAGCTCCACAAGGAGAGCAACAGAAGCAATATATATATATATATATATATATATATATATATATATATGGGCACAGGTGTCTTTTCTGAGACTGATATACCAACCAAGGACCATGCATGGAGATAATCTAGACCCCCTCCTCAGACGTAGCTCATAGCAGCTCAGTATCCAAATGGGTTCCCTAGTAAAGGAAAAAGGGATGGTTGTCTGACATGAACACAGTGGCTGGCTTTTTGATCATCTCCTCCTGAGTGGGGAACAGCCTTGCCAGGCCACAGAGGAGGACAATGAAGCCAGCCCTGATGAGACCTAATAAGATAGGGTCAGATGGAAGGGAAGGAGGGCCTTCTCTATTAGTGGACTTGGAGAGGGTCATGGGAGGAGATGTGGGAGGAAGGGTGGAATTGGGAGAGAATGAGGGAGGGGGCTACAAAGTGAATAAACTGTAATTAATATAAAAAAACTTTAATAAAAAATTTTAAAAACAGTCATGAAAGTAGAAGGAGGAAAATTTTCTAGAAAGTGGTATGCAAGAGGGAAGGGAAAGATAACATAGGTGATATATGTAAATATGACTGGAATACATTGTGTACATTAATGAAAATGTCATAGACAAACCTTTATTTTATAAAAATAATGCATAAATAAAAACATTTCAGAGATATGTTAGTAAACAGTGAGAATGACACCTAGAAAACAAAATGTTTCTCTTTCTGTTTATTTCAGGGTGTTGGGTGGTAAATGGAAAAGCTCTCACATGACAGTATAGAGCACTGCCTAGAGCACAGCATTATTTTGCTTTGGTAAATGATGAGGTAAATTCACAGTACTTTGTGCAGAGGTTGTCAGTTAAGTCCTCCCTCAGATGGTCACACACATGCACCATATACTCAGAGAAGTGTTATCAATTACTGAGACTCAAGTCAATATCTGAACAAAATGCAATTCCAATTTTCTGTTAAGAAGTGAAAATTATCTAAAACTGTATTACAATAATCTCCTTTTCTTTAAAATAAGAAGCATGCTTAGAAACATAAGTCAAACAAGGCCCATGGTGTTCATCTTAGTTCTGTTCTCCCATTTTGCCTTCCTATCAAACATAGACATAAAACATCTGGAGACTGCTCTAAGAGAAATATGTTCTTTTGGGTTGTGTTGGTTTCTTTTCTGTTGCTATGATAAAACACCATGACCAAATATAACTCATGGAATAAAGAGTTTACTTTGAGCTTCCTGGTTCTAGATAGATAAGAGTATATTGGGGTGGGGAGGCATGAGAGCAAGCAGTAGGTATCATGACAAGAACAGGAAGCTAAAAAAAATGACACCTCCAACAGTATGCAGAAAGCAGAAAACTAAACAGGAATGAGACAAGGCTATTAACTCTCAAAGCCCAGCCCCTATGACATGCTACATCCAGCAAGGCTGTAACTCCTGGAGGTTCCATAACTTTCCAAAAACAGCACAATCAGCTGGGCATCAATGAGAAATACTGTACATTCTAACTACCATATTTCATTTCTTATCCCCAATAGGCTCATGACCATTCCACAGTGTATGCCGTTCAGTCCAATTTCAAAAGTTCCCACAGTGTTTCTCAGTCTCTGCATTGTTTAAGAACCCAAAGTCTCTTATGAAACTCAAGGCAGTGTAATTGTAGTCTCCTATAAAATCAGAAAGAAAATTACGCATTTCAATCATATAATACCACAATAAATACGCTACCACTGCAAAGGGAGGAATGAGGGCATAGAAAGGAAATAGTTGACAAAGTAAGACCCAAACCCAGCAGGGCACTATCAAGTCCTGTAGCTCACCAGAGATCTCTTTTCTTGGTATTTATTTTGCTAGTGAGAATTCTAAGGCTGGGGGAAGTCCTGAATTCACAAGTATGTAGCTGCATTGCTAAAGTCAGGGGCTTTGTTTTGTTTCGAAGTGATGGCTCCACCCCTTCAGCTTTGCTGTCTGCAACATACGTCTCTCTTGAGTGCCTCTGTCTATATTTGCAGCTCCCCGTGACTCCAGCCTCTCCACTATCATGGGGTCTCCTCTGCAGCCTAGACTTGACAGTCCTTGTTTCATGCAGTGGTCTCTCATGGCCTTCTGCCACCTCACGGCCTTCAGCAGATGCCCTCTTACATAGCAAACACTGGTTGACCTCAGCTGCTCTCTGAACCTAAGGAAAAAGATTTCTTGTCTTTCTTATTTTCAGGTCTCTGGAGTCAGTACCACCATCAATTTCAGGTACCAAGTTTGGATGACCCAAGTCCAACCAAACTGATCAGCTGCAGCCTTTATATGCAATGCTTTCTAGGAAGAGACAATTCCTTAGGTCTTTCCTTTTCATAAGTAGGAAATTAGGCTGGGCTAAGTCTTATAGTGAGGGTAGCCTTTTTGTTTGTTTGAGTGAAGACCAGGAGGCCTCTCCTTAAGTATTTTTTCTGTCTTTTTTTATTTTTTTTATTAATTATAATGCATCACTCTATATCCCAGCGATAGCACCCTTCCTCATCCTTTCCCAAGCCCACCTTCCCTCCCTCATCTCCTCCCTTGCCCCTCTCCCAGTACACTGGTAGGGGAGGTCCTCCTTCCTTTTAATTTCCTTAGCAGTTGAACTCTCTCTTTCAGGGTAGGCCTTGGCTGTAACATTAAGCTTCCTGGTGCCATTTTTTCTCTCCAAAGTATAATTTTTACAATTGGTTTTGCTCTACTTGTTCTTTTTCATTGGAGACTTCCATAAAGGAAATTAGCAATAACTATGCCACAGGACTTAACATTATTCTGGCTTGAAATTTGTTTCACCAAAGAAATTAGTTCATTATTTTATTTTGCCCTGAGGCAAGTTTGCAAGGCATAGGCATAAAACAGCTAACTCTTGGCCAAAAATTTACATTAATGGCCTCTAGCCAAGTAGCTGTTAAAAATTTTTGCTTATAGTCTCACCAATATGGCTGCCTAGATATGAACTGAATAAGAACAACACAAGTAAATATACCAACATGGAATCTGAAAACCTGAGTAGGCCTTAAACCTAAACCAGAGGTTCTGGGGATTGATCAGTCCTTTCACAGGGGCTGCCTAAGACCATCAGAAAGCACAGATATTTACATTATGATTTTTAGCAAGATACAGTTATGAAGTAACAGTGAAAATAATTTTATAGTTTTGGAACTGTTTTAAAGGGTTGAAGCATTAGAAAGTTTGAGAACCACTAAAGGGACTCTGGCAAGCTCCAGCGCAGAGAGCATGGACCTGGCAGACCTTGCCTTTCTCTTCCACCCCTGTGCCTTGCTGAGAACCATTAGATTACATTCCTAAAGCTAGCCAAAAAGGTCTATTCCCCTAATTGGCCACGTGCTCCTCCTGAGGCTGACTATCAAGGTCCAGTTCTCAAAGTACTGAAGTCTAGCATTCAAAGGCCTCCTTTGGCATACCCAATCCTAACACAGGTTCCCCCTTTTACCTTTATAAACTACTATTTCCCTACATGCCTCACCTGTCTCCTATCTAGAGGTAGTCCTTTGTCTCACCAGGACAAATAACCCTGCCCCCTTTCATTTGTTCCCTTCTTTTTCTCCCTCATCCTCTATCATCCTCTATCTCCCATCTTTGTCTTTTATTCCCTGCCCTCTGTCCCTCTGGGGCAAATAAATCTCCTTTGTGCCCGAGAACTTGGTCTTGGGGGTCCTGAACTGATACTTTTTCTTTCAATACTGACCCAGACAAAGAACAGGCAACTGAGGAATGCTGAGAATGGGAGAAAGCCTTCCCCAGAGAAAAGGACACCAATTGGTTATCTGATACTAAATGGTCAGCCTTGAAAAAATACCCATGAGAGCAACATTATACAGGCAGTACAGGGTGTTCAAATTCTTGAGTCAACATGGGGCATTTTTCATTCAAATGACTTTAGTGGTCAATCCTAGAAATGTATTTAATATTCATTCAGACAACATCTTAAGCATCTGTTCATGCTTCTGGGAGCACTACAGTTTTCTAGGAATACTTGAGGAGAGAATCTGAGAAGTAAAGGCGGTAAAGCAAAATTAAAATAAAAATTAATATAAGTTTTGAAGAAACAGAAGGATGAGACAGACTAATGTGTCCCCCTGAGGAACTAGGGAAAGTTGGGGCATAAGCTCAGGGTGTTACTTCTGTTTGTTATCACTTACCTCTGACTACACATTTCAGTGTATGTTTTCGGGGAAACAAAGAATTATCTGATGCATTTATAGAGTATACTGATAAACTTTCACGATGACTTTGGCTCTGGGAATCCTGCAGAAAGGAGAGCCACCTTCTGATCTCAGGTGGGGCACAAAGAGGGGGTGAGATGACTGACTGTGGTATTCCATCATGCATCTCCTAAATACGGGCTCAGGACTGTGATCCTTCGTGGCCTCAGCACTCTGAATCAGCATTCCTTCATGGCCTCCAACTGCACTTGTCTCTGGTACATTCACACAGAAAATATTCCTGAGACAACCCTCCTCTCTGCTCCACGTGGCTTTCAGCTCTGAAGACTTTCATTGCTCGTAGCTGCCAGATTCTTACGCTCAGCTACTGAATGCTCAGCACACTCTTCCGCTGTTCTCTAGAGGATGAACGGTGGTTTACCTAGCCATTACCCTACCACGACCTTCTCTGCTACCTGGTAAGCAGTCTATACTCCTCTAATGGTCTCTCAAGTACTTCCAAATCTTTCTTTCTTTGAATATCACATCCTCAGTCGTAAGGGTAGCAGTGTTTACTTATGGTATAGAGGCATTTTTATCAACATAACTTTTTTACATTAAGTTATTCCTGTTTAAACTACTATGGGTGTTTTTGTTACAACTGGACCTATGCTACTCTGAAACTGAAACATGAGAAGCAACTCACTGTGTGAAGGTAATCACAGAAGCTAACATGAATGAAGGTTCTTGAATCTTGTATAAAGGAAATGACAGACACAATATGCCGGAAGAAAAGAGGAAAATGACTGTATATATATGCATATATTCTAAGATCAGTTAGTCATGCTTGTATGACAAGCACTTTCACCTCCGGAACGCTTCCTCCAGCGTTGCATTTTGTAGGACAATGAAGATTTTCTTGTACAGTGACCACCAGTGAACCCACGAGCTACCTATCTCATGAGCACACCTACACACTACCCTCAGCAGACTGTATCCTGGCCTCTCCTCTAACTGTGTACTCTCATAAGTTTTGAGTGTTCTTATGGATATCACTTCATTTAATTGAATAACGAAGCTTGGAGTATGCTCAAAGAATATGATCTAATCCAGACTTCTAAATGCACACATAAGGAGGTTGCTGGCAAAGACAAAATGCCTTTTAAGGTTACATAGCCTGAAAGCATTGCACTCAAAGCCAGAGCTCATATCTTCTACAGAGGATACTGTCCTTTTGAATACGCTGTTTTTTCATGAATGCTGAAATGAAGGCTCAGGATCTATACAGTGCCCAGCTCAGTACTGGACTTTATCATGTCCACAGGTTCTCTCAGTAGAAAAAGGCTAGAAAGCCAACCAAGCAAGTCCATTTTCTGCCCTTGAATGAGTTATGTGACCACTCATAGTACAAATGGAAAGTGCCAGAATGAAATGATAATGACAACTAGAGTGTATGGACAGAGTGCCTTCTTTGCTTAGAAGCTGTAGAAAGAGTATTGCAGCCCTTAATCAGCATAGGAAAGTGATGGCAGTCCTGGGTAGTCAGTCCTGCATAGTCTACTTTACCGGCATAGGATTTTGTAGTTGATTAACACTGCTTTGTAGATTTTGTTGTTCAGTAGAATGTGTCACGTAAGCAGGGCACAGAGTTGAGTCTCTGATGATGTTTGCTTGGGGCATGCCTGATGACACCATTGTGCAGGTCACATGTAGATTTGAATACTAGCAACCCATAGGATAAAAACAAGATATAGTTTATTAGGGTTATACTTATTTGTGAGTCCTAATGTTGTGTGTCAACTTTGCTAGGCTCTGATGTTTTACATACTTGGGAAAAATACTAATCTTAATGTTGCCATGAAGGTATTTTCAGATATAACTTATATTAAAAACATTACATCATTACCTTCCACAATTCATCTGAGACTCTGCCAATCAGATGAAGAAAGGATGGAGAGCTGCAGATGTGGAAAATTTGACAAAATTCTAAGTTGAGGGCCTGCTTTGCATATTTCAGGTTCTTAGGTCTGGGAATTGCCTGAGTTGAATGCTTGCAATAATCCTTTATACAGATAATTAGGTAGACATGGATTTAGCAGAGATATTTATTTAATACTAATATGCCTATTGAGGGAGAAAAGAGAAAGTGTGTTCTAACTTTGCCCTTTCCTCGTGAGTGAGTGTGTTTCTGTTGACTGCCATGTGTAATTATGAGTACAGAATTATTATTATTGTTTTATTGGTCTATTCTTATTGTTTTAACAAGCAGTAACAAATATAAATGCATATTATTAAAAACCCACTAAAATGTTTATTATACCTTCATCAAATATATTTGAGCACTATTCTGTTTAATGTTCTCCTTTAGACCATGGCTATCACTTCTTTTGGCAGAGGTCTAGTATATGTCATAGTAGTACCTCTGCTCTCATGTCATAAATATAAAAGAGCTTTCAAAACAGGCAAAACTAGAACTGTATTTGAGCAGACACTCTTTACAGTATCAGATTTACCTTACTAAAAATGCCTTTAAGTGATATGATTTTCTAAGTACTTAGGAACAAAAATTTGAATAATATCCAACAGTAAGAAATTCACAGAAGCTGAACTCCATTGTGCTCACAAAGAGAGCGTTATGAAAACAACAGCAGGTTGGTAGCCTGTGTCACCAGGGCTGCAGGGTAAACAGAGGTCAGACAGCATAAATCCTTTAAAGCAGATGAGCAGTGACAGAAATATATACTGCATGTTGAGACTTAAACCTTAAAATAAGTTGTTTTTGAGAATACTAAATGCCCTAATTTATTTTGCTTTCGGAAGTATTTCTTTGAAGATCTAATTTCAGCTCTCACATGACAAATGCTATCTAGCTATTGATCCTTCCAACTTTCAAGTCTCAACATTTGTTCTTCTGCTGTTTCTTTCTGACTGGTAGCTATTAGAGCTGTCATTACACAGTTCTATTCTGATACCCATATGAAGCACAGTACATAAAAGAAGCCATTGTTCCAGGGGCTAAAGTGTGTGCTGTTTGATTCAAAGTGTAATCTTTTCTCCTTACCCCAACCTAATTATTAAATCTATATTATTTTTGTGCACTTTTGTTTTTATTCTTAATATTGGATTTTTCCATAAAATATAAAAGAAAGTAACAATGTTGCTATTGAGAAAAACAATAAGAATATGGATAATAAGTTTGGGAGTAGATTTCAAAATTTACAAGTAAATGTACTTCATGCATAAGATTATATGTTAGCTATCTGGTTTGCAAATCCTGGAAGAAAACTAATGATTATCGGAGTTATTTAACGCATTATCTCACTTACATGTATTGCTACAGAAATTCTGAGATCTATCTGCAGGGTCCACCTTAGGTATAACGACTGTGTTCTTTCTACGTACTTTATTCCTTCCTTTACCCTATCTGAGAAACAGAATAGTGTTCAGTCTCTACTCTAGCTCCCTCCTTTCAAGATAGAAGAACCTTTATAAAGTAAGTATGTTACCTTATGATCTCCTATGCCTAGAGTTTAAAATGTTCCTGTGGTTTCTATATTGCTGTAATGTAAGAGGGAAATATTTATACAATGATCTTTGACACCTTGTATTCTCTCTTACTAAAATTACCATCTAGCTTCACCCATCTTAGACCCACCCACATACTTTTCATTTTTGCCTCACATTCATCCTTTTTATTCCCTTCAATTTTTACAAGGTTAGATAAAGAACCTAGTTATCTTGCCTATTTGTTAGGTAAACAAACTACCATTGAGTTACATCTTCCTGACATTTTTTTTCTGAGGCAGTGCCTTGCTATTCAATTAAGGGTAGTCCTGTACTGGTTATGTAATTGACATTGGATTTAAACTACCAATCTGCCTACTTCTATCTCTCAAGTGTTGGTATTACAGGTCTGTGCCATTTTCTCCATCTCTGGCTGGTCATATTTTATGACGTAACAACATGAGAAATGTGCACATACACTATTGCTTATTGAAGGTAATAATCTTTCCATTTTTAAACTTATTAATACTATCGCTGAAATCCCAGTACAGACATCACTTATTAGGGAAGTTGAATGATGCATGAGGGGATAACGTGGTCTTTGCTGTTTTTGTTTTTGAGATAGTGTCTCACTATGTAGTGTTGGCCATCCTAGAACTCATTATGTAGTTCAGACTAATAACAAGCATCCAGAGATCCACTGACCTCTGCCTTCCAAATGCTCGGATTAAACGCTTATATTCCCCACAGTGGACAAGGGCTGCACAGTTTTTCACATCCTCATTAGAATTTCTTATCTTTTGTCTTTTTTAGTAAAATAAATCCAACAAATATAAGGTGATTTATCATTGTGGCTTTTAAAAAAATGTTTTCCTAATGGTTACTTATGTTGAGCACATTTTCTTATACTCACTGGCCTTGCTTTTGGTCCTTTGCCTGTTTTGGTGTAATTATCTTCTTATTTCCTTATTTACTGCTATTGAGTTTCAAGAATTCTTTAATACTTTGTATATTAGCCACGTTCATTAGACATGTGGTCTGTATTTGCTTCCATAGATTCCCTTTTTGTTTTCTTAGTTCTCTCCTTGCTGTTGAACATTTGAGTTTGATGGAATCTCAATTTACTATTTTCGTACCTGTGCTTTTGATATTGTATCCAGGAAGTCATTACCCAGGCTAAGGTTCAGGAGGCTCTGCCCCATGTGTTTTTCTCCTGGGAGTTTTACAGTGTCAATTCTCCGATTTACTTTGAGTTGACGTTACGCTCTAATACTGCTATTCTACACACAGATATCTTTCTCCATGTATAGTGTTGGAATTTTCTGTCAGGGTTGTTTCTGAAATCTCTATTCTGTTTCATTGCTTTATATGTGCTAGTGCTGGCCTAACACTAATTTGGTTGCTACAGCTTTGTTCTATATTGTGGAATCAGAAAGTATGGCACTTTCAGTCCTATTCATCTAACACGAAGTCAATTGGCCCTACTACGTAGGTGTGTGTTTGTGCTCTATGTTAATTATAGGATTATTTTTATACTACTTTAAAAATATTATTGGAACTTTAATAAGAAATGCACTGAGCTGGGTGTGGTAGCTCACGCCTGTTATCCAAGCACTTGGGAGGCAGAGGAAGGCAGATTCCTGTGAGTTTGAGGCCAGCCTGGTCTACAAAGCAAGTCCAGAACAGCCAAGCCTGCACAAAGAAATCGTGTCAGAAAAAAAAAGAAGAAGAAGAAGAAAGAAGAAAGAAAAGAATTGCACGGAATTTGTAGATCACATTCAGAATATTAATTCACCAAGTCCGTGAACATGGGATACTTTCACCTTGCTTTATTTTTTTTTTAATTTTATTTATTTTTTATCATCTGTACATTGGTGTTTTACCTGTATGTGTGAGGGAGTCAGATCTCCTGGAACAGGAGCTGGACAGTTGTGAGCTGCCATGTAGGTGCTAGAAATTGAACCCAGGTCCTCTGGAAGAGCATCCAGTGCTCTTAACCACTGAGCCATCTCTCCAGCCCCCTTCACTTTAGTATTTAAATGCTTTAATTTCTCTAACCAGTGTAGAGATGACATGTAAGTTCGAGTTGAGGAGGAGGTCCATGTATATTTCTTTATCTGCTTTGTCACTGTGAACTGGATATTTACTTTTTATTATAAGCTGTACTTATAGATTGACTGTTGTATTTTATGACACATTTTTATTTCACAGATGCTTGTGTAAAATATTTAACATCTAATTAATGGCAAACATTACTTTTAGCCTTAAAACATGTCACAACTTATAGTTTCCATGATGAAACAAAAGTTGATTCAAGTTAGACCAAGAGAATTGGTCAGTTAATTTAGAATATGGATTATTTTATGTTGGACATGAGTTTGAGATGTTTGTGAGGGGTTTACAGTTCAATCAGATGGGAATCTGAACTTGAAGTAGAGACCTGGAGTCATCTACATTAGGTTGAATATGCTTAAAATCATGATAGTGGGTGAATTCTTATAGAAAGTGATCCAATTCCTAATTTCAGTCATATTAGAGCCAAAATAAGTGAAAAATTGAAAAAGGAAACAATAAAGGCTTGAAAGACTGAGCATAATGAAGAAACAGAAAAACTGTAATTGAAGAAATAGCCATTAGGGTTCACTGAAAAGTTGTCTGATTAAGATGGAATTGTACTTTGGATTTGACTCTGAAGGATCTCAGCAGTGGAGGAATGGTAAAATAGACACTAGGGATGAAAGAGCTGTTCAAAAAAGTGCTGCTGAAGGAAAGGAGGACAGGGATGACAGTATACAGAAGACATAGTTCAAGGACAATAGTTCTAGTGAGAGTGAATTGTTTGTCTCTAGCTGAATAAAAAAAGTCTCTGTAGGAAAACAAAAGAGGCTTGGAAGAGGTTAAGAGTAAGAGGTTAGTGTTCCGAGAAGAGGTTAGCATTTAGAAAATGGATAGAGTGAGCAAGTATGCAACAAGTCATGACTTACAGCCTGTCTTTCCTCCATTAGACAATAACAGCCTTTTGTTGTTCGGAAACAGTGCTGTCGTGCCAAATTAAAAAAAAAAAAAAAAAAAAAATGTCTCCTAAGCTAATAAACATTCTCTTACATTTTCACATGAGGTACCGAACCATCCAAACTCGAGCTATCATGGCACAGTAAAAACAGAGAGAAGACTCTGAAAGAGATAGACAGGAAGACACACTGGAATGGTTTTACTATAATATGTCACAGTAAGCTGGGTACTGCTAAGCCACAACCCAAAACAATAGCTCCCTGTCCAACCTGAGCTAATAATGAAACAAAACAGTAGAATGGATAAAAGGTCACTGAAATTTTCTCACAGGTTTTCTCTTTATGCTACCTTTAATCACAGTTTCAGATAAGATAATAGAACTAGTACAATTATTTTACCCCCAGAGAGAACACTAAAAAATATTCAGTTGTCTACTGCATTAATAAAGGAAACTCTCTACGAAAAAAAAAAAAAAAACAGCTTGATCTTTTGTCTTCTTCCATGAAATATGTGTAAGGAGAATTATTTGCAAATTTTAAAATGAAATAATAAAAGAATTTATCAGGTATGGTTAAAAATATTCTCAAATATAAATGCTTTAATCAACCATGAAAATTTTACTAGAAACTTAAATACTATAGAGGTAGATAACCACCGTAATAGCCTTTGCTCTGTTGAATATTACCTACTACCAATTTGTGTGTGTGTGTGTGTGTGTGTGTGTGTGTGTGTGTGCGCGAGCGTGTGCGCGCCTGTAACCTAGAACTGGCTAGACTTAGAAGAATTGCTTTTTTAAAAAAATAAATTACATTATCTATAAATGAGTATTAAAAGAAGTGGTCTTCTTCTGTTGTTAAACTCTTTATTTCATGATTACTTAACCTGGATAATTAAGTGAAATAAAATAAGATATCAGAGCAATAGTATATGTCACTGTGTATTTTTTCTGCAAATGGCTAACTTTTAATTCAGTAACTTCTACTTTTAAAAAGTAAATAGTTTTTGTCTATCTAAACTCAAGTTTTAAAAAGTTCTATTGAAGCAGATACATGTATCGGTTAAAGAGCCATGACTCCACAAAGGTGACAGCTGTGTATTTTATGAATGTGCAGTTATAGACTTTCAACTATTTATTACTTGCTTACTAGTGTATAATGGCCTTGAATAGTCTGCTTGGTAAGCATATATTTAGTCATTTCCAAAAATGCATATTATTATTTTTCAGCAGACCAAAGCATGATAAAAGAGGTGTTGTTTTCTCAGTACTGCTTTGTAGCCATGCAAACTATTCATGAGTGATTCTAAAACGTATTATTTTCTAGAATTCATGTGTTTACAAAGTATATATTGCTGCCTCAATGTAAATTATACCGAGGATTTTTCAGAAATACTTATGTAGAAACAAATTTGATTTTCATTTTGTTCATCCCTGTATTTACCTTTGACCTTATGCTAGACTGTCTTCCAAAAAAAAAAAATATTAGAATCTTGACAGCAGCTGATTACTTAATTGCCGATTCATTTCCTTTTTCCTCTCTAACTCAGATCTCAGAAAGATGTCTATACCTCAACCACTGGCATCCTATTTCCTACTTCACAGTTTCTACTTCTGAAAGTCTAGACCTTTCTGAATCCTGTAGCTCTGAACTAATTACCAACATTCCTGTCACCATTGATCTTTCCAGCCTCTTTGTTTTATAGAACTAAATATTCTTTTCTCGGGATCTGCCATGCCCTTTGTTTCTTATTGCTCCACAGCTCTTCACAAAACAAGTGTTCTTTTTCTTATTTCAAATGCTGTCTATATGTACCTGATTTTATTAGTAACTAAAAATTATAAATTTATATGAAAATATGACTTCAGAAACTGGAAGAGCTTGGGAACTGAACTTGCTTATCAAATGTAGAAAACCACAATAATCAAGTGACCTTAATTTCACTTTTGTTAAAGACAATACTAGAACTGAAATCCAGGGAGTGATCCTAACTACTTGTTATGTCTGCCGTGGATTGTGTTATTATAAAGTTGTTCTGATACATCGTATAAACTGAACTTTGTGTGGGTTAATATAAAGTTAACCAATGTTTGCGAAGGGAGAGAAACAAATAGAGAAACTTATGCTTGTTATTTTGATGCATAAAGTGGAACTTTGGACCTATATGTAATAGTGAAAAAATAGTACAGAATCCCAAGCAAATTTAGTGGTGTTAGCCACCCCACGGTCATTACTGCCCACACAGTTAGGGAATAGTTTTAATATGAAAGCATGAATGGTTAACTAGAAATAATTTACACTTACAGAATGACAAATAAATATTATTAAACCAAAAACTATAAACAGTAATTGAAATCTACATTGCTTCCTTACACAGAACTAATATACAACAGCACTACCAGAGGCAATAACCCATGTTAAGTGTGCGCAGTAAACGTTTTGGAATCTATGAAGCACTTCATTGTTGCATCAGGACATTTAGGATGTTCAGTATCTCAACTGACTCTAATTTCACCCTGCTCAAGCTCCCTGCTAATGACCCTCTATGTTCAACTAAGGAGAGAAATCCAGTATTTGTATTTTGAAAATTCTCTACCACAAACATATTGGAGGACATGTTCTTACCGCTGCAACACTTGAGAAAGCTGAGCTATCATGACTCTTAGTGAAAGCCCTCACTGAAAATCAACAAAAACAGATATGGGCATAAGAAAGCCACCTAAGTGTTTTCATTTTCCTTGTCTACTTACGATTTACCCACAAGCTTTAAGTTTGCCATTAAAGAAGCAGTGCTCTAGACTTTCTTTAGAGGTAGAGCTACATCATATAAATGGATGCCTTTCTCAGCAGAGTGAAAAAGTCCTATCATGTGGGAATATTGTTCTAAAGATTTTCCATTCTAATCCCTATGTCCAGAATAATCATAAATCTCCAAACACACCAATCTCTGATATGTTATCAAAGAAAGCAGGAAAACCGGTCAGTGTTTATATTCAAATTTAATGTAAGAACAGTATGTTTCAGAGACAAGGCAAGCTCTTACTTTTAATATATAGGCCTTTAAAAGCAAATCACAGGCCACTGATATGATCTATAAACAAAAAAGGCATGTGACTCTCCTAACAGTTTTACTGTAAACTGTGTAATTCCTGGAGTGGGTCCCTTTGTTCTGAGGTAGCATGTGCTGCTTTGCACAGCATGACTCAGTATTAAAACTATCAATAATTGCATCACAAAGTCCCACAGGCTCAGGAAAATATTCCAAAGATGTACAAACTACATTTTTTTTCAATTACAATATCTGTTAGTTGGTTTAAGAAATGACTGAAGCGTTTTGTTTTGTTTTTTTTTTTTTAGTACAAATCAATATATTTTTCAGTGGAACTCGGGCCCATTCTGTTCATCATTATCCCCTTATTTTATAATAAATATTAATAAGTAAGATAAGATAGATATTCATTCCTCTCACATCAGGTAATGTTAACCAACTTAATTAGGGTCTTTGGCTAAATTTATTTAAAACCATTTGTTTATTTTTATATCACACATGAAAGCAGTTTGAAAAGCATACAGGACAATAAAAATATCACAGCAAAACTTAACAACCACTTAAGTAACATATGTTACTCATATGAACAAAATAAAGTTATTTAAGGCATTGTGCCAATTGACCACCAAGTTTTCACATTACAGGAGGAGGAGGTGATGTGTGTAGAGGGAGGATGACACTTGATAGGAAAAAGAAATGAAATGATGCAGAATAAAAAAATGGGGTCAATTTGGGACAGAATGAAAATACTTTGCTTATGCAGATTATTTTAAGTTAGTGTTTTTACTATTTACTTAAATAGTTTTAAGATTTATTTCTTTTATGTGTGTTAGTGTTGCTTGCATGTGTGTATTGCTTCACATGGTATCAGATCTAGAACTGAAGTAAAGGATGGTTGTGAGCTTCCATGTGGATGCTAGATACCCAGCTTGAGTCTTGGGCAAGAACAGTGAGTGCTCTTAACAACTGAGCCCTTCTTCTATTCTTTCTTTTGTTTGAACTTGTTTGAAGTTCTCACTATGTGGCCCGGGTAGGCTGGGCGGAACTTGCTATCCTGATTTTGCTGGCCTTAAACTCACAGCAATTCACCTGGCCCTATATCTCAATGTTGGTATTAAAGGTGTGCGTTCCTGACTCCTTTTAATTATTTTTAATGTCGTATTTTAAATTTTGTCCTATTGTTTTGCGTGTGTGAGGGTTTGCCTGTATGTATGGCTGTGCACCACGTGCATTTCTGCTGCCTGCTGCGGCCAGAAGGCATTGCATGCCCTCAGCTTGGTGTGATTCAGCATTTCCATACTATGACCAGGTCTCTGGAGGAGCAGAAAGGACTTTATACAGTTAATCACTTTATAGCCTGATCCCAGATTCCCCCTCCTCTCTCCCATTCTCACCCTCATGCCCCTTCCTCCCATTTCTCCCACCTTCTCAGAGAAAGTGAGGTTCCCAAGGGGTACCAACCCACCCTGACACCTCAAATCACAGCAGGATTAAGGGCATCTTCTCACACTGGGAACTGGTAAGGCAGACCACCTAGGGGAAAGCGATCCAGAGGCAGCAACAGAGTCTGAGACAGCCTCTGCTTCCATTGTTAGGAGGCCCACATGTTGACCATGCTGCATGTCTCCTACATGTGTGGGGGGCCCAGGCCCAGTCCAAGCATGTCCTTTGGTTGGTGGTTCATTCTATGTGAGGCCCTTGGGTCAGGTTAGTTTACTCTGTGGGTCTTCTTGTGGTTTCCTGGCCCCTATGGTTCCCTCTATTCTTTCCCCTTACTCTTCCACAAAGCCCCCTCAAGCTCAGCCGACTGTATGGCTGTGGGTCTCTGCATTTCTTTCCATCAGCTGCAGGATGAAGTCTCTCGGTTATGTTAGGCTCCTTTCTGCAAGCACAGCAGTGTATCATAACAGTGACAGGGGTTGGCGTTATTCCATGGGGTGGGTTTCAAGTTGGGCCAACTTAACAGGTGGTTAAAACAGGTGGTTAGTGAAAACCAATAGCCAGTCTCCTCTTTAGGCTTTTAGTGGGAACCAATAGCCAGTCTCCTCACTAGTGTGTCCTCGGCAGTGCTTCCAAGTTTTTCTTTTCTTTTCTCAACCCAAGTGTGGACATGACATGACTATATACACAGTTGTGAAGAAGAGGATAGGACATCCTCTCAGTTAGCAGGAATATGATTCACTCATGGGAAATCTTCAATTTTAAAAGATTCTGAACACTATCTTCCATTATAGAAAATGTGCAATTTTGTTATTGTTTGTTTAGTTCCTTCCTATAAATATATAATATATAATATAGCATAAACTGTATAGATAACAGTTAGCATTTTTATACAAAATATACACATACATACATATATACATACATACATACATACACATACATATATACATACACACACATACATACATACACATACATATACATACTATTCCAGCAGCAGGAAGAGTCCATGATGATCTCTCTCTTAATGGGTAGTATGTAAGCAGGAAACTTATTTGCAAAAATATTAGGTAGTGAAGACATTTCTGTCAGTGGGATGCAAAATAGAACTAAGTTAACAAAATTTAATATCTATGTAAATTATGCTAAGTACTCCGCAGAAGAAATTTTAAAGGTTTACTTTGTTACATTTTAAATGTATGTATGTGAGTGCATGTGCGTACATGCAGACATGAGTGCAGGTGTCCATGATGTCCAGATAAGGAACTCAAGCTACAGGAGATAATGAGACACCCATCACAGGTTCTGGGAACCAAACTCATCCAAGAGCAGTGCTTGACCATAACCACTCTCCCATCTCTATAACCTCAACAAAACAAATGTTAAAGGTTGTTTGTATGGGTGACCAGGATGTGGTTGACACTGCCTTTATTGTAATTTTATTGTGTGGCTGTGGAATTTTTATCTTCATCTTCGCAATGTTGGGTATCGATGTAAGGCTTTGCCGAGTGTTCTGCTTGGCACGGTGCTCACCGCCGGCCGAGAGCCACTCCAAGCCTGCATGTTCTCTATCACTCAGCTACTGTTCGCAGGCCCAAGCACAATTTTAACCAACCCCTTCTTTCCTTTCTTAAGTTTGTATTTCCAATTTATACTTATATAATTCTGTGATATACTTCATAGCCATGAGGCATAGAGATGTGGAATCACATGATACTTACTGCCCTGTTTTGTTGCATATTGTAATTTCTGCTCAGAAAACTTTGGCTAATATTACTTTCTGTCAATGACATCGAAGAGTGACCAGCTCTATGCACTCCCACTAATACATTTTAAATATAATTTTCTTTTAAAAATAGTCTTTGACAAGTTGATAGATTTAAATGGTATGCCCTTTTGTTTTGATCTGAATTTCTTTGATAACTAGTAATTTTGAATGTTTTAGGCTTTGTTAGTCATTTGTCATTTTTATTTTGCATATTTCCTGTTTGTGTCTTGACATTTTTATTGAGGTATACATTAATTTTTGTTATAGACAAATGGAGTTGGAAATAAAGGAAGGCTGATAGAAAGGAAGTGACTAATAAGTCAGTGGAGTAGCTAGAGCAGACTAGTGAGAAAGGTCGGGGAAGAACGGGTTCTTACTGTACTACAGAACAACACAATTTATAACAGTGAGATACAACATTTTAGTATATCAAGAAAATCACAGAAGAAGAAATAATTTTTAAAATCTACATTTTCAGTACAAAATCAATCACAGAGATTGCGTGAGGCTGGTAAGCCATAAAACAGTATCAGGCATAGAAACTCCTGGACATCTTGTCCAAGGAAGAGTGTAGCATGGTAATAACAGCCACAGTAAAAAGTGAGAGCATCTGCTGTCTCAGTTGAGAGATCTCAAATGGTACCTGAGAATGAGGTATGCAGCAGTCAGGACAGCTACTGAGTGGCCTATTGCATTTAATGGGCATTTCTGGCTTCGTGGACTGCATTGTCCTCTGTGCTCCTGTCTTGCTGGTCTGGCTGGGCAGAGAGAAGCCAACTGTGCTGAGGATGTAGCACAGTCACCATTTCTGCCAGAGAAAAGATCTCTGTGATCCATAGCCCTCATTGTGAGTGTCTGGAGACCTTCTAGAGGAGCCTTTGCCATGCTCATGTAGCTTATTCCCAGTGTCTCTCCTCACGAGTTAGCTATTGCTCTTCCCACTTGTACTAAGAAAGAAATTTGCAGCAATGACTACTTTCCCTGTGTGTCAAGCATAAATTTACTACAGCACTTTCCTAATTAGGTAATGAATAGCCTATCTCCAAGTCTCACAAATTTTTCCTGCTTTACCATAATCCCAGACATTTATTGACTCACTTCATGCTTTGATTTTTTTTTTTTATATTTGGTTATCTTTCTTTTTTCCTTTATCAAATCTAATTTTGTTTATACTTTATAAAGGGTCATATGTGTTCCTGTAGTGCCTGTCTTATTGTAAGTTCATGGTTGTGTATGTGTGTGTGTGTGTGTGTGTGTGTGTGTGTGTGTGCCATTTAGGTGCCTGTGCAGACACCTGTGCAGTGTGTGTAGGCACAGGGACCAAAAATCCACACTGCATATCTTTCTTGATTGCTCTCCACCTTACCTTTTTTTTATGACAAGGTCTTCTTCTCTGAATCTGGATCTCACTATTGGATAGACTGGCTGGATAGTGAGCTCCAAGGATTTGCTGCCTTTGTGTCCACAGCACTGTGGTACCAGCTCATGACACTATGGCAGGGTTTTGTTTGTTTGTTTGTTTTTTATTTATGTTTTGTTTTCTGTTTTGAGTTTTTGGGGACAGGAGGGTTGTTTTATTTTAAACATGGGAACCAGGAATTCTCTCTCAGATTCTCTTCTTTGCAGAATATGTTTCTTAGTGACTAGCCCTACTGCTCTCCTTTACATAATGAGAACACAGAGGTCAGTTTAACAGGACTTCATTACTTGCTGAGAAAGATCAAGCATAAAATCATGAACAAGATGTATCTTGAACAAGTCTTTAAAAAGGGAAAATTGTACATGGACAAAGGAAAAAGAAAAACAAACCTATTATTTTAGGAAAGAGAAAGGAAAAAGGAACAATCAAATGGAGATAAAGGAGGGCATCAGGGAAGAGAAAGCTGAGCAACAGGAAAGAAAAAAACAGCACATCAGTGTTTAGAGTTCAGGGGCTGAGAATGCTGGTGAGAGCTCGAGGTTCAAACTGAAGAAAGAGGGAACCAGCTTTCAGCATTATAATTCTTTCAGCCTTTCCAAAAGGGGCACCCTCAACTTTTCAAGACTTAGCAGCATTTCCTCACATTTCCAAAGAAACAAAAACAACCCCCAAAACTCTCAAAATTTAGCAAGGTAGGCCTGCATATTTAAGTAGTAGTGCCGGTGCTTAGCTTGGGCAAAGTTGCCCAGGGATTACCTTTAAGACTCAGAAATGGAGAAAAAAACAGCAATGGAGAAAAGGTGGGGGAGAGGGGAGGGAATGGGAGAGACAGTGAAGGAAGTGATGGGGCAGGGAAGAAGAGAGTGATGGAGAGAGGAAGGGCAGATCTCAAGGTAAAGAACAATTTTCCATCTTATTGTGTGCTGGCTCTTATATTTTATATTTATATTTATATTTTATAATTTATCTTATATTTTCATAAGAGGGGAGCTCCCTCTCCCATCCACCCCAGCTCATCAAGTTGCATCAGGACTGAACAAGTCCTCTTCCTCTGAGACCTGGCAAGGCCTGCCAGAGGAAAGTGATCAAAAAACTAGCAAGTGAGTCTGTCTGATGCAGTCTCCACTTTTCGTATTAGAGGACCCATTTGCAGCCTAAGCTGCCCATCTGCTACATCTTTGTAGGGGGCCTCGGTCCAGTTCATGCGAGGTCCTTGGTTGATGCTTCAGTCTCAGCAAACCCGTCTGGGCCCTAGTTAGTTGCCTCTGTTGTTTTTCTTGTTGAGCTTCTGTTACTTCTGGGTCTTTTTCTCTTTCCTCCCACTGTTCCCCAAAACTCCCCTACAAATTGCCTAATGTTTGGCTGTGGGTCTGAGTAAAAGGTGAGGGGGAGGAAGAAAGAGTGGGAGGGGAGGAGGGAATGGGGCAACAAGGATGTAAAGTGAATAAAATAAAGGCAGGAGAAAAAAATCTTATATTTTAAATATATGGCACAAAGATCAATAGAAAATTTGAATTGGTAAATTAAATCTCACACCCTAACGACCAGACTTGTGAAATTCTGATATTAATGAGACTACAGAAACTTTAGCCCTCTCTCCATTTTTGCAAAAATTCTTGATGACAACAGCTTCTATCCATAAGGTAGAATTTTGTAATAATAATTAACATTTGAAAAGAATTCCAAATGTAGCAAAGGCAACTTTTAATTTTATCTTAATATGTTTAATTATGTTGCATATATCAGTGTCCTAAATTAATCATGGCATTAAAACCTTATCAAAGTAACTGATAACTTATAAAACTAATGCTGAATCAAGCATCCTTTTCCAAATAAAGTTAATTATCTGCTTAATGCTCATATTGACCAATTTTTACATAACGGTCTAATTTTTCAAAATTTTCAATAAATGATTATAAAAGCAGTAAAAAGTTAACACAGCATAAAATATACATTTTACTATAATCAGGACTATACTAAAAGTAAGTTTGAGAAATAGTTTAACAAAATCTATTCTGAATCCTTTCATAAAGGAGAGAATTTTGATGGAAGACCAGTTAGAGCCTTAGGAATAACCACTCAACAAAGATGACTCCATTGGTGTCTGGGAAAAATTATTTAAATGTGAGGTGTGCATCTCAGTTGGGAGAACTCTTTGAAGCAGGTGCAAGGCTTTGGGTCCATCCCAAAGCATTATAGAAGAAAACAACAACAATAAACTAGAGAATTACTTAAGATGCAGCAAAGCTAATTCTTAGGAGTTAATGAGTTAGTAAATATGGCTGTGAAAATTTGTGCTCTCTGAAGTTTAAAACCTCCAATCAAAACTGCTACGTGCTTTTTCACATTGTTTGAACATGCCTAAATCTTACCTTGAAAACCACAGATTCATTTTTTAAATTATTATTGTTTATATTAATTACAGTTTATTCACTTTGTATTCCAGCTGTGGACCCCTTCCTCACTCCCTCCCAATGCCCCCTCTCAATCCCCTCCTCCCTCATCTCCTCTCATTCCCTTGTCCAAGTCCACAAATAGAGGAGGACCTCCAGCCCTTCCATCTGACCCTACCTTATCAGATCTCATCAGGATTGGCTGCATTGTGTTCCTCTGAGGTCTGGTAAGGCTGCTCCCTCCTCAGGGATGAGGGGTGGGGAGTGATCAAAGAGCCAGCCACACAAGTTCATTTTTAATCTAAGAATTACCATTAAAATTTTATCTTGTTTTATAGCAAAATGCAGCTTATATTTTATGTTTTTTCCTATTTTCCAAGAAAAGTATTTATCAGATTTTCTTTCTCATTTGTTAACCTGAAAAATTATTCTTTGTTTTAAATGTATTCATATTTGCCCTTTTTATGTACCAAATAATTTCAAATTATAAGAACATTATATAATTCAACATAAGTATTACCTAATATAATGTAGGTGATAGGGTTGAGTACACATGAATCATCAGAATATTGCTGTCATCAGTGATGCAAGAACAACTCACTTTTACTTTTAAAATTGAAAAATTTCAGGTTCAAAGACGTTTTTATTTGTATTCTTAGTTATATTTTACTAACTCTGTATCCCAGCTGTATCCCGCTCGCTCCCTCATTCCCTCCCAATCCTACTCTCCCACCCTCATCTCTTCCCTGCCCATTCCCAAGTCCACTGATGGGGAGAGGACCTCCTCCCCTCTCATCTGACCCTGGTTTTTCAGGTATCTTCAGGACTGGCTGCAAAGTCCTCCTCTGTGGCCTAGCAGGACTGCTCCTCCCTTGTGGGATGTGGAATTCAAAGAGCCCACTATTGAGTTCATGTCAAAAATAGTCCCTGTTTCCCTTACCAGGGAAACCCACTTGGTTACTGAGCTACCATGGGCTACATACTCACAGAAGTTCTAGGTTAAATCCATACATGGTTCTTGGTTGGAGTGTCAGTCTCATATAAGACTCCTGTGCTCAGATATATTTGGTCCTTGTGGAGCTCCTATCCTCTCCAGGTCATATTAACTCCCCCTTCTTTCATATGATTCCCTGAACTCTGCCTAAGGTTTGGTTATGAGTTTCAGTATCTGCTTTTGATACACTGCTAGGTAGAGTCTTTCAGAGGCCCTCTGTGGTAGGCTCCTATTCTGTTATTTGTTTTCTCCTACATCCAATTCACTTCCCATTTGTTTTCTAAGTGAGATTTGATCATCTGACCCAGTGTTCTCTTTCTTGTTTATCTTCTTCAGGTGTACAAATTTAATTATGTTTATCATATCTTGTAGGTCTAAATAAGTGAGTATATACCAGGTGTGTCTTTCTGCTTCTGGGATACCTCACTCATGATGATCTTTTCTAGATACCACCATTTGCCTGCAAATTTCATGATTTCCTTGTTTTTAATTGTTGAGTAGTATTCCATTGTGTAAAAATACCACAATTTCTGTATCAATTCCTCCGTTGATGGACATCTGGGTTGTTTCCAGGTTCTGGCTATTACAAATAAAGCTGCTACAGATATGGTTGAGCAAATGTCCTTGTGTACTTGAGCAATTTTTGGATATATGCCTCGGAGTGGTATAGCTGGGTCTTCAGGAAGCACTATTCCTAACTGTCTGAAAAAGCGCCAGATTGATTTCCAAAGGGGTTCTACCAGTTTACATTACCACCAGCAATGGAGGAGGGTTCCCCTTTCTCCACAACCTCTCCAGCATGTGTTGTCATTTGAGTTTTTGATTTTAGCCATTTTGACAAGTGAAAAGTGAAATCTCAGTGTCATTTTGATTTGCATCTCTCTGATGGCTAAGGACGTTGAACATCTCTTTAAGTGTTTCTCTGCCTTTCGATATTCCTCTACAGAGAATTCTCTATTTAGCTCTGTACCCCATTTTTTCATTGGATTGCTTTATTTATTGCTTTTTAACTTCTTTAGTTCTTTATATATTCTGGATATCAGCCCTCTGTCAGATAAAGGGTTGGTGAAGATCCTTTCCCAGTCTGTAGGCTATCGTTTTGTTCTGACAACAGTGTCTTTTGCTTTACAGAAGTTTTTCAGTTTCATGAGGTCCCATTTATTGATTGTTGATCTTAGGGCCTGTGCTGTTGGTGTTCTGTTCAGGAGGTTTTCTCCTGTGCCAATGAGTTCAAGGATCTTCTCCACTTTTTCTTCTAACAGATTTAGGGTATATGGTTTTATGTTTAGGCCTTTGATCCATTTGGACTTTAGTTTTGTTCAGGGTCATAAATATGGATCTATTTTCATTTTTCTGCATCCAGAAAAATGAAATGTAGACATCCAGTTAGACCAGCACCATTTGTTGAAGATGCTGTCTTTTTTTCCATTGAATGGTTCTCGCTTCTTTGTCAAAAATTAAGTATTCATAGGTGTGTGAGTTTATTTCTGGGTCTTTTATTCAGTTCCATTGATCCTCCTTTCTGTTTCTATGCCAATACCATGCAGCTTTTATTGCTATTGCTCTGTAGTACAGCTTGAGATCAGGGATGGAGACACCTCCAGATGATCTGTTGTTGTACAGGATCGTTTTGGAGATTTTGGGTTTTTTGTTTGTTTGTTTTTTCGTTTCTCCATATGAAGCTGAGAATCTTTCTTTCAAGGTCTGTAAAGAATTGAGTTGGTATTTTGATGGGAATTGCATTGAATCTGTAGATTGCTTTTGGCAGGATGGCCATTTTCACTATGTTAATCCTACCAATCCATGAGCACAGGAGATCTTTCCATCTTCTATCTTCTTCAATTTCTTTCTTCAGAAACTTGAAGTTTTTTTTTTTTTTTTCAAACAGGTCTTTCAATTGCTTGGTTAGAGTCACCCCAAGGTACTTTATGTTATTAGTGGCTATTGTGAAGGGTGTTGTTTCCCTGATTTCTTTCTTGGCCCTTTTGTCTTTGGTATACAGGAGGGCTAATGATTTTTTTTTTGAGTTGATTTTGTATCCAGTCACTTTGCTGAAGGTGTTTATCAGCTGAAGGAGTTCTCTGGTTGAATTTTTGGGGTCACTTATGTATACTATCATATCATCTGCAAATAGTGAAACTTTGTCCTCTTCCTTTCTGATTTATATCCCCTTGATCTCCTTTGGTTGTCTTATTGCTTTAGCTAGGACTTCAAGTACTATGTTGAAGAGATATGCAGAGAGTGGGCAGCCTTGCCTTGTTGGCTATAGATTTGTTGTATATTGCCTTTACTATGTTTAGGTATGTTCCTTGTATCACTGATCTCTCCAAGACTTTAAATATGAATGGGTGTTGGATTTTGTCAAATGCCTTTTTGCATCTAAGGAGATGATCATGTGGTTTTTCTCTTTGTTTTGTTTTGTTGTGTTTGATTACATTGATGGATTTCTGTATGTTGAAACACCATTGCATGCCTAGGAAGAAGCCTACTTGGTCATGGTGGATGATATCTTTGATGTGTTCTTGGAGTCGATTTGCAAGTATTTTATTATTTTTGCATCAATGTTCATAAGAGGGATAAGTCTGAAGTTCTCTTTTTTTTTGGGGGGGGGTCTTTGTGTGGTTTAGGCACCAAGGTGATTGTGGCTTGATAGAATAAGTTTGGTAATGTTCTTTCTGTTTCAATTTTTTGGAATAGTTTGAGGAGTATTGGTGTTAGCCCTTCTTTGAAGGTCTGGTAGAATTCTGCACTGAATCTATCTGGCCCAGGGCTTTTTTTTTGGAAGGGAGGCTTTTGATAACTGCTTCTATTTTCTTGGAGGATATAGGTCTATTCAATCTTTCTACCTGATCTTGACTTAATTTTGGTAGATGGAATCTATCAAGAAAATTGTCCATTTCTTTTATATTTTCAAATTTTGTAGCATATAGGCTTTTGTAGTAAGACTAATGATTGTTTGAATTTCCTCAGTGTCTGTTGTTATGCCCTCTTTTCATTTCTGATTTTGCTGATTTAGATAGTTTCTCTCTGCCTTTATAGTTAGTTTGGCTAAAGGTTTGTCTATCTTATTGATTTTCTCAAAGAACCAGCTCTTGGTCTCAATGATTCTTTGAATAATTTTATTTTTTTCTAATTGATTGGTTTCAGCCCCCAGTTTGATTATTTCCAGCCTTCTGCTCCTCCTGGGTGTATCTGCTTTTTTTTTCTAGGGCTCTGAGTTGGGCCGTTAAGTTGCTTGTATGAGATGTCACAAATTTCTTCAAGAAGAATCATTGAATTTTCCTCTGAGCACTGCTTTCACTGTGTCCCATAAATTAGGGTATGTTGTACCTTCATTTTCATTGAATTCTAGGAAGGCTTTAATTTCTTTCTTTATTTCTCCCTTAACCCAGCTGTCATTGAGCAGCAAGTTGTTCAGTTTCCATGTGCATATAGGTTTTTTGCTAATTCCATTGTTGTTGAGGTCCAGCTTTAGTCCATGGTGATCAGATAAAATACAGGGGATTATTTCAATCCTCTTGTATCTGTTGAGGCTTGTTTTGTGACGAACTATATGGTCTAATTTGGAGAAGGTTCCTTGAGGTGCTGAAAAGAAGGTATGCTCTTTTGAGTTTGGGTGAAAAATTCTGTAGACATCTATTACATCCATTTGATTTAGGGCTTCTGTAAGTGTTTTTATTTTCCTATTTGGCTTCTGTCTAGATGATCTGTCCCTTGCTGAAAGTGGGGTGTTGAGTCTCCTACTATTAAGGTGTTGAGATCAATGTGTCATTTAAGTTTTAATAATGTTTCATTTATGAATGTAGGCGCTCTTGTATTGGGAGATTTTTATATTTCGCATATGTATTACCCAATCCTTACTAAATGCAATCACTATAAACTGAAACTTGAGGCTAGAACGTTGCTTTTCCTGTGCTGTAGTACTTTGGTGAAAATGAAAGGAGAAACTGCATGAGTAGCACTTTGTCTCAGAAGTGAATTTTGATGGAACAGGTATATTATACCAGTAATCACTTCAATAGTGTAGGAATACAGGCATTCTAAGTCAACTTCCTTGATTTAAGTAATATAATTTAAAAGGCTACTTGACTTTCAACTAGCTCTTACTAAACAACATTCTGATTAGCAAAATTGGAGAAATGATTCACAGGGCTTTCACAGTGGCTTGTTCACATTCCAACTGAGTTATCAGTACTTTTTGTTTTTGTTTTTGTTTTTTAATCTGTTCTCTGACCTACAGAAGTTTCACAGAATGAACAAGAAAGTTGGCATTTGCATATGTCTGGTTAGTCTTTAACAGAAAGGTCATTTTGAAATACTTCTCCTGTTCCTTCTTTTCCTCCTATATGTTTTGTTGGAGTTTGATTTTTTTTGTTACTGTTTTGTTTTTCTTTGCCTTTTGTTTGTTTGTTTGTTTAGGATTTTTGTCTTGGGGGAGAGGGAAGCAAAATCTTGCTTTAGCCCAGGTTGCCTTCAAACTCATAATGATCCTTCTTCCCTTAGCTTCCCAAGTACTAGGGTTAGAAGCATTAGCCACTACCCCAAGCAAATTATTTTCCTAGAAAGAATCAGAGTAATTATAGCTTCCTTATAACATGACTACAGAATATTAGCAGGTTCCACAGATGCTCAAAATCAGGTGTGCCTATACACATTTTCACTTCAGTAAAAATGAAAGGAGGTACTGCATGAGTAGCACTTTATCTCAGAAGTGAATTTTGATGGAGCAGGTATGTAATGCCATTAATCACTTCAGGAGTGTAAGAATACAGAGATTCTAAGTCAACTTCCTTGATTTAATTAATATAATTTAAATATAGTATATAGTTTGCCTACAAACTGTGTTACCACCTTCATCACACTACTTGAAATTATAAAATCATTTCCAAAGGCAGAGCACTAAAACTGGCCCTAATTCTAGCTATCTACTTGTAAGGAATCACGCATGATAATGGAAAAGGACAGCCTTTAACAGCATGTACACATCATGGTTTGACATAGTATAGAGCTTACAAGGCTTTAATGGTTCATCCTGGTGGTCTCCTTGACTGGATGGAGATACGCCTATAAAACTTGTAAAGGACATGTCTCCAAAAGTTTATAAGTATTTCCAGTGGTGGCTAAAGTGTTTAGCAGCTGTTCAATAAAGGGCAAGTAGAACATAAATATCACCTTCTTTAGGTCCTAATAAAATAATATACCTGGCCATTGATCATGAATGTGTAGAAACACTCAGAGAAGCCAGGAATGGTGGTGTACACATGAGGCAGGAGGATCACAAGGTTAAGGCCTAGGCTGCGTATGAAAACCTGTATTAACCCTACCATAAAAATGCAGGCAAATAGAAAAGTGAAAAGAATGGCAAATTTCCCTTTAAGCATTCCTTACCTTCACCCTGCTAGTACCCTGTCATTCTGAAATAAGCTCTGCCTGTTTTCTATACACACAGGACAAAGAAAGCCAGGATAGGTAACACATAACTGTAAGCCCAACATTTGAGAGTTGGAAGTAGAAAGATACAGATATCAAGCCCATCCTTGACTAAATATAGAGTCTTTATGAGGCCAATCCTATTAAACAAAACAAAAAAACAAAAAAAAATTAAAAGAGGAAAGCATAAGCCATCAAATTAAGTTTTTGTGCCAAAATCATGAATGTAAATCTGATCAGCTACTCTAAATCCAACTTACCAGCCTTCAAAAAATGTCAACCCAAATGTCAGTTCACAGGGAAAATGTTAATGACATCACTGGGCACATGCTCTCAGACAGTGCACAGAAATTCCACAAGATGAATGACCTAGTTTCTTAATTTTTTCTTTTTTTTTACATTTTTTTTACATTTAGTTTTCTTGTGTGTGTGTGTGAGTATGCATGCCTACACAAGTGTTTCATGTTGTATATATGAAGGACAAATAACAACTTGCAAGAAAATTAGTTCCTTCCATTGTGTAGGTTCTGACATTTGAACCTTAGATCATCAGCCTTTGCAGCAGAAAAGGGAGACACTGAGGTATATCCCTTTCCCAAATGACCCAGTTTTTCCCACGTAGAAATCACAAAATGGAGGTTTCTGTCAAATACAATAGATGGATGTGGCCTGCTGATATCTTTTTTAAATTTTTATTTTATTTTTATTAATTACACTTTATTCACTTTGTATTCCAATTATAGGCTCCTCCTCCATCTCATCCTAATCCCACCTTCCTTCCCCCATTTTCTTCAGTTCCCCTCCCATAGTCAAATGATAGGGGAGGTACTCATCCCTTTCCATCTGACCCTAGTCTATCAGGCCTCATCAGGCCTGGATTAATTGTCTTCCGTGGACTGTTATGACTGCTCCTCTTACCTGGTGATCAAAGAGCCAGCCGGTAAGTTCACGTCAGAGACAGATCCTGTTCCTATTACTGGGGAACATTCTTAGACACTGAGCTGCCGTGGGCTACATCTGTGCAGAGGATCTAGGTTATCCCACACATGGACCTTGGTTGGAGTATCACTCTCACAAAAGACCCCTGGGCCCAGATTTTTCAGTTCTGTTGCTCTCCTTGTGGAGCTCCTGTACCCACCAGGTCAATCTATTTCCTACTTATTTGGGTATTCTGCCCAAAGTTTGGCTTTGACTCTCAGCATATGTTTTGATACCCTGTTGGGTAGAGTTTTTCAGAGGACCTCTGTGATAGGCTCCTCTCCTTTTCCCTATTTTTTTTTCTTTCTTCTGTCCAATTTGCCTTTCTGAATGAAGATCTTACCCAGAGTCCTTCTTCTAGATTAGCTACCTTAGGTGTACAGATTTTAGTATGATAAACCTATTTTGTAGGTCTAATATCCACTTATAAGTGAGCATACACTGTGTGTCTTTCTGATTCTGGAATACCTCACTCAGGACTATCTTTTCTAGTTCCCACCATTTGCCTTCAAATGTTGTTTTTAATTACTGATTAGTATCCCATTGTGTATATGTACCATGATTTCTGTATCCATTCTTCATCTGAAGGACATCACATTTGCTTCTACACTCTGGTTATTACAAATAAAGCTGCTATGAACATGATTAAGCAAATGTCCTTGTTGAATACTTGAGCATATTTTAAATGTATGTCTAGGAATGCTATAGTTGGATCTTGAGGTAGCACTGTTTCTAAATGTCTGAGAAAACACCAGATTAATTTCCAAAGTGATTATACAAGTTTACATTCTCACCAGCAATGGAGGAGTGTTCCTCTTTCTCCACATCCTCTCCAGCATGTGTTGTCACTTGAGTTTTTTATATTAGCCATTCTGATGGGTGTAAGGTGAAATCTCAGGGTTGTTTAGATATGAATTTCCCTGACAACTAAAAATGTTGAGCATTTCTTTAAGTTTTTCTCTGCCATTCAATGTTCCTCTATTGAAAATTCTCTGTTTAGCTCTATACCCCATATTTTAATTGGGTTACTTGATTTGTTGTTGCTTAACTTTTTAAATTCTTTATATATTCTGGATATTAGCCCTCTGTCAGATATAGGGTTGGTGAAGATCCATTCTGAATCTGTAGGCTATTATTTTGTTCTGACAATAGTGTCCTTTGCTTTACAGAAGCTTTTCAGTTTCATGAGGTCTCCTTCATTGATTGTTGATCTTAGACCCTGTGCTGCTAGTGTTCTGTTCAGGAAGTTGTCCCCTGTGCCAATGAGTTTCATGATCTTCCCCACTTTTTCTTCTAACAGGTTTAGTGTGTCTGGTTTTATGTTGAGGTCTTTGATCCACTTGGATTTTAGTTTTGTGCATGGTGATAAGTATGGATCTGTTGTATTTTTTTACATGGAGACATCCAGTTAGACCAGCACCATTTGTTGAAGATGCTATCTTTTTTCCATTGTATGGTTTTGGCATCTTTGTCAAAAATCAGGTGTCCATAGTATGTGGGTTTATTTCTGGGTCTTCTATTCCATTCCATTGATCCACCATTCTGTTTCTATGCCAGTACCATGCAGTTTTTAGTATTGTTGCTCTATAGTACAGCTTGAGATCAGGGATTAAGATACCTCTAGATCTTTTATTATACAGGATTGTTTTAGCGATTCTGGGTTTCTTGTTATTCCATATGAAGTTATAGAATTTTTCTTTCAAGGTCTGTAAAGAATTGTGTTGCTGATTAGATGGGAATTACATTGAATCTGTAGATTGCTTTTGGTAAGATGGCCATTTTCATTCACTATGTTAATCCTGCCAAGCCATGAGCATGGGAGATCTTTCCATCTTCTGATATTGTCTTCTATTTCTTTCTTCAGAGAGAGAAAGTTTTTTTCATACAGGTCTTTGACTTGCTTGGTTAGAGTTACACCAAGGTACTTTATGTTGTTTGTGGCTATTCTGAAAGGTGTTGTTTCCCTAATTTTTTTCTCAGCCCGTTTGTCTTTTGTATGCAGGAGGGCTACTGATTTTTTTTTTTTAGTTGATTTTGTATCCAGCCACTTTGCTGAAGGTGTTTATCAGCTGTAGGTGTTTCACAGTAGAATTTTTGTGGTCAGTCATGTATACTATCACATCATCTGCAAATAGTGATACTATGAGATCTTTCTTTCTGAACTGAATCCCCTTGATCTCCTTTAATTGTTTTATTGCTCTCTCAAAGATTTCAAGTAAGATGTTAAAGAGGTATAGAGGGATTGGGCAGCATTAACTTGTCCCAGATTTCAGTGGGATTGATTTAAGTTTCTCTCCATTGAGTTTGATGTTGACTATAGGCTTGCAGTATATTGCCCTTAATATGTTTAGGTAAGTACCTTGTATCCATGATCTCTCCAGGACTTTAAGCATAAATGAATGTTGGATTTTATCAAATGCTTTTTCAGCATCTCAGGAGATTATCATGTGGTCTTTTTCTTTCATTTTATTTATATGATAGATTACATTGATGGAGTTAAATATTTTGGACGACCCCTGCATTCTTGGGATGAAACCTACTTGGTCATAGTGGACGATATATTTGATGTGTTCTTGGATTCCTTTTGCAAGTATTTTATTTATTTTGCATTAATGTTCATAAGAGAGATTGGCCTGAAATTCTCTTTGTTGGGTTTTTGTCAGGTTTAGGTAGCAAGGTGACTGTGGCTTCATAGCATGAGTTTAGTAATATTTCTTCTGTTTCTATTTTGTGTAATAGTTTGAAGAGTATTGGTGTTAGCTCTTCTTAGAATGTCTGGTAGAATTCTGTGCTGAAACTATCTGGCCCGGGGCTTTTGGGGGCTTTTGTTGGATGTCAGGGTTTTGATGACTGCTTTTATTTCCTTAGGGAATATAGGACTATTTAATTGGTTTACCTGTTCTTGATTCAGCTTTGGCAAGTAGAATCAATCAAGAATATTGTCCATTTCATTTAGAATTTCAAATTTTGTGGCATATAGACTTTAAAAGTAAGACCTAATGATTGTTTAGACTTCCTCAGTGTTTGCTATTATGTCCCCCTTTTCATTTCTGATTTTGTTGATTTGGATGGTGTTTCTCTGTCCTTTAGTTTGGCTAAGCATTTGTCTATCTTGTTGATTTTCTCAAAGAACCAGCTCTTGGTTTCATTGATTCTTTGAATTGTTTTATTTGTTCCTAATTTATTGATTTCAGCCCTAAATTTGATTATTTCCAGCCGTCTACTCCTTTTTGGTGTGTCACCTTCTCACACACACCCCCAACCCAAGGGCTTTCAGTTGAGTCTTTAAGTTGCTTGTATGAGATATTTCAAATTTCTTCTTGAAGGCACTTAGTGCTATGAATTTTCCTCTGAGCATTGCTTTCATTGTGTCCCATAAGTTTGGGTATGTTGTGCCTTCATTTTAATTGAATTATCGGACATCTTTCATTTCTTTTTTTTATTTCTGCCCTGCCATAACTGTTGTTTAGTTTCCATGTGTGCATAGGGTTTTTGCTATTTCTGTTGTTGCAATCCAGGTTTAGTTCATGGTGATCAGGCAGGATACAAGGGATCCTTTCAGTCTTCTTGTATCTGTTGAGGCTTGCTTTGTAAGCAACTATATGGTACATTTTGGAGAAGTTTCCATGAGGTACTCAGAAGAAGGTAAATTCTTTCCTGTTTGGGTGAGAGGTTCTATAGGTATCTGTTAGGTCCATTTAATTCGTGACCTCTGTCAGAGTCATCGTTTCTTTGTTTAATTTCTGTTTTGTTGACCTGTCCTTTGTTGAGAGTGGGGTGTTGAAGTCTCCCACTCTTAATGTGTGTTGATCTATGTGTAGTTTCAGTTTTATTAATGTTTCTTTTACAAATGTGGGTATCCTTGTATTTGGGGCATAGATGTTCAGAACTGTGATGTCTTTTTGGTGGAATTTTCCTTTGATAAGAATGAAATGACCTTCCCTATCTCTTTTGATTAAGTTCAGTTGAAATTATTTTTTATTAGAAATTAGGATGGCTGCTCCTGCTTGCTTCTTGCATCCATTTGCTTGGAAAACCGTCTTCCAGCACTTTACTCTCAGGTAATTTCTATTTTTGTGATTTAGGTGTGTTCCTTGTATGCAAAAGATTGTTGGGTCTTGTTTACACATCCATTCTGTTAGTCTGTGTCTTCTTATTGGAGCGCTGAGTCCATTGATGTTGAGGGAGATTAATGACCATAGGCTGTTAGATGCTTTGATTTTGCTGTTGGTTATAGTAGTCTGTTTGTGTGCTTGGCTACTTTAGTTTTGCTGTAGTGAGCTTATTTATTTCCTGTGTTTTCCTGAATGTAGTTAGCTTTCCTGGGTTATATTTTTCATTTTGTATCTTTCGTGACACTGGATTTGTGGGTATGTATTGTTTGAATTTGTTTTTGTGGCTGAATACCTTTTTTTTTCTCGATATATGATGACTGAGAGTTTTTCTGGGTATAGTAGCTTGGGTTGATATTTGTGTTCTTTTAGGATCTGCATGATATCCGTCCAGGCCCTTCTGGTTTTCATAGTCTCTGGTGAGAAGTCAGCTGTGATTGTGATGGGTTTGCCATTATATGTTACTTCGCCTTTTTCCCCTTACAGCTTTTAGTATTTGTTCTTTGTTCTGTACACTTACTGTTTTGATTATTATTATTATTTTATTAGGTCTTTTCTGATCTAATTTATTAGGTGTTCTGTAGGTCTCTTGTATTCTTATTGGCCTCTCCTTTAAGTTGGGGAAATTTTCTTTTATCATTTTTTTTAAATATTTTCTGGGCCTTGGAAATGAGAATCTTCTTTTTCATCTATTCCTATTATTTTTAAGTTTTGTCTTTTTATGTTGTCTTGGATTTCTTGGACAATCTGTGTCAGGAATTTTTGGATTTAACCTTTTCTTTGATAGATACATCAGTTTCTTCCATTGTGTCTTCCTCACCTGGGATTCTTCCTTCCATCTCTTGTAGTCTATTGGTTATGCTTACCTCTGTAGTTCCTGTTTTCTTCCCTAAGTTCTTCCTCTCTATGATTTCCCTTGTTTGTGTTTTCTTTAATTTTTCCAATTCTATCTTCAGATATTGAGCCATTTTGTTTTCCTTCACTTGTCTGACTGTATTTTCCTATGTTTCCTTCAATTCCTTCAGCTATTTGTTTGAACATTCCTCTGTTTCTTTTATTTCTTTCAGTGATTTAATTATTTCCTCTCTAAAGGCCACAAATTGTTTGGCTGCATCTTCTCATATTTCTTTATTTTTTATGGCTGTAATCTGTTTGACTTTATTTTCTCGTTCTTTACGTATTTTGTTTCCTCTATTATCCTCTTCATAAGCATAGATGTTAGGTCATCATCTTGAGTTTCATTTACGTTGGGGTGTCCAGGGCTGCTTGTCCCTGGATAACTGGATTCTGGAGACGTTATATTACTCTGTCTTTTGTTGGTTGTGCTTTTACACTGGCCTCTACCCATTGGGCTATCTTGGGTGTTGGGTGTTAGTTTCTGGTGGTTCCTGGAATCCTGTGGTGTTGAGAATCCCCTTGGCAGGAAGATGATTTTTCCTGTAGGAAGCCTCCTCAGGGTTTTGGGTATGGTAACTGAATGGCCAGTGTTTCTCAGAAATTGCCAGGTTTCACCTCAGGTGTATAGAGCTGCTTAGTAGCTGTGGTCTTTGTTAGTCAGGGGGGTCTCCTCTCACTCAGAGAAGTCCTGGTGACAGCTGCCCTACTGATGGGTTTCCTGCTCTTAATTTAGTGAGCTGCTGCTGTTGTTCTTACACTATTTTCCAGGCACAGCCTTCTTGAAGAACCTGGGAGCCCTGTGGTTTGTTCAGTTAAGTTAGAGATAACTGGTTGCCCCTTTGAGCAGTATCTAGGGACTGATATCTGGGATCCCAGGCTTCTGTAGGTCTGAGGTTGCAGCTCTGTGCCCTAGTAACCAAATGGTAATCAGTGGCAGGTGAGCACAGCTCTCATGCATGCAGCAGGAGGCTAAAGCCTGGAATTTGTGGGGACTTAGAAACTTTTCCAGAGCTGGGTATCCTGAGTTTGGACCTGATGTTTTCCCTCACCTTGGGGTTTCCTCCCAACAGAGAAACCAAATCTGTGGTGTTTTGGGGTCCACAGTTGCATCTGTAGTGGCACATAGAGCATGGAGACACAGGGGAATAGTGGGTCCAAGCTGGCGACTGGGTACCTGTAGGAACCCGGGAACTCTTCCAGAGAACTTTTCCATGTGTGTGGGTGGGTTGGGGGGGGCGGGTGGAGTGTCGGCTGAGTGCTCTAAGTTTGGACCTGCTCTTTCCCTCACTGTGGGTTTTTTTCCTGACAGGGAAACCCAGTCTCTGGTACCCTGGGGCCCATTATTCTGTTTGGGATGGTGAATCAGGTGTGCAGCAGGTCTCTGGGCTGGCAGCTGGGTGCCCACTTGACCTCAGCAACCTTTCCTGATATTGACTGGGTGATCTGAGGTTGGGCCCAATTGCTTCCTTCATTGTGGGGTTTTCTCTAGACTAGAAATCCCAGTCTCTGGTGTTGTGGTGCCCATAGTTCAATCTGGGAAGGTGATCAAGACACACAAGCATGTGGCTCTGGGCTGGGAACCAAGTGCCTGCTGGGACCTGGGAACTCTTCCAGGTTTTAGCTGGGTGACCTGGACTGGATTGATTCCCACATCATGGGGTTTCCTTTAACCTGGGATACTTCATAGCCAGTGTTTTAGGGCCCTGAGTTCTGTCTGTTGGTCACTGTGCAGTCCATGCTGTCCTGCTTCTCAGAAACAATATCCTCCCAGTGCAGCCATCCTGGATCCTTCCTGCTGATATCTTATTCAATGAAATGCTGTGGTATTCTGACTCATTTCAGAATAATTCAGTCAAGAGTTGGTGACAAAGCAGATTTTATAAAAGAATAATCTTATGGAGTAAAATGCTGTCTGAACATAAATGTGAAAACTAAGACCATTGAAGTTCCTCTTCCCCCAAAAGATCATTTCTTACTGTTTCCTACTTGTCCAACCTGCCACCTATGTTAGGTGTTTTAATCTGTGAGCCTTATCTTCCTCCAGCATCCACCACACCTGAAACAGGCAGAAGGTAAGCATATAACTGTGATAAAACAGTTCCTTCCCCTATTCCCTAAGGGACATTAAGTTTGGGTCTCAAATTAAAAATATAGGCCAAATAAGACATAAGGGCGGAGAAAGGTAAGGCCATAAATGAAAAGAAAACTTGTGAGTAATGAGTCCCAGTGCACAAAACAATGCTCCCAGGTTAAACTATTAATCAAATCGTATTGATTGGCACATATTCAACCTTGATTTAAAGGAGTATTACATTAAATTATAGAAAATTTGAAGAAGATATCAGAAGATGAAAAGATCTGCCATGCTCATGGACAGATAGGATTAACATGGTTACGATGGCCATCTAGCCAAAAGCAATCTACAGAATCAATGCCATTCTGTCAAAATACCAACACAATTCTTTGCACACTTTGAAAGAATAATTATAAACTTCATAAGGAAAAAGAAAAACAGTATTGCCAAAACAATCCTGCACAGCAACAGATCCTCTGGGGGTATCTCTATCTCTCATCTCAAGATGTACTACAGAGCAATAGTAATAAAAACTGCATTGTACTGGCATATAAACAGAATGATGGATCAATGGAATTGAATAGAAGACCCAGAAGTAAACCCACACACTTATGGACACCTGATTTTTGACAAAGAAGACAAAGCCATACAATGGAAAAGAGACACCATCTGCAACTAATGGTTCTTGTCTAACTGGATATCTACATGTAGAAAATGAAAATAGATCCATATTTATCACCATGCACAAAACTAAAATTCAAGTGGATCAAAAACCTCAACATATAACAAGACATACTAAACCTGTTAGAAGAAAAAGTGGGGAAAGCCTTGAACTCATCAGCACAGGAAACAACTTCCTGAACAGAATACCAACAGCACAGGGTCTAAGATCAACAATCAATAAATGGTACCTCATGAAACTGAAAAGGTTCTAAAGCAAAAGATACTGTCATCAGGAAAAAAAAAACAAACAAAAACAAACAGCCTACAGATTGGAAGGATCTTCATCAACCCTATATCTGAGAGAGGGCTAATATCCAGAATATATAAAGAACACCACAAGGATAGGAACAGATCCAAAAAGACTGGGCACAAGGGTAGTCTCTGAAACTGATACTCCAGCCAAGGTCCACTTATGGAGATGGCCTGGAACCCATGCATGGAGATAGCCTATGACAGTTCAGTGTCCAAGTGGCCTCCATAGTAATGGGGGCAGGGACTGTCTCTGACATGAACTGATTTGCCCGCTCTTTGAACACCTCCCCCTGAGTGGGGAGAAGCCTTACCAGGACACAGAAGAAGACAATGCAGCCACTCCTGATGAGACCTGATAGACTAGGATCAGAGGGAAGGAGAAGAGGACCTCCCTTATCAGTGGACTGGGAGAGGGACATGGGTGGGAAAGAGGGAAGGTGGGGTTGGAGTGGAGGAGGGAGGGAGATACAGGGGGGATACAAAGTGAATAAACTCTAATTAATAAAAATAAAAGTAATTAAATAAAAAAGAAATCAATAATTTAAACAGCAACAAATCAAGTAATTCAATAAAAAATGGGGTACAGGGCTAAACAGAGAATTCTCAAGAGAGGAACATCAAATGGTAGAGAAACACTTAAAGAAATGCTCAACATTTTTAGTCATCAGGTAAATGCATATCTAAACAACCCTGAGATTTCATCTTATATCTATCAGAACGGCTAATATCAAAATATCAAGTGATAACCCATGATGGAGAGGATGTGGAGAAAGGGGAACACTCCTCCATTGCTGGTGGAAATGTAAACTTGTACAACCACTTTGGAAACCAATCTGGCACTTTCTCAGACAATTAGGGATAGTGCTTCCTCAAGATCCAGCTATAGCACTCCTAGGCATATATCTAAAAGATGCTCAAGTATATAACAAGGACATTTGCTCAACCATGTTCATAGCAGCTTTATTTGCAATAGCCAGAATGTGGAAATAACCCAGATGTCCCTCAGCTGAGGAATGGATATAGAAATTGTGGTACATTTACACAATGGGATACTATTAAGCAATTAAAAACAAGGAAATCATGAAATTTGCTGTTAAATGGTGGGAACCAGAAAAGATCATCCTGAGTGAGGTGTCCCAGAAGCAGAAAGATACACATGGTATATACTCACTTATAAGTGGATATTAGACATATAACATAGGATAAGCATACTAAAATCTGTACACCTAAAGAAGCTAAGCAAGAAGGAGGACCCTAGGTAGGATGATCAGTCCTCACTCAGAAAGGCAAATGGGATAGACATATGAAGAGGGAGAAAACAGGAAACAGGACAGGTGCCTACCACAGAGAGCCTTTGAGAGACTCTACCCAGGAAGATATCAAAGCAGATGCTAAGAGTCATAGCCAAACCTTGGGCAGAGTGCAGGGAATCTTATGAAAGATGGGGAAGATAGAAAGACCTGGAGAGGACAGTAGCTCCACAAGCAGAGTAACAGAACTAAAAAATCTGAACACAAGGGTCTTTTGTGAGACTGATACTCCAACCAAGGACCATGAATGGAGACAACCTACAACCCCTGCTCAGATGTAGTCCATGGCAGCTCAATCTCTAAGTGGGTCCCCTTGTCTCTGACATGAACTCAGTGGTTGTCTCTTTGATTTCCTCCTCCTGAATGGGGAGTAGCCTTGTCAGGCTACAGTGGAAGACAATGCATCCCATCCTGATAGGCTAGGGTCAGAGGGAAGGGGAAGAGGACCTCCTCTATCAGTGGACTTGAGGAGGAGCATGGGAGGAAATGAGGGAGAGAGGTTGGGGTTAGGAGGGAATGAGGGACAGGGCTACAGCTGGGAGACAAATGAATAAACTAGAATTTATAAAAAATATATATATAAATTTTAAAAAATTAAAGAGAAAAGACTACACACATTAATTATACTAAACCATACCTCCAAAGCCACATATTTCTTTACTTTTTTTGATTGTCCCTTCTCCTTTTCTCGTATACTCACTGGTAGTTTTATCAATTCAAATTCTTCAATATAACTGACATGTATTCTGCTACAAAACATGCATATGTTTACATGTAGAGTGTATGGATAAATAAAACTTCAATTACCTGGAAAGATATAACTATTTACTTAGTTTTTCTCTTACTGGTTTTAGAAAAATCCCAGCATATACTTGGATTATTACTGTGAATATACTACTACTTCAAATGTTTCTGTTTTATTCATTAACAGCTGTTGAATATTTGCAAATATAGGCCCCCTTTTACCTAACTGAGGAACACTACTTTCTGGATAAGCCAAACACTTGCCCTAAAATACCCAGCACAGGACTTCAAAGCACAATAACCTTTCCAGCAAATGACTAGGACCAACTCATTCCTAGTGTTCTACCAATGAGTGACTACATTTGCCGTATTTTACTCATATTGTAAGTGTGTATATTACTTTCCAAGTCTTTGTTTTGAGTTGAATATTTCATTAACTTTCAGTGTGTTTCTGGGCTAAAACTCTAGAACTAAAGGGAACTCAGGGAAGAGCACTTATTCTGGCTTATGGCTTCAGAAGCTTTACATTCTCAAAGCCGGGAGGAGCTCAGAAATGCACTTCTTCCAGCAAGGTGGCACCTCCCAAGAACCTCTCCAAACAGCAGACTAAGTGGTCAAACTCTAGAACCTATGAGGGAAAATTTTTATTGAAACCATCGCATTTTATTCCCTGGCCCCCACAAGCTCATGGACATATCATAATAATAATAAAAAAAAAAGCATTTAGACTAACTTCAAAAATCCTCATACTTTTTCATAGTATCAACACTGTTTAAAAGTCCAAAGTCTTTTCTCAGACTCCAAAGATCACTTAACTGTAAACCCCTGCAAAATCAAAGAGCATATTAAATAGTTCCAACATATAATGGCACAGAGTGGACATTCTCTTTCCAAAGTGAGGTATAGAGAGGAAACTGTACACCAGAGCAAAGCCAAAAGCCAGCAGAGTGAACACCAAATCCTGCAGCTTCATGCCCCATGCCTGGGACTTTAGTTTCAAAGAGCTCAGTGGTTCTACCCTTCAGCTTTGCTTTCTGTAACATATCTCTCCCTTTTAGTATGGCCCGAATCCTAATACATAGCATTTTTGGCAGATGTCTCATAGATCTGGAATCTCTACAACTACAACTTTACCCATGCTTGCTTGTCACAGCTTCACACAGGGCCTTTTCTGGGTTTACTCCCTGTCAGTAAATGTGTACAAAAAACCCCCTTTATACATGGTGCTCTACATCAGTAACTCCAAGAAAGAAGAATCCACAGCCTTGTTACTATTGTGTCCTTCATGCTTCTAAACCCGAGAAACATGAGTGGTCCTGGCAAAGTCAACCACCAGCTTGCGATGAACTCTCACCCTATGAACCACGCTAGCAATTTTTTTGTTTGCAGTTGCTTCTTAGGAACAGAGAATTGCTTAGGACTTTTCCTCTCACAGGTGGAAGCTCATGATTTGAGTCTTATCCTGGATGCACCCGTTCCCTTTGGCCAGTATGGATCATATCTCCACTCAATGTCAGTAACGCCTTAAAAACTGAAGCCTCTAAGATAAAAAACTCAAGTGACAACACATGCTGGAGAGGATGTGGAGAAAAGGGAAAACTCCTCCATTGCTGGTGAGATTGTAAACTTGTACAACCACTTTGGAAATCAATCTGGCACTTTCTCAGACAATTAGGAATAATGCTTCCTCAAGATCCAGCTATAGCACTCCTAGGCATATATCCAAAATATGCTCAAGTACACAACAAGAACATTTGTTTGTAGCAGCTTTATTTGTAATAACCAGAATGTGGAAACAACCCAGATGTCCCTCAAGAGAGGAATGGACACAGAAATTGTGGTACTTTTACACAGTGGAATACTACTCAGCAATTAAAAACAAGGAAATCATGAAATTTGCAGCCAAATGGTAGGAACCAGAAAAGATCATCTTGAATGAGGTGTCCCAGAAGGAGAAACATACACATGGTATATAATCACTTATAAATGGACATTAGCCATATAGGATAAACATATTAAAATCTGTACACCTAAAAAGCTAAGCAAAGAGGATGACCCTGGGTAAGATGAACAATCCTCACTCAGAAAGGCTAATAGGATAGATATATGAAAAGGTTTGAGAAAATAGGCAAGAGGACAGGAGCCTACCACAGAGGGCCTTTAAAAGACTCCACCCAGAAAAGGTATCAAAGCAGATGCTGAGACTCATAGCCAAACCTTGGGCAAAGTGCAAGGAATCTTATGAATGAAGGAGAGACAGGAAGACCTGGAGGGGACAGGAGTTCCACAAAGGGAGCAACAGATCCAAAATGTCTGGCTCAGGGGTCTTTTGTGAGACTGATACTCCAACCAAGGACCATCCATGGAGATAACCTAGAACCCCTGCACAGATATAGCCCATGGCAGCTCAGTCTCCAAGTGGGTTCTCCTCTAGTAAGGGAAATGGGAACTGTCTCTGACATGAACTCAGTGGCTGGCTCTTTGAGCACCTCCCCCTGATGGGGAAGCCTTACCAGGCTAGAGAGGAAGAAAATTCAGCCAGTCCTGATGAGACCTGATAGGGTAGGATCAGATGGAAGAGGAAGAGGGCCTCACCTATCAGTGGACTTGGGGAGGGGCATGGGTGGAGATGAGAGAGGGAGAGTGGGATTGGGAGGGGGTGAAGGAAGGGCTACAGCTGGAATTCAAAATAAACTGTATTGAATAAAAAATAAATCTTTTAAACCAGATAGATAGATAGATAGATAGATAGATAGATAGATAGATAGATAGATAGATAGATAGATAGATAGATTGCAGCCTCTCTTCCAGGACTTGCCCTGGATATAAGATTAAGCTTCCTCAAGTTTTTTTTTTCCCTCTCTCCAAGTTCTAAATTGTGTATTTTAACCCCACCTGCTCTTTTGCACTGTAGACCTGCATACTTGTTATGAGGAACAACCGTACCACAAATTCAAAATTATGTTGTTTTTAATTTTTTTCTGCCAACGGAATTAGTGATTGTTTTACAACTTAGCCTTGAGCTAAATTGAGAGATAGAGACTTAGATTCTTCTCCAGAATACCACATAGATGACTTCTAGCCAAGCTGCTAATATTGTTCTTCTCTGAATTCTCTTGAGTTGGGCTTGCCAGTCTGCATTCTGTTAGCTCTACTTAGCACACTTAGCCCATTCCTGAATTGCCTTTTAAGTTCATCTAACAAGATCCAACTCCTTTTCTACTTCAAAATTTCAAAGTTTTCCATGCTCCCCGCAAACACGACATAGCAAGATTTTTCCAGCAGCAGCCCACTATCTGTATTTGTTTGCTGCCAGTTGTTAAAACATCATGACCAACTGCAGCTTTAGAAGTTCATTTTGTCTTAAGATTCCTTGGGGATGAGAGTGCAGGTAGACGGGGAAGTATAAGCAGCAAGTGGCAGTGGCAGCAGAAAACACTGAGAACTCACCTCTTCAAATGCAAGCACAAAGCATAAAGAGAGAACAGGAAAGGAGCTGAGGCTTTGAACTTCTGAATCCCACCCCACTTACATGCTCCCTTCCACAAGTCTCACCTCCCCATAACCACTCCAACAGTATCACCAGCTGGGGACAAAGTATTCAAATGCCTGGTCCTACAGGGTTATTTCCATCTCCCCAGTTCCTTTTCTCAGTTACACTGCATGGGTTAGATGCTCCCTGGTGTCTTTGTCTAGATTCTAGAAAAATCAAGGTTATCTCTGAACCAAGGGTTCTCAGTCGTTTCGTAGTATATATTTCTATGACCCTTCTGTTTTTTCTCCACTCTACTTTTCAGCTTCTTTTTTTTCATATTCCTTTTCCTTTTTTGACACTTTCACACACATATATAAAACACATTTGATAAAATTCACACACACCCCCATTTTCCATCCCTTTAACTCTTTCCCTGTGTCATTCACCATTTTCTCTTCCTAGTTTGAAGCTATTCTCTTTAAAGCATACTGAGTCTGTGTGCCTACATGTGCACCAATGGAGAACCATTTCCAAGGGTATGGATAGTCACTCAAGGACCATATCACTGTATCCCTGGAGAAAATTGACTGCCACAGAAGCCATTAATTGTCTGTAGCTCCTCTACTGGGAGTAAATATTCATGAGCCTCCTGCTTTTCCATGCTGAAATTTTAGTTGCCTTGATATTGTACAAGTCTTCACATGCAGTGTGAGTTCATGTGTGTAACAACACTTTAGTGTCTGGGAAATATTATTTGCTTAATATGTCCATTGCCTCAGGTTTCTATGCTATTCCTGATTCCAATTCTGTGATGATCACTGAGCCTTAGAGGAAAAATATTATTTAATATTGAATATTATTTAGAACTGAATCAGGCATTTCACAATCTCTGTATGTTGACCAATTTTGGATATTGGCAAAAAATAAACTTCTCTGATGAGGGTTGAAAGATTCATTAATCTATTTTTAGTTTGCTTTTTTCTGTTGTAGAAAATTTTATCTGCAATAGAGGTATTTTTAAAATGTACTTATTTATTCACTTAACACCTTAATTCAGCCCCCTTCCTCCAATCCTCCCAGTCCCACTCACCCTCTTACCCTCCTACCCCTTTCCTCTCTCTCTCCTTCTCCTTAGCAAAAGGGAGCATTTCCCCGGCCCACTCAGCCCATCAGTTCTCATCAGGACTAAGCACACCCTCTTCCTCTGAGGCCCAACAATGCAGCCTAGCAAGAGGAGAGTGATTCAAAAGCAGGCAACAGAGTCCATGTGAGACAGGACTGACTCTAATTGCTAGGCGACATTCATGACGACCAAGCTTCCCATCAGCTACATATATGGAAGGCACATGCATGTTCCAGTCCATGCATGTTCTTCGGTTGTAGTCTCTTTGAGTTCCCACCGGTCCTTCTTTAGTTAATCCACTATTGGTCTTCTTATGGAGTTTTTGTCCCCTCTGGGTCCCTCCATCCTTCTGCAAACTCTTCCACAATACTCCCTGAGCTCTGCAACTGTTTTGATCTATTGCTGGGTGGAACCTCTCAGAGAAGTTATGCTAGGCTCCTGTCTGCAAGCATAGAAGAGTTTCATTAACAGTGTCAGGGGTTGGCTCTTTACCATAGGATGGTCTTAAGTTGGACCAGCCATTGTTTGGTCTTTCTCTCAATTTCTGATCCATTTTTTATCCCTGCATATTTTATAGACAGGCTAAATTTTGAGTTGAAAGTCCTCCCCACTGGAAGTCCTGCCTAACTCTAGGAGGTAGCCAGTTTAGTCTCCAAATTCCCTGCTGCTTAGAGTCTCAACTAGAGCCATCCCCACGGCCTCCCAGGAGATTAGCCCACTGCGGGGCCCCAGCCAGTCCAGAGATGCTCCTCGTCGGTCTCCTCTGTCCCAGCCCTCTCAGTTCCCATTCCCACACCAGATCACCACCCTCGTTCCTGCTCCCATCCCTTCTCCCACCCAGTTTTCTCTCTTCATTCACTTTCCATGTCATTTTCTTTCCCCTACTGAGGGAGATTCAAGCCTCGGGCCCTCCTGTCACTTAGCTTCTTTGAGTCTGTGGATTGTAGAATGGTTATCCGGTAATATATGGCTAATATCCACTTACAAAAGAGTACATACAATGTGTGTCTTTCTGTGTCTGGGTTACCTCACTCAGGATATACTTTCTAGTTCCATCCATATGCCTGCAAATTTCATGTTTTTTTTGTCTTTAATAACTGAGTAGCATTCCATTGTATAAATGCACTACATTTTTCTCTACTCATTCTTTGGTTAAGGAACATCTAGGTTGCTTCCAGTTTCTGGCTCTTACGGATAAAGCTGCTATGATCATAGTTGAGTAAGCAACCTTGTGATATGGTAGACCATCTTTTGCGTATATGCCCAGGAGTGATATAGCTGAGTCTTGAGGGAGATCTATTTCCAATTTTCTGAGAAACTTCCAGATTCATTTCCACAGTGGTTGTACAAGGCTGCAGTCCCACCAGCAATGGAGGAATGTTCCCCTTGTTCTGCATCCTCACCAGGATTGTAAGACAGACTTACTGCATTATGAATGTCATCTACAGTTTTTTTTTTTTCAAACTTCACAAAGCCCTCTTATCCCTATGTAAATCTTTCATGTGTTCAATTTTATATTATGCTAGACTTAATGATTTGGTGTCATATGCCAATACTTGTAGAAATAAAACTTTGAAATTATGGCTTTCAAGTTTCCATTGTTCATCCATGAATTTAATATGCAGTTGAGTTTCTCACTTGAATTGTAACTTTGAAAGCATTTTGGCATGCCCACTTTTTCCATCAACTTGACATGTAAGTGCGAAATAACATGTTCTCCTTTTGAGCATTCCATAGATGGTCTGAAACACACCAAAAGGAAATCATGATGGTTTTGCAGTGTCCAAGATTGTATTGCAGCTAATGGCACTTGCAAAGTTGGTGGTCTTGTTATTAAGTAAGAATCAATCCACAGCTCATGTGTTTGCATACAATAATGAGAAATCCTAGGTGGCCATTTGAACTTTGTGGCAAGGAATTTTCATGGCAAGAAGACATATTATTTTCTTAAATATACAAGTGTAATTCTTATTGTCATCAGAAATCATAAATCTAACCTGAGTGGAAATTTTTTTCCTTCCTCTTTTAGAAAAGCTACAAACAGTAATTTTTAACACCCTTTACTACATTAAAAAAAATAGAAAGGATAGGTGTAAATAATGATGAAAACATAAAATCAGCGTGAAAAAGAAACCAGATGAAATGACTGACTTATCTCTCTTTTAAATGCAAGCTATGTTTAAATAATTACATCTCAGCTTCTTCAAATGTTTTCTCTTCTCTGACTTGAAAAGGAGCTCTAAATTCTTTTGTTTAATTTTAGCTTTAAACAACTGTGTTGTTGCTGACAAAGCATTAGTACAAACTGTGGTTTTCCTAAGACACTATCTAAATAAATACAAGTTACCAAATCCATATTTTTACAGGGAATACTCAGAAAAAAAATGATTTAATACAAAGTTCTTTTTCTGTTTTTAAAATATCTTCAACAAAGATTATTTTAGCTTCTCAAGTTACTTCCTTCAGTAATTTCATCTACCCTTTAGTAAGTACTTTAATGTGATAAAAAATTAAACACACACTTTCAGACAGTGCTCTCGCTCCTTTCACTGTATATGTTGAAAAGTAGAAAGTACTCAAATTTCAAATATAAATGATAGCACCAACTTGAAAAATTATTTTATTGGTAAAAGAAAAATAAATCGATCATTGGAATATAGTCAGTAATCGAGGAGGTAAAAGAGGCAAATTGCTAACATTGATATTATAAGACATAAAGAAAGACATATAAGAAAAACATAACTGCATTTAATTTGAATGCTTTGAAAGCCAGCTCATTTCCTGATCCGTTGAATGGAGATGATGAAAACTCCTAAATTTCCTAGTTATGGTGAATCATCATCAAGACAGTAGACAGAAAATTACTTGAGATGTTAGATAATGCGCTTTGGATTTTTAACAAAAAATAAATAACTACAATTTTAAAACATTGTTCAACAGTTTATACTTATACCCCTAAAGGCTAAATAAAACATTTTATTATATACAGAAAGGACTAAAGAAAATTGAAAATTATAAAGTAAATGGACACCGTATTAAAATTTAGTTGTTTTATAATTTTTTTTAAGTCAAAACTATCTTGGTTTTTCAGAAAGTCATGAAGAGGCTCTGAAAAGGATGCTATTTGATGTCAACTGCCTTCCATCTAAAGGCTGTTTCTTTGCTACATAAAATTCTTCTCTTTTCAGTCTCTAATAATTTTGTTTTTATTACTTTATTATTTATTTTATCTATCTATCAATTGAGCGAGCCATTGAGTGATCTATTGGATTTTCGAGATAGGGTTTCCTGTGTAACAGCCCTGGCTGTCCTGGAACTGGCTTTGTAGAAGAGGCTAGCTTTGAATGCACAGAGATCTTAATACCTCTGTCTCCTGAGAGCTGGGATTAAAGGTGAGTGCCACCACCCATGGCTCTTTGTTGCTTCTTTCAACTCTATTATCTAAGCAAATAATCTTTATTGAAATTTACCATATTCTCGATACCAGCAAGGAAATTAATCAACTTCCTTTAGAAACCAGAAATACACAGATGAAAAGGTACAATGAAATAAGGTAAAACCTATACACATACATAAAATAGAGAGAGGGGGAAGATCCAAGATGGCGGTGCTAGGAAGACAAGGTTTCTGACCAGTAGCACAACAGGGACTGGGCAGAGACCAACAGATGGAACTCTGGGCCCTAAAACACCCAGGTGAGAGGAAACCCCACGGTGTGGGAATCAGTCAGGTTCACGTTACCCTGCTAAACCCCTGCAAGAATTCCCAGGTCCCGGCCAGCTCTTGGTTGCCAGCACAGAGGCACACACATGTGTGCTCTGATCACCATCCTAGACTGACCTGTGGGCCCCACAACACCAGAGACTGGGATTTCCAGTCGAGAGAAAACCCCACAGTGAAGGAAGCAATCGGGACCTGCCTCAGGTCGCACAAACAATCCCTGAAAAAGTTCAAGGGTCCAGCAGGCACTCAGCCACCAGCCCAGAAACCTGCCTGCTCTCCCGACTCACCATCCCAGACTGAACTGAGGGCCCCAGGACACCAGAGACTGGTTTCTCTGTCTGGATGAAACCCCATGGTGAGGGGAAAAGCAGGTCGGACCTCAGGGCACTCAAACCACCCTCCACCCCCAAAATAAGGTCTACAGATAAGTTCACAATTCCTGAAGGCACCCAGCACCCAGTTACCAGCCAGGAGGAGCTACTCCACCTGTGTGCTGTACTTGCTATCCCAGATGAAACTGTGGACCCCAAAACACCACAGAGTGGGTCTTCTTGTTGGGAAGAACATTAACAAAATTATTCTAAGAAGCCACAGTTACCTTGGTAGCTAAACCTCACAGAGACCCAACAAAGAAAGAGAATTTCAGTGGCAAATCTCCCTTATGAACATTGATACAAAAATACTTAACAAAATACTTGCAAACCAAGCACAAGAACACATCAAAGATATCATCCACTATGACCAAGTAGGCTTCATCCCAGGTATGCAAGGGTGGTTCAGTATACTTAAACCCATGAATGTAATCCACCCTATAATAAAAAGGAAAGAAAAAAAAAACACATGATAATATGCTTAGATGCTGAAAAAAACCATTTGATAAAATCCAACACCCATTTGTTTAAAGTCTTGGAGAGATCTTGGATACAAGGCATTTACCTAAACATAGTAAAAGCAACACACAGCAAGCCTATAGCCAACATGAAACTCAATGGAGAGAAATTTAAATCAATCCCACTGAAATCAGAGACAAGGCAAGGATGCCCCCTCTACCACATCTCTTCAACATAGTCCTTGAAGTCCTTGCTAGAACAATAAGACAATTGAAGGAGATCAAGGGGATACAAATTTGAAAGGAAGAAGTCAACTAATTGCAGATGATATGATAATCATAAATGACCCCAAAAATTCTACCATGGAACTCTTACGGCTGATAAACAACTTCAGTAACATGGCTGGATACAAAATTAACTCAAAAAGAAAGAAAAAAAGTAAAAGAAAAGAAACCAGCAGCCCTCCTGTATATAAAAGACAAAAGTATTGAGAAAGAAATTAGGGAAACAACACCCTTCACAATAGCCACAAACAACATAAAGTACCTTGGTGTAACTTTAACCAAGCAAGTCTTGGTCAAAGACTTGTATGAAAAAAATTTCCAGTCTCTGAAGAAAGAAATAGAAGAAGATATCAGAAGATGGAAAGATCTTTCATGCTCATGGATTGGCAGGATTAACATAGAAAAAAATGGCCATCTTACCAAAAGCAATCTACAGATTCAATGTAATTCCTATCAAATTACCGACACAATTCTTTACAGATCTTGAAAGAAAAATTCTCAACTTCATATGGAACATCAAGAAACCCAGAATCACTAAAACAATCTTCTACAACAAAACATCTTCTGGAGGTATCTCCATGCATGATCTCAAGCTGTACTGAAGAGCAACAGTAAGAAAAAGTACATGGTACTAGCATAGAAACAGAATGGTGGATCAATGGAATGGAATAGAAGACCCAGAAATAAACCCACACACTTATGGACATCTGATTTTGGCAAAGAAGCCAAAACCACTCAATGGAAAAAAAGGTAACATCTTCAACAAATGGTGCTGGCATAACTGGATATAAACATGTAGAAAAATGCAAATAGATCCATACTTATCACCCTGCACAAAACTAAAGTCCAAATGGATTAAAGACCTCAACAAAAAAACTAGACAAACTAAACCTGTTAGAAAAAAAGTGGGGAAGATCCTTGAACTCATCCTTGAAGTTGTCTCATTGGCACAGGAGACAACTTCCTGAACAGAACACCAACAGCACAGACTCTAAGAGCAACAATCAATAAATGGGACTTCATGAAACTGAAAAGTTTTTGCAAAGCAAAGGACACTGTTGTCAGAACAAAACAACTGACTGCAAATTGGGAAATGATCTTTACCAATCCTTTATCTGACAGAGGGCTAATATCCAGAATATATAAAGAACTTAAGAAGTTAAACAGCAACAAATCAAGTAATCCAATTAAAAAATGGAGTACAGAGCTAAACATAGAATTCTCAACAGAGGAACATGGAATGGCAGAGAAACACTTAAAGAAATGCTCCATGTCCTTAGTCATCAGGGAAAAGCAAATCAAAATATCTCTCAGATTTTACCTTATACCCATCAGAATGGTTAATATCAAAAACTCAAGTGACAACACATGCTGGAGAGGCTGTGGAGAAAGGGGAACACTCTTCCATTGCTGGTGGGAATGTAAACTTGTACAACCACTTTGACAATCAATCTGGCACTTTGTCAGACAATTAGGAATAGTGCTTCCTCAAGATCCAGCTATCGTACTCCTAGGCATATATTCAAAAGTTGTTCAAGTATACAACAGGGATATTTGATTAACCATGTTCATAGCAGCTTTATTTTTAATCGCCAGAAACTGGAAACAAAAAACCAGATGCCCCTCAGTTGAGGAATGGATACAGATATTGTGGTACATTTACACAATGCAATACTACTCAGCAATTAAAAATAAGGAAATCATGAATTTTGCAGGCAAATGGTGAGAACTAGAAAAGACCATTCTCAGTAAGGTATTCCAGAAGCAGAAATGGTATATACTCACTCATAAGTGAATGTTAGACATATAATACAGGATAAACATTCTAAAATCTGTACACCTAAAGAATCCAAGCTAGAAGTAAGACTCTAGGTATGATGTTCAATCCTCATTCAGAAAGGCAAACAGGATGGACATCAGAAGAGGGGGAAGACAGGGAACAGGACAGTAGCCTACCACAGAGGGCCTCTGAAACATTCTATCCTGTAGAGTATCAAAACAGATGCTGAGACTCATAGCCAAACTTTGGGCAGAATGCAGGGAATCTTATGAAAGAAGTGGGAGACAGAAAGACCTGGAGGAGACAGGAGCTCAACTTACTTACATAGGGTCTTTTCTGAGACTGATACTCCAACCAAGGACCATTCATGGAGATAACCTAGAATCACCTCCCTAATTGGCATGGTAACAGGGTGTAGTTTTACCAGGCCACAGAGGAAGACAATGCAGCCAGTCCTGATGAGACCTGATTGACTAGGATCAGATGGAAGGGTAGGAGGACCTTCCCTATCAGTGGACTGGGGGAGGGTCAAAGGTGGAGAAGGAAGGAGGGTGGGGGCTACAGGTGGGATACAAACGGAATAAACCGTAATTAATAAAATAAAGATACATACTTCAAAAGGAGAGAGAGAAGACATAACCAACCTGAGAAGGTCAAAGAATGTAATTTGATTCTCCTGCAATGAGAACCTCTCAGTCTTTTTCTCTTAATCCAAAACAAAGTTTTCTTTCGCAAGTAGTATAGGCTTCCCATAAATTGGGTTATCTCTCTGGAGTTTACCATAGAGAAGGCTCCAGCATCCTGTATCTTTCTCACACTAAGTGTACATCCAGCTAATAGGGAAGATAGAGTGCCTTACCTCAGTTTACAGCAAATTCCTCAGTGCAAGTCAAACTGTCCTCTTGCTTTGACTTATCTTTTAACTTATATTTTCCATGGTACATAGGCTGAGATGCAATGATACTACCGTTAGAATTATAGCCAGATCAGAAAGAAGAAAAAAATGTCCTCCCCTAACAGTGGACTTGGAGAGGGGCATGCAGGCAGAGGGTGGAGGAAGGGAGGGATTGGGATGGGAGGAGGGAGGGAACCACGGGGCGGGGGGGATACAAAGTGAGTAAAGTATAATTAATAAAGAAAAAAATTAAAAAAAAGAAAAAGAAAAAAAAGAAAAGAAAATAATTATAGCCAGATGCCATCAGGGAGTCGAGAAAAGAAGACTGAGAATATGAGTCCAGCTGACCGATATAGTGAGTCCCTGTCTCGAAACAAGCAAAATTACCTCAGCGCTTAACCACAGCACAACACTATACTTTAAAAGATTACATCATTCCCTGTAGATTTACTATTATGACCTAAAAAATGAAAATAATGAACAAATTAATAACTCTTTAATTCAATTGTCATTGTATAGTTGTCATTTCTATCCTTGTCTCTCTGCTGGATAGAGTATTAATCAGGTTTGCTTCCCTAAATGAAATAGATTAGATAATTAACTTACAAGGTTTGGGTCTCCTGGTTTTAGACAGACTAAGAAAAAAATCAGAAACAATCCATTCACAATATCCACAAAAACAAAATAAAATACTTGTAAGTAAACTTGACCAAAGAAACAAAAGACCTCTTCAATGAACATTTTAAGGCAAAAGATGCTGAAAAAGACAATAGAAGATGAGAAGACTTAACATGCTTATGAATCAGAAAAATTAATCTTATGAAAATGGCTATGTTATTAAAAGCATTCCATTGAATTAGTAAAATTTCAATAAAAATTTCAGAGGCAATTCACCAGCAGGAAAAACAATTCAAACTTTATATAGAAGCATAAAAGCCAAAATAATCCTGAACAGAAAAAAAAAAAAAAACTTACCTTATTTCAGACCTGGAGTAATAAAAGCATCATGGTAATGTCACACACACAATAAATAAATAAATAAATAACACAAAGGTGAATAGAATAGAACAGAATAGAGCCTCTATATAAGTCCACACAATTCAAGCTACTCACTTTTTTTAGGGTTTTTCTTCCTTTTCTTTTCTTTTTTTTAATTTTTTATTAATTACACTTTATTCACTTCGTATCCCCCCATAAGCCCCTCCATCCTCACCTCCCGATCCCACTCTCCCTTCCCCTTCTTCACGCATGCCCCTCCCCCAGTCCACTGATAGGGGAGGTCTTCCTCTCCTTCCTTCTGATCCTAGTCTATCAGGTCTCATCGAGACTGGCTGCATTGTCATATGACAGTTCAGTGTCCAACTGGGCTACTTACTTTTTTAAAGATGAAAAATATACTTTGAAGACAGCATCTTTAACAAATAGTGCTGGGAAAACTGGACATCACCATGTAGCTAGTTAAAACTAGAGCATATCTCACCCAGCAAAAACTCAATTCAAATGGATCAAGTACATTTCAACATAAAGTACGAATGTTCTGAAGAAGCCTCCAGTAGCACAAGGAATGAAATAATAAGGGGAATCTCATGAAATTAAAAAGCTTTTGTACTCCACTGCTGGTGAGAATGTAAACTTGTACAACCACTTTGGAAATCAATCTGGCACTTTCTCAGACGATTAGGAATAGAGCTTCCTCAAGATCCAGGTATACCACTCCTAGGAATATATCCAAATATGCTCAAGTATACAACAAGATACAGAAATTGTGGTTCAGATTTTGTGGATACAGAAATTGTGGTACATCTACACAATGGGATATTGCTCAGCAATTAAAAACAAGGAAATCGTGAAATTTGCAGGCAAATGGTGGGAACTGGAAAAGATCATCCTGAGTGAGGTATCCCAGAAGCAGAAAGACACACAGGGTATATACTCACCCATAAGTGGATATTAGATATATAACATAGGATAAGCATACGGTAATCTGTACACCTAAAGATGCTAAGGAGGACTCTGACTATGATGCTCAATTCCCATTCAGAAAGGCAAAGAGGATGGACATCAAAGGAGGGAAAAACCAGGGAACAGGGCAGGAGCCTACCACAGAGGGCCTCTGAAAGGCTCTAACCTGCAGGGTATCAGAGCAGATGCTAACATTTATTGCCAAACTTTGGGTAGAGTGCAGGGAATCTTATGAAAGAAGAGGGAGATAGTAAGACATGGAGAGGACAGGAGCTCCACAAGGAGAGCAACAGAACCAAAATATCTGGGCACAGGAGTCTTTTCTGAGACTGATACTTTAATCAAGAACCATTCTTGGAGATAACCTAGAACCCCTGCACAGATGTAGCCCATGGCAGTTCAATGTTCAAGTGGGTTCCCAAGTGGGAACAGGGACTGTCTCTGACATGAACTGATTGGCCTGCTGTTTGATCACCTCCCCCTGAGTGGGGAGAAGCCTTACCAGGCCACAGAGGAGAACAATTCTGCCACCACTGATGAGACCTGATAGACTAGGATCAGAAGGAAGGAAAGGAGGACCTCCCCTATCAGTAGACTTGAGGAGGGACATAGATGGAGAAGGGGAAAGAAGGGTGATATTGGGAGGGGAGGAGGGAAAATAAATTGTGAATTAAAAGTGAATAAATTGTAATTAACAAAAATAAAAATAAATAGAAAGCTTTTGTAAAATCAAAGAACTCCTCATTTGAGTGAAAAACGAGCATATAGACTGGGAGGAAACATTTCCATCTAAACCTCTGATGAAGTATTACTGCCTAGAGTACACAAGAAACTTTAAAAAAAAAGTGAATACCCCAGAACCAAACAGTCCAGTTTAAAATGGGCTATGGAGTTTACAAGACAAACAACAAACACTAAAGACTTTTGGGAGAAGTGGTCACTATATTTTTTTGAAAAGTAATCTCTGTTCCATTGTTGTTGGCAATGTAAATTGGTAATGCCACTATAAAAATTAACCTGGATCTTTCTTTAAAAACTAGATGTAAAAGCTACCATATGACCCTACTATGTCACTCTTAGAAATATATCAAAAGAACTGTAGCTAGGGAATAGAATAACCCTACATATTCACAAAAAATTATGGTCAGGAATGATATGGAAATAACATAGGCTATTTCCTTTCTTTTTTGTCACATACTTTAACTAGAAAAATGAGATTCTCTTACTGAAGAAGCCCTGTAGTTCAGTTACATGGTGTAGAAAAACCAATCACAAATGGACTGGGAAACTTCATACCTGCTTCTGAGCGATTATAGTACTGGAAAGCACTATGCTTGCCATTAGGGGAGAAAAGACACCACAATCTTTCACAGAGCCTGACCCTCCATGCTGGAGTACTGACTTGCCAAGCAAGACATGCTCATGAGTGTGACAAATAAAGGAAATTTATTGAGGTAAACACAAATGCATAACTGGGCTTGAGGCCTGCTCCATGAGATGAAACACATGTCAGGTAAACCTGAACAAAAACCCCTTGGCTAGGGAGAGCATAGCCTCTAGGAAGACACTTACTAATTATTGTTTTCCTAAATGGTCATGTTTAGTTGACTTAATATAACATAGATATTATTACTTACATTTATGCCCATAGTTTGGCAAAGCTTTCAGACTTGATCTGAGAAATTTCTTTTTGCATTGTTCAGTGGTCAGTACATAATATCTAACCTGGCCAATAAAATACAGGGAATGTCAAATATCAGAGGATGGGAGTGAGTCCTGTGAAATGCTGCCTTCTAGGAATGATGTGGGCATTACTACCCCCCAAACTCATAGCAGCTGTGGTTATCAGTAAAAGACTAAGCCACTCAAAAATTCTAACACAGACAATCTGGGGAGAAAGTTACTATACTCTACCCCCGAGCTAAGAATCTATTGGTAGTTAAAGGTTGTTGGGGAAAAGAGAGCCATTTTTAAAATATGGTCTTTCATAGGTTGCCCATGCTCCATTGGACAGTCTCTTACCCATATGTATATGTGTAGCTCTACTTGAAGTCACTTAGCTATTGCAAAATTAAGTAAGAGGACATGAAGTGTTGAGTGTAGTGTACTTAGGGAGTTTTTTCCAAAGGGACATGGTGTAGACGTGATCACAATATACAGTATACATGTGTAAAATTCTTTGGGCAGAAAATCTTATGAAAGAAGGGAGAGATAGAAAGACCTGGAGGGAACAGAAGCTCCACAAGGAGAGCAACAGAACCAAGAAATCTGGGGTCAAGGTTTTTTTTCTGAGACTGATACTCCAACCAAGGACCATGCATGGAAACAACCTAGAATCCCTGCACAGATGTAGCCCATAGCAGCTCAGTATCCAAGTGGGTTTCCTAGTAAGGGAAAAGAGACTGTCTCTAACATAAACTCAGTGGCTGGCTCTTTGATCTCTTTCCCCTGAGCAGGGAGTGGGAGGAGCCTTACCAGGCCACAGTGGAAGAAAATGCAACCAGTCCTGATGAGACTTGATAGACAAGGATAAGATGGAAGGGGAGGAGAACCTCCCCTATCAGTAGACTTAGAAAGGGGCATGGGAGGAGATGAGGGTGGGAGGATGGGATTGGGAGAGAATGAGGGAGTGGGTTACAGCTGGGATGCAAAGTGAATAAACTGTAATTAATATAAAAAATTAAAAATATTAAACTATTTTTGATGAGACTTGATAGGCTAGAGTCAGATAGAAGGGGAGGAAGTGTACCCCAATCAGGGGACTGGGGAAAGGGCATAGGAGGAAGAAAGGGAGGGTGGATGGAACTGGGAGGAGACAAGGCAGGGGGCTGCATCGGGGATACAAAATGAATAAATTGTAATAATTAATTAATTAATTAATTAAAAGAAAAACCCTTGTCTTATCAACAAAATGTTCATTCAAATATTTTGTAGCCATGGGGAGGAAAACTGGGGTTTAGAGTACCCTGCTACAGTTCTACCTGAACTAGATGACAAAACCCTATTGCTGATAATACCGCATAACTTGGTTGTAAGACATGAAGAAACCAAGTTAATGCTGAGCTTTCTTTTATGCTTAGCTTTCATATCCCTGGAAAATGCGAGACAAGCTGCTAAGGGAGAAAGGGTATCAACAGTCCTAAGTATTTATGAACCCTAAGAACTGTGATACAAATCTTCCAGTCAAGTAGTGTCCACCTGAGAATGAGTGGTAAAATTTTTATGAGGATAACCAACTGCCCTCTTAAATACTTGCCCTCTTAAATACTGTCAATTAGATGACCTGTGAAAGTACGTTTAGTGTGATAGAAGATGTGGCTTTCAAATCCCAATGGCACGGAAGAGTTGAAGGTGTAGAAAAAATTTTATCTGAAGCTTTAATTCTTTGGTTTTATACTCAGTGTATTTACCAGTGATTTTTATCAACATTCCAGTGATGTTTTTAAAATAATGTTTGGTATCCTTTATTGGTTTAGACTATGCTATGAAGTACAATAATAATTGTGGAATAAAATATGCTTTCATTGTGTTAGATAGGTAAAGGTCTTTACTCATAGCTTTTGTAGCCAATTAATTAGTGATAAAAATGTGTGTTGCATAAACACTTCATGTATATTTGGAGCATAAGTGGAGAAGGTACATAAAGTGAAAAGCAGAAAAGATTATAAATAATGACAAAGGCTGGTATGTAGGTACAGATATTAGAACCCTACACACTTCAGCAGGAGTGCAAACAAGTACATCGTTTGGTAATCAGTCTGGATATTACTGAAAACAACAGAAAGAGAACCTAGCCTATGACCCAGCCATACAGCTCCTGGGCAAATACCCAAAGCAATTCTTTTTCTGCAACAAAGATACTTGCTTCTCCAAGTTCAGTATGGCTCTATCAACAATACCTAGATAAATGGATAAAAAAATGTATGTATACACAGCGGAATTGTCTTGAACCATAATGAAATCCCAAGTTATGAAACTTACAGGTAACTCAAAGGACTGAAAGGAATTACTCTGAATGAGATAACTGTTAAAGTCCCTGCCTAAAGTGAGGTGTGGCTGCCATTCCCTGTCTTCCACCTAGGGCGGGGGTGGGGGAGGGTGTCTCTCCCAGAGGCCCTTCACTATGTATCCAGAAATCTTGGTTTCCTGTTGTAGTAAATTTAAATAAATAAACAAACAAACAAACAAACAAATAAATAAATAAATGTGTTGGGTTATATAATGTTTTTTTTCATCATCCCTAGGGTTATCACCCTGGTATTATCTAGTCTGCTCTCACAGATAATAAGACACAAACACCTGTTAGATTTATAGTTGGGCAGGGCAGATATTTCACTTAAACTGTCTGAATATCTTCACCATCCATCTCCCAACCCCCACCCAATGTCATCCACCCTAATCCTCCTCATCTGGTCTACCTTCCATATATAATCCCATGCGATTTGTTTGCATTCTTCATCTGGCCCTTTTCATGCCATCAGTGGAGTCCTTTCTCCAAGCCCACATGGATTTTTCTCCATGCCAACCCATAGTGGTGTCCTCCTTCCTCCTCTCTTCCAGTCCATCTGTCTCACACGATTCCCTGGCCTCCAAAGCTCAGGAACTTTAGCCATGCCTACCCCATTCTGCCCTGCCCAGGCATAGGCTGTTTAATCAACCAATCAGATATGTCTTAGGCAGGTTTACAAAATAAAGATGGGTGTGACCAGATCTTAAGGACCAGTAACATGCATCAGACCAACCTCTAACAGTTCCATCTCTTTTTCCACTTGTTCTCCCTCTTTACCCCCTCCTGCCACCCAGTGAGTATACCCTTTCTCCCTCCCCCTCCATAGCTGCTCCCAGTAAACCTGCATTTTTATAATATAGCTTCTTCTCTCCATTAGCTCATTCAGTTTTATTTAATTTAATATAATATATTAATTTAATTTAATTTAATCAATAACCCTATAAGAGAAAGGCATGACCACATCTTCTGTCTAATATGTGGATCCAAGCTTGACTCTTCAGTTTTGTGTGTTTAACTCAGGGTATTTCTGGAAGCTGGGAAACTAGAAAGAAGACAATGGGAGTGACTTTAGGGAAGGAGATAATGAAACAGTGGTAGAGAAAGGGACTACTGGAGTAGAAAATTTTAAGCTGGGAGAAAGTGAGGCAAGGAGGTCTGGGGAGAAAACAAAGAGAGTTGTCTACAACAAAGGTGTATAAAAAACATAAAAGAGAGCTTGGGTGAAGCTCCCTACACTGCTGTCCAATACCAGGTCTGGAAGCAGAGAATCGCTATCCAAAATCCCAACGCACGTGGGAAATACCCTCATGACAGTTGTAGATCGGGGAGACTCAAGAAGGACCCCAAATACTACAGATTCTTCTCATTTCTCTTGGTTACCGACAAGAATTAAAGGCTCAGACTCTAAAAGACACCACCCTACTTGGTTGCAAGATATGGAGAAATGAATCGAGAACCAAGCTGGAATGTCCTCCTCTGTGTTCATAGTCCTGGAAGAATCTATGTAGATCACTAAGGGGGAAAAAGGAATCAGTGATCCTAACCAGCTGTGAACATTGCAAAATACACCACTAACTTACAAAATACATGTCACAACTACTGTGAGGGCAATGAACTGTTTTGATTGGATATGAGATCTGCTCCATTGGGGGGGGTGGAATCCAAGCCTAGTATTGTAAATCTTGTTAGAAATCCATGTTTTGAGGGTTAGAAAGATAGCTCAGTGTTTAAGAGTACTTATTCTTACAGATTCAGTTCTCAGCACACACATGTGACTTACAACTATCCATAATTCCAGTTCTAGGGGATTTTATGCCTTATTCTGGCCTCTATGGGTACCAGGCATATAAGTGATATATACATACATGGAGACAAAACACTTCTACCCATAAAATAAATTAACAGTTTATTCTGAAAAGTATTTAAAGGCAGTCATACTTCCTAGAAAATAACTTATTGTTGCTACTTAGCTAAATATACATAGTCTCAAACTGCTTTCTATATTTATATTCATAGGTAAATCTTACTCTAAATCTAAACCATTTACTGCCTTTGCAGTAAATGATGGTGAATTCAGAGACTAATGGCTATTCAACATGCCAAGAATAAAAGGCAGTTGAGACCTCATTCCTAAACAACATATTTACACCCACCTCTCTATGGCTAAGAAACATTACAGAAGAGTATATGTCAAGACTGTAAGAGTTGGAAGACAGATATATTATACATATATATATATATATATATATATATATATATATATTCATCTGTAGCTATAACAGACTGTACAATCATGAACTCATGAAAGCTGTAATTTTACTGGCAATAGGAGACAGAAGACTGGCTTTGTCTGTAATGGAGCATGACCTGGAAAGGCATCACAAGTCCTCAACCCTTTCTGTTGAACTATTGGCTACTGATATATTCACCAAAAGGGAGGTCATTGTCTTCAGTTATGTACCTACTATAGAGCCCACCAACCTCTAATGCAGTGGTTCTCAACCTTCCTAATGCTGTGTTCCTTTAAAACAGTTTCTCATGTTGTGCTGACCCCAGCCATAAAATAATTTTGTTGCTACTTCATAACTGTAATTTTTCTACCCTTATGAATTATAATGTAAGTATCTAGTATGAAAGATATCTGATATGTGGCCCCAAAAGGCTCACAACCCACAGGTTAAGAATCACTACACCAATGGATAGCTAAACTCAGTGATCAACAAAAGAAAATCACGAATGGAGAGATTTGTTGGCGAACATGGTGGTTGACAGAGTTCAGAAAGAGATGAGAAAGGATAGAAACAATAATCAGATTATATTATGCAGATGTATAAAATTTTTAATAATAAAATTAATTGAGAATTCTTAGCATAATTGATAGTTCCCTTGACTCTGATGCGGGACATACTTGGGAAGTCCTGTATTAGATTGTAAATTTAGTGAAACCATCAAGATCCACATCAGCATGCCTAGGACATACTCAAAAACTGTTTCTGCTTGAATTTCCCCACCATTGTGACCTGGCTAAACAGATATTGAATCTTAAAATTTTCTTAGAAAATTTTAGAAATTAGAAACATTTCTGATTCCTCTCCTGAACTTCCACTTTCTATCCCATTCTTCCGAGAACTCTGTCAGTTCAACCTGTGAATAAATTCTCAGATTGATGGCCTCTTACTGCCTCCAGTATCAGCCCTATGACAGCTATCATATTCTGAAGCTGTAGATGCTTTTGTTTTTGTTCTCTGAGACAGGGGTTTTCTGTGTAGCCTTGGCTGTCCTGCATTAGCTTTGTAGACCAAGTTGGCCTTGAAGTCACAGCAATCCTCCTGCCTCTGCTGGCATCAAAGGAGTGCCCCACAACTTCCCCTTGAAGCTGTAGATCCTTAGCTGGACTTCCAAAGTTTTCTTCTGTTCCTTGTGGTGGTTTATTGTGGTAATGATACCATACAGCACCATAAACAGCATGAATTCGTTCCTTTATGCCTCTAAAAATCAGAAGTCCTAAATTTATCTGAGAATTAAGCTTGCTGTTACAGCTGATCCCTCTGCAGACACCAAAGAGAGTCCATTCCTTGCATAGTTTCCCTAAGCTCCTTACATTCCGTGGCTCAGGACTTCTTCCCCGCTTTACTCTAATTTCTGATGCTATAGTCTCAGGACTTCATTCAGGTCTGATTAATTTTTATAAAGGCTGTTGAGATTTTATTAGATTTATCCTAATAATCTGGGTCAATCTCATCTCAAAATTCTCAGTTTAATCAAATTGTCAAAATCCCCTTTGCCATGTAGAGTAGAGGTGACAAATTGTGGAGATTATAAGTGCAAGCTGAAGGATCTCACTGTGTTTAGCTCACTCCCTTACTGCCCGAATGAAACAGTCAGAACATTCAGATCTTCTCTGTGCTTCCCTCTTGGTACAGCACAAAATAAGAAGAGTGTACACTGTCTAACCCCTGAGATCAGATCCTTGGAAGCTCGCTGTCATTTTAAGCTGCCGTGAACTCTTCACGGCACTCCAGCCACATCTGCTTCTTGGCTACCTTTCAAACAAACCAAAGTATTCTCAGTCAGAGCTTCGGCCAGTACTCCACACTCTGCTAGGAGTGTTCTACCCCAGGTAGTCACAAGCTCAGCTTTCCACCTCTTTTCAGTTTATGATTAGAAGTTATCAAATTTCAAGACCTCTGTGGTCACATCACAGAAAACAGCCCTTCCTACACCTGGTCGCCTACCGTCACCCAGCTTTGCTGTTTCTCAGAGCAAATTCAATCCCTCTGAGTTGGTACTAGTTGTCTGCTTACCATTTCACTCCCTTTTGAGGAAAACCTCAATCCTACCCCCTGCCCCACATTTTTTCATTCACTGCTGTGTCCCCAACTTTGAAAATTGTTGCTGTTAAGGAAATACTCTCAAATGTTAGCCTTTAGAAAAACAAAGAAAGAACTAAATACTGAGTTAAAGATTTCTAAACCAGGGCAATAAGAAACTTCCTTGAAAAATTCAAGAAAAATCCCTCTAAAGTGTGCCCAATTGCTTGGGTTTTAATCAATTCCTGATATAGCCAAGTGATAACCAATAGAATCCACCACTATATTACTGCCTGTTCACATAATTAGTGATATATGGTTAGCAGATTCATGTGGAAATACATTCCCAATCAAAGGTAAGTAGATGCACAAGAAATGTTTGAAATATTCTCCATGAATAGTTTATAAAACCACTGGAGCAGACCTGAGTACAGAAAATATACATTGTATGTATTCACAGTGTAATTAACTAGAATGTTTGAATTCATGGAGGGTGCTTAAATGAACCAACTGTGTTTATATAAATAATAACTATACTCAGAATCATTGTGACACTCTCCCAACATTAATTGCTGCTCACACTATCAATGCATTGTTGTCTCTTCTTTTTAGGTTTACAAACTCAGGGATGTGGAATTCATTGAGAAACCTAGTGTTAGGATTAAAACTTGACTCCTGGATCTTAGACTCTCCCCTCCAGAGACAAGACCTGGGAGCCTGGAATGGAACTAAAGCAAAGATGGGAAAAGCAACTCACTAATTTCTGTCTGATAGGCAAGAGGCCTGAGAAGAATCCACCAGTGTTATCAAAGGCAAATCACCTGTCACTAACATGTTTAGAACCCTGCTGACTAACCCTATCAGGCAAAGTAGACTAAAAAGGAGGAGCATTTGTCATTTGCCTTGTCCTCCAATAATGTGAACATTTGTCATATAATTGGCTTTCTTACCTCTTAATCTGTGAAAACAAACTGTGTGAGAAAAATTGTGGAGTTCATTTATTTAATTTGAAGATTTTGGTTATAAAACTCTAGGACTTTAGTGTCCTTTTCCATTTATGGAGTATAATAGACCAGGCCTATAGTCTAACTCCCACTATTGAAATAATAAACAGGCATGTTTCTCCATTATAATTTTTTTCCTTTTTTTAAATTTTAATATTTATTAATTACAGTTTATTCACTTCGTATCCCCCCTGTAGCTCCCTCCCTTCTCCCCTCTGTATCTCACCCTCCCTCCCCCTTCTCCACTCATGTCCCTCTCCAAGTCCACTGATAGGAGAGGTCTTTTTTTCCTTCCTTCTGATCTTAGTCTATCAGGTCTCATCAGGAGTGGCTGCATTGTCTTCCTCTGTGGCCTGGTAAGGCTCCTCCTCCCTCAGGGGGAGGTGATCAAAGAGTGGGCCAATCAGTTCATGTCACAGACAGTCCTTGTTCCCATTCTATGGAACCCACTTGGACACTAAACTGCCATGGGCTACATCTGTATTATTAAGCAGGGTTTTTTGTGAGGGTTTGTGTCTGTGTTTGTATATACTTAATACCTTTCCCCTTTGGAAGACACCCACACTTCTTTAAAAATAAGTTGGGCAAACATTGACTGTGAATGTGTTTTTGTTTTCCTAATGGAATATCAATGGGAGCTGTATACACAGATCAGACTCTGTACACATATTATTATCTCCAAATAATTAATATTTGTGTATTATTCCTCTTGAGCTGGCTTTACATGAATGCAGAGGCAGTGGTAGAACTCATCACAAAATACAGTGTTAGCTGGTTCCAGGGGTGCCTGTGTGAATACTCCCTGCCAGTGGTTGCAGGGACTGAGGAAGCTCCCTGCTGTGTCCCCTCCCAGCTCCCGGCCTCTCCATGGAGTCTATGCTAATTCTATCTTCTCCTATTGGGAAAGCTGCCAGAAGCAGAGCAAATCAGACAGCACCATAGTTCCTAGAGAGAGAGTTAGGTGCCAGCACTTAGGAATAGAGGAGAAAAATGAGATTTTTTTCAGAGTAGAGATATAGAAACAGTGATTAATATCTTAATTTTTCCATTGTGACAAAAGGAGTAGTCTCCTCCTTGAGCCAGCAGACAGGGGAACAGCTTCCAGTTTTAACTGTGGAATAAAAGAGATAACAGAATCACCCAAAGGATTTGAATCGAGGAGAGCCCAGCACAGGAGCAGCAACACCTCTGTGAAACATAGCAGCTGAAATGGCTCAATCCTGACCTTAGGAGTCTGCAACAATTTACGACCTGCTGTTTATAAAGAAATATTTTCCTGTTTAAAACAAATAATGAATTGTTTGCATAATTACTTGTGCATGGCTCCATTAATGGAATATAAGATAGCTTGTTTCTATGAAGAGAGAAGAAGGAGAAGGTGGCTGAAGCTAATACTTAATTCTAATTTAATGTGGTTGAAAAGAAAGTAAAGAATACATTCATGGTAAACCATTATTTGTCAGTAATACTGTCTTTAATATATTTTATTTATTGTTTCAGAATTATATACACACACACAATGTATTTTATTACATTTAACTCCTCCCTTCAACTCATTCTAGATCTTACCTGCAATCCCTCTGACTTCAAGTCCTTTTTAGTAATACTATCTTGATGGAAGAATGATTACTATCTGTTCTCTATCAGCAGCCACCACATGCGGCAGACAGCCAGACAGACATGTCTGCACAAACACATAAGGAAAATGAAGCAAGTCTTTAAAACAAGCAAACCATTTTATCTTTGCTATTAGTATCTTGGCATAAAAATTTAAAATCAGCTTAACCAGAAACAATGTTCAAACTTCAGAACACTCATTATTTCTATTTCTTTCATTAGTGGATTATCAATACTGTGACCTCAAATAGGTCACAGTATTGATAATCCACTAATGAAATAAATATGCAATAAATATTTCAACCACATATGCAATAAATATAAAGCAATCAATCTTTTAGACTCAGAAGCATCCTTGGCGATATGAAAGTGCACTCCAGTCATAATAAAGCATAATAAAATATACTCAAGCAAGTATCTCTTGCTAGAAATCAAATATGTTTGTTTTATGTTATGCATAAGAGATAAGTATCCAAGACCACAACTTAAATCACTATTTTCTCCTCAAAACCATTAAATGATTTGAAAAGATTGTTATATGGGAGGTGGAAGCAACTCTCTATATAGGTTTTGTTTCCTTAGTTGAAGAAATTGCCTCAGCATAAGTTGGCTGATAGAGAAAATTATTTAAGACTAACAGAAAGCCCTTGCAAAATATCTGTGCTTTTGTTAATGAGGTTAGATGACAGGGTCAAAAATACACAGTAAAGATGCCCGCTGGCATCTGAGATATTTTATGTTATTACACACATCTACAAAGCTATCTTTAAGAAGTAGAAATAATATTCCTTGTGCTTGGGAAGCCTATTTTGTTAATAGCCTCCCCAGGGCTTTGGTTCTTTTTAGAATGCCTTCAGTGATTTTCGTCACTGCTTAACATTTTAAGACATCACAGTGCATCCCAGTCCTTCTGAGACCGTGCTCCTCTTAGAATAAGATATACCAGTCCTCTGAAAAATTAGAAATTAAATACAAAATATAATAAAACTGTGGAGAACTGATGTAGAGATCAGCATTCTAGAATGATCAGATAAAATGGATAACAAGCAAGGGTCTTTTTCATTTTGTTCCTTTAGTGTTAGACTCTGCACTAGCGGCACACACTAAGGTGAGGCCCTGAAACGTATTTTAATTTGATAGAAGGAAAAATTTGAATTATAATTATTTTCAAAAATAAATAGACAATAAGATAGGTACATTTTAATGATTTACTTCATCTCTAATGATTCTTAATCAGTTAATTAGTACCAGTGTGAATAAACTTTTGAAATAGATGCTCTCTAAAGGTAAATTATTGCACAAAGACAAATACACATAAAATATGTTTACGTATTAGTTAAAGAATTTCTTCCCTCTTTGCTTCATTACTTCCATTTATCTTTCTTCCTCTGTGCCTCTTTTTTTGTTAAACTTTTTCACACTTGTTTTCATCACTTCCTAGTAATTAAAGCTGAATTCCGTTTACAGACCACTCACAGGCAAACAAGAATATTATATATATATATAACATATGAATAAAAATAATAGCATACAGAAGTCCATAAGAACTGCCTGTGTCTTAAGGAGGCCTGGAAAGTTTACCAAAGCAGCCAATGTGAGCTAAACATTGAAAGGTAACAGGATGCTAGTGTTCAAACAAGCATGGGCAAATTTAGAATAAAAGAAAAAAATTCACGCAAAGACACTGTCTTCTCTCACCACACATAGTTGTGCCTTTTAAAGCTGTGTCTTGTCCTTGTACAATTACTGTGTAGACTAACACTTGAGGTGGGTAACACATAAGCTGGGGGTCATTTTCCTCCACTTAAAGGGACTTACTGTATTTCTCTAGCTCATTCATCTTAAGAAATGAGATTGAGAGTAAATAGATCCCCTCCAAAGCCGTTGACTATTGTGTGTAATTAAATGAAAACTCAACAAGGACCAATGGCATAGATGAGGAAACTTGGAAGGAAAGTACACAAAAGAAAGAGTTTGAAGTTTCTAGATTGTGGCAATGAAGTAACCATTACACTTCTGGGTAATGTTTCCGGAAAAACATAAGAAGATACAATTGTTGGTTGTCAGAATTTGGAAGATTTGTGTTTATAATATGCTGTAGAAATTTAATTTTTTTTTTAGTTCTAGCCTACCATATAGATTTTGAGGATCTTATAAACTAAAATGGTCTAATCTAATTCACTTTGATACCAATAAATGTGTGAGGGACGATGGTAGTGATGACATGGTAGACAACTGTATCCACAGAAGTATAATACTACAGATAAGAACTGGCTGGTACAGCAGGACCTGACCTATAAGAAATACAAAGTAAATATGTATGGAGAAATGGATACTTGTTCTCATAGGGCATTTTTGTCCCTGGTGTGACATGTTGATCCTTTTGACATTAGTTTAATAGAATCTCTGTGGATGTAAAATGGGCAAGGGTGAAATGTAGCAAGCTTCCTTAGGTACAAGAAAGTTTTCCATACTCTATAGATAAATATATATATATGTGTATATATATATATATATATATATATATATATATATATACAATCTGTGTACTACTGAAGTCTCCTAGGTATATATATATACCTAGCCAGAAAATATGTAACTACAGAGGAGAAGAAATGGAACACTTAAAGGGAAATCAGTTTAGTTGCTTGCTTTGGCTTGACTTGTTAGTGTCCATTTGATTTGAGGATTTGTATTTTCACGTGACAGGGTCTCTGTATGTGTCCTTTTACACCTAGCAAATGAAGTTGCCATCATGCCATAAAATACAATAATCTTTCTCCTTTTTGCAAAAAAACAACCTTTGTCAATTTAAACTTCTTCTAAGAATTTCTTCAAAGTATTTTATAAGCTTAAATAATTTTAAGAATTATTTGATTTAATTGCCTTCATGGGCAAAATAGTAGATGAGAAGGGAGATTCCTTTTCTTTGGTTTTTTTGTTTGTTTGTTTGTTTGTTTGTTTGTTTCAATGCAGTTTATTCAGGAACCTTAAACAATCATCTGACCCTGGGGAAAGCCAGCCCACAGCTTAAATAGCCTCTGGGTAGCCAACCCCAGCGTGCCACGTGGGCAATGCAGATAGGTCCACATACATGGAAGCAAGCCAGATCCTCAGCCTTAGCCAAATGTGGAAGTGTTCATGACAGAGAGCACTCACCATTGGCAAGGTGGAAGGCAGAAACCAGCTCCATCTTTAAGGCACAGCATTCCGCAGCTCTCTACAGTTCCCCCTTTTTGTTTTAGACGCATCAGGCAAGAGTAGAGGTCTGATCTCTGATATTAGAAATAAATTGGGACTTTGTACCGATGTTCATTTAGGTGTCATCCACCCAAAGAGCATCAGACCCGACCGATACCTTTTTCTCAGAGGCGGGACCTGGGGCATCAACCCTCATGCAATCAGACATGCTCTTCTCTGGGTCCAAAGCGGCTGACCCTGAGTGCAGTGCTTAGCCTCGCATCCTGAGCGTATCATTTTAGCTTTTTATGGTATCCAACCATGCTTGGGGAGACTGTCCTGCTTCAATGGCTGTAAAGGCCTGAATGGTCATGGCTGCGTTACACTGTTGTGAGATTCTAATCTTGCATATATACCACAGGCAAACCAAGGAGACCAACACCAGAAGGCCTGCTAACGCTCCCATGCCCGCCCATTCCTTCAGATGATTCATGGCTGCAGCAATCCATGAGGGAGATTCCTTTTCTAGATGCACTTATAAAGTACATTATCAAAGGCAGTCAGAATAAATTTTAGAGATCAAATTTCAGACAAATTAATCAGTCATTGAACAGTTTTCTGATTTCTTTATGTAGAAGATGAATTGAGGTAGCATTTTTTATAAGTGATCATGAATAGAGTTCCATACTTTTGGAGGAAGAATTTTTATAGAAGAAAAGATAAAAAGGCTGATAATAACATAAATAAATATTTTTATTCACCCCAAAGTATTATTGTTTTATTGATTTATTTTTATTAATTAATCCATTTACTTTACAACCTGATCTTAGGTTCACCCTCTCTCCATCTTTTTTCTATTCCCCCTCCTCTACTTCTCAGATAAGTCCTTACCACCAATTCACACCAGCACAAGTCCATCAGGACTTAGCTTCTTCCTCTTGGTCTGGCAAGGCAGCTGCACAGGGGAATGGGGACTGATTGAAAAGCAGGCACCAGAGTCCACATCACAGTTATTCCCCATATCACTTTATAGGGGAACCCACATGTTGACCAAGCTGCCTACCATCTATGTATGTGTAAAGGTCGATATGCCAAAATTTCTACATTCATTCTTCTGTTGAGGAACATCTTGGTGGTTTCCAGATTCTGGCTCTTACAAATGAAACTGCTATGAAGATGGTTGAGTAAATGTCCTTGTTGTATACTGGAGCATATTTTGGGTATATGGCTAGGAGTGGTATAGCTGGATCTTGAGGAATCACTATTCCTAATTGTCTGAGAAAGCGCCAGATTGATTTCCAAAGTGGTTTTACAAGTTTACATTCCCACCAGCAATGGAAGAGGGTTCCCCTTTCCCCATATCCTCTCCAGCATGTGTTCTCACTTGAGTTTTTTTTTTAATGCAGTTTATTCAGGAACCTTGAACAATCATCTGACCCTGGGGAAAGCCAGCCCACAGCTAAATAGCCTCTGTGTAGCCAACCCCAGCATGCCACGTGGGCAATGCAGATAGGTCCACATACATGGAAGCAAGCCAGTTGAGTTTTTTAACTTAGCCATTCTGATGAGTATAAGGTAAAATTTCAGAGTTGTTTTGATTTGCATTTCCCTGCTGACTAAGGAGGACATTGAGCATTTTTTAAGTGTTTCTCTGCCATTTGATATTCCTCTATTAAGAATTCCCTATTTCGCTCCGTACCCCATTTTTTAATTTGGATTACTTGATTTGTTGCTTTTAACTTTTTGAATTCTTTATATATACTGGATATAAGCCCTCTGTCAGATTTAGGTTGGTGAAGACACATTTGCAGTCTGTAAGATGTCATTTTGTTCTGATGACAGTGTCCTTTGCTTTACAGAAGATTTTCAGTTTCATGAGGTCCCACTTATTGATTGTTGATCTTAGAGTCTGTGCTGTTGGTGTTCTGTTCAGAAAGTTGTCTCCTGTGCCAGTGAGATCAAGGCTCTTTCCAACTTTTTCTTCTAACAGATTGAGAGTCTCTGAGTTTATGTTGAGGTTTTTGATCCACTTGGACTTTAGTTTTCTGCAGGATGATAAATATGGATTTATTTGCATTTTTTCTGCATGTAGACATCCAATTAGACCAGCACCATTTTTTGAAGATGCTGTATTTTTTTCCATTGTATGAGTTTGGCTTCTTTGTTAAAAGTTAAGTATCCATAGGTGTCTGGGTTTACTTCTGGTTTTCCATTCGATTCCATTGATCCACCATTTTGTTTACACAATGGAATACTACTCAGCAATTAAAAACAAGGAAATAATGAAATTTGAAGGCAAATGGTGGGGACTACAAAAGATCATCCTGAGTGATGTATCCCAGAAGCAGAAAGACACACATGGTATATACTCACTTAGAAGTAGATATTAGACATATGATGTAGGATAAACATACTAAAATCTATACAGCTAAAGAAGCTAAGCAAGAAGGAGGACCCTGGGTAAGATGATCAATCCTCATTCAAAAAGGCAAATAGGATGGACATCAGAAGAAAGAAAAACAGGGAACAAGACAGGAACCTACTACAGAGGGCCACTTAAAGACTCTTCCCAGTAGGGTATTAAAGCAGATGCTGAGACTCATAGCCAAACTTTGGACAGAGTGCAGGGAATCTTATGAAAGTTGAAAGGGGGCAATAAAAGACCTGGATGGGACAGGAGCTCCACAAGGAAAGCAACTGAACAACAACAACAAAACAGACAAACAAACAAATCTGGGCCAGGAGTCTTTCCTGAGACTGATACTCAAACCAAGGACCGTGCATGGAGATAACCTAGAATCCCTGCCCAGATGTAGCACATGGCAGCTCAGTGTCCAAATAGGTTCCCTAGTAAGGAAAACAGGGATTGTCTCTGACATAAACTCAGTGGATGGCTCTTTGATCACCTCCCTCCTCTGAGATGGGAGCGGGAGCAGCCTTACCAAGCCACAGAGGAAAAAAAATGCAGCCAGTCCTGATGAGACCTGATAGGCTAGGGTCAGATTGACTTCTGGAGGGGCATGGAAGGAGAAGATGGAGGAAGGGTAATATTAGGAGGGCTTGAGGGAGGAGGCTACACCTGGGATACAAAATGAATAAATTGCAACAGAACCAAAAAATCTGGACACAAGGGTCTTTTCTGAGACTGATACCCCAAACAAGTACCATGCATGGAGATAACTTAGAATCCCTAAACAGAAGTAGCCCGTGGCAGCTCAGTGTCCAAGAGGGTTCCCCAAAAACAGGAATAAGGACACTCTCTAACATGAACTTATGGGCAGGCTCTTTGATCACCTCCACCTGAGGGGGGAGCAGCCTTACCAGTCTACAGAGGAAGACAAAGAAGGCACTCCTAATGAGACCTGATAGACTAGGGTTAGATGGAAAGGGAGAAGGACCTCTCCTCCCCCTCCTGGGGGAGGGGCATAGGAGAAGAAGAGGGAGAGTAGGATTGGGAGGGGATGGGAGAGGGAGTTACAGCTGTGATACAAAGTGAATGAACTGTAATTAATAAAAATAAATAAAGAAAAAACAAAAAACAAAAAAATACAAAAATGAATAAATTGTAATTAATAAAAAATAAATTAATTTTTAAAAAAGTGGTCCTAGGTCGAGTCCATGTATGGGCCTTGCTTGGGCCTCTGTAAGCATCTAGCTAGTAATATTTTTCACAAAAGTGAAAAGAGAAAAAGTAGAGTTAATGGAGATGCCTTCTCTGTGTTCCTAGCAGACACCAGCTTATCGGCTACATTAGGCAGTGTAACAAGTCAATCGTTTCTGGATGTAAATAATATTGAAAATATTAATTTATTTTATTTTTGAAGTTCACTTCTGTTGTTTTAAATTCATTTCTCTCGGCCCCTGTGTTAATCACTTGTATTTTTGAACATCTTATGGAAAATTGTTTTGCTGAGATCTGCATTTTACCCTTTAGATCCTTTTGTTCATTTTAATTTATTTCAGATAATGTCTAAAGTCTTTAATGAAGCACTATCTTCATTTATTCGTTACACTATAATTTCATGAACTTCCACTGCTTAAGTCTAGGGATGACATAATCAATTATAATTGTTTTAAAAATGTTTTATCTTTATCTTTTTTTTTTACCAGAAAGGTAATAATAGCCCTTTTTATTAGAGGAATGCCTTATAGAGGTGAGCTAACAGGAAAGAATGTTCCTTGGTTGTTCAACCAGACATCAAAAGTTCAGAGAGATGAGTTCTATTTCGGTCTATGCAGTGGACCTCCACGAGCTTAGGCAAATCACTAACACACACCCCACTCTCGTTCTGGAATGCTTCTCATCATAAATGTTATCAGAGATCTTCCTGATCACTGTGCTATGCAGGAAAGTAAGTCCTCATGTCCCTCCACTGCTCTTCTCATCTTTCCTCTCTCATTTTTAGTGACCCTTTCCTCAACTAAAAGGCCCGTTCTGCTTTCATTTTACATATATTTTGTCACCCTCTTCTTCTGTTAGAACTCTTCTGTTCTCTTTCCTCCCCCCCTCTCTTTTCTCTTTCTCTTTCTCTTTCACACAAATACTCACACACTTAAATCTAGACTATGCAGATATGGTCCTACATTTGTCACCACAGCATTTATTTGCCTTTGTATTTACAGTTTGGAGATTTTCAGTATATTAGATATGGGAAGAAGGAAAAGATCAGTTATATTAAAATAAGTTGCCTCATTTTGAAATAGAAAAGCATGAGTTCAAATTTAGTTGCTCTCTTGAATTACTGATGTTGACTGAGTCACTACATTACTGTAAATTGCTTTCTTTGCCTTTAAAGGATACTTACTGACATTACTATCTCAGTGTTACAGCAAGGAATAAATTAAATGTTGTTTAGTGTGTAGTTTAACACTCAGCTTAGCTTTTGATTAATTTGGTTTAATGTTTACTGGAAACCACTGAAATGGCTCAATTCCAGTGTTAAATAAATGTCTTTGCATGAATTTTCCTCTACATATCCCCACATTCCCCTAAATAACAGACAGTCACACACATACTCAAAAGAGAGAGTGTGAGACAAAGAGAGAGATAAGAGAAGAGAGAGAAAGTCTGATTTTATAATCTCATTTCTTGAAAATCTTATTTTTTCTAGTTCCATTTTAGTTGTAATATACCCTTTTATTTTCTAAACATATAAAACTAACCCTGCCTTAGGCCCTTTGTGCATGTTTTTTTTCCTCTTAAAATTTCTTTTCTCAGAAAGTCAACTCATCAACTTCTTTATATTTTGTTTAGATGTTAAGACATGAATGGGTTCTTCTTTGCCCATACTATTTGACATTTCTATCAGCTCCTCATTGTCCAGGAGTTTCTTAAAACACCAAATAATCTTTTTTCATGATGTCTGTGAATGAGGCCTTCTGAGCAGGTTTGGCTAGGTGCTTACTGCTTAGTATCTCCAGAGGTTCAGATGTAGGTTGCATGCACCAATGGTTCTGTGGTCTCTTCTGAAGCCTGGGGTAGACCTTACTTTCAGATCAAATGTGATTAGCAGAATTTCATTGTCATAAGCTGATGAACTGAAGACCTCAGGTCTTTGCTGGATATTTGTCAGTGGCCTCCTTTATATCCTTTTTACATATGTCTTTCTTATTTTCTCTTTGTATAATTATATAATCTTCTTGTTTTTTTTTTTTTTACTTCCTCCAATCCTTCAGGTATACACCCCTTGCTCTCTCCAATTGAAGGCCTCTATTTCTTTAATTGTTATGAATACACAGACACACACTCTTAAATATAAAAACATACCTACTTGGTCCATATGATATCACTGTACCACATATGTCCTTTCATGAAAGAAATCAAAAAATGCAGCCAACTTGCCTTGGAGAAAGAAAGCCAGTGAGCAGGCTGTCCACAGTGAAAACCATAGTAGATTCCTAAACTATTTCCATGGTAACATGATCACCATATTCTCTTTCTTTAGTTATTGGTCCTGCCCATACTCAAAGGAAAGAAATTAAACTCAGAAATAAGGAGATCACATATAGAGATTAATTGTCAGGAAATGTAGATCCCTAGTGACTATATTAGAATTTACCCATGATACCATGCTTGTAGCACTTTTAGCTGTTATGGTAGCATCCTTGTAGCACTTTTAACTGGAATTTTTTTTTCATTGTTATGCTGTAAGAGTTTTGAACAGTGACTGGCACACAGTGTGATATCTTTACACACATGCTGGATAAATGAATAAAACCCAGAATCTGGAAGCTGTGATTAGTAAATCATGATCACTTCTCTAAATTCCTGGTCATACTATTTTCTAAGCACCCTTATGTTTATTTATATGTTAACTGTATTCCTATGACACTACTGAATAAAATAATGAGAAAGAATGGTAGGGTGCTTTCTTTAAACCCTCATGTTTTGGAGACAGTGATTCTCTTTTGGTTATCATAACTGTAACAAGAGGAAAACCAGAATGAATTCATGAAAAATTATATGAGAGTAATGAGAAGAAAAATCAGATGTCATTAGACTCTGCTATGTATGCTTTGTTGATAAATAAGGTTGACGAATGAGGAAAGTTCATAGCTCATGAGTAAAGTTTTATTTGTGGTTTTCATTAATAAGATTCATGGAAAATTAGTGATTCTTTCCAGCTATCCAATTCTGTGTTTTGATATTTTCTTTCGAGGAGACATCTGGATTACTGTGAAGTAATCTATATCCTTTCCTAAAGAATATTATGCTTCATCAAGGGAAGTTATTTCCAACAGAAGCATGGTTTAGTGGGTATTTCATGCCTTTTAGTAGCACTAAATTTAGAAAACCTCAGGTAGTATAAAATAGCAGTAGAAGAACATCCTTGTCAGAAAGAACAACTTGTTCCCATTTGAAGCTAGGTGAGATTCAACTAAAGAAAAGTGCAGTTTGATGAGCTCAACAACATCTGTTTCTCCTGATTCCACCGTTCTTGTGAGTTAATGAATAATGATAGGTGCGCAGGAAGAGGAGGAACGTTGGTAAGCTCTGGCCTTCAAAAGCAGTCTGTCCTCTTCCCTTGTTAGCACTACTTTTAAGACTGGGTCTCACAATGTTGCCTTCGCTCACCTCAAGTTCAGTGTCTTCTAGCCTCAGCATCCCAAGTAGCTGACATGACAGGCTTGATGCACCATTCTCAGCACCATTGGTGTTCTTTTTTTTTTTTTTAATGTGCCACTTTTTTTTATTCTTTTTTTCCATAATTTTATTTTTCTCATTAGTTACATTTTGTTAATTCTGTATCCCAGCTGTATCCCTCATTCCCCCCCCAATCCCACCCTCCTTCCCTCATCTCCTCCCTGCCCCTTTCCAAGTCCACTAATAGGGGAGGACCGCCTCCCCTTTCATATGACTCACTTTTGTCAAGTATTTTCCGGACTGGCTGCAAAGTCCTCCTCTGTGGGCTAACAGTACTGCTCCTCCCTTGGGAGGTGGGGAGGTCAAAGAGCCAGTCATTATGTCACTTGTGCAACAGAAGAAAGCCCGGTGTCCATCCAGGCTGGCAAAATAAAAAATATGTAAGAGGCAAAACCCCTTCCCATGAGCCAGCACAGTAGCCTGTATGAATGAAATAAGTCTTCCCACTACAACATGTAGAGTGGTGTGCTAGTCCTTTTTCTTGTTTCTGTTACAAAATTCCTAGGAAAAGAAACTTAAAAAGAAAAGATTTATCTTGGCTCCTAGCTCAAGGTCACAGAGCCCACTATAGAAAGAAGGAATGGTGACAAGAACATGAGTTGGCTGCCCACATTACACACACAACCAGGAAACAGGAAGCAATTAATGCCACTTAGCTCGCTTCTTCCGTCTTGTTCACTAAGGATCCTAAACAATGGATGCTGCTGCCCACACTTACTCTGGGTCTTTTTGCCTCAATCACTTTAATCTAGAAAATCAATCATGCCTTGAGTGTTGCCTGCAAGGTGATTCTCAAGCCTGTCAAGCTGACAATCAAGATGTCCTCTCAAAGGTGGCCAGATGGTCCGTTCCTAGGAGGCCGCATCATAGGCGTCACCCTACTGCTCTTCTAAAACCATTTCTACTATGGGAGACTCTCTCTCCCAGGTCTGACTTTAGGAAAACAAAAACCTTGAAAAGATTAAGTGACTTTTCTTAGAGCAATGTCTTATTTATATCAGTATTATAATTTTAAGCAGGCAATCAAGAAGGTCTATAGAAAAATATTTAAATAATCACCTCAAGATCAAAAATAAACTAGTTATCAGCCACGAGATTTAAAAGGTGCAGTTTTTTTCTTTACTATTATGTAGAATCTAATTTGGTGAGTATGGGAAGAGAATACAGTTTCTCAGCAATAATTGAAATAATAGACCATTTTAATTATATTAAAAATTGCTTCCATATAAGCTGCAAAGCACATGAGCTGCTGGCACAGAAGAGCATGAGTGTTGAAGGCTTTCCTTAGAACTGAAAAATAGGAACCGTCCTTTTAGAATGAACTTAGAATCAGTTCATTTCGAGTTAGAATAATTGCAAACAAATGAGACAAATATGGTTAGGCTAGAGGTAGCATAAAGTGTAAAAACAGTCAGCACATTTACTAAATAAAAGCTGTTATTTACATTAGCACTTAACTGAGTAAACAAGACAAAAAGTTTGTTTTGCTAATAAAGACAAAGGTAACAATGCAGCTGTGATAATACAGGTTTTTTTAAATTATATTTCAATCATTTAGGACGCATTATGAAACTGCTGTTAGAGGAAATACAGACAACTGTGAGAGCAAGGGCGCTGCGGGGCTGGTGCGTGAAATGCTGAGGGGGACGCCGGGTCCCTTCAGCTGGGTTTCCCAGGGTCTGACTCTCTGCCTTGGCCCCACTGTTTCCTGTACACAACCCCTAGAAAAAGTGTGCACTGTACAAACTCAATTTCACATACGGATAAGATTTCAAACAGCAACACCTTTGCTTTTGCTAATTAGCTCACTTCTTTAGGGGAATAGAACAGAGAGGCTCCTACGCTTTCACCCAGTGAAAAGTGAGCTCTTGAAGTTGAAGAATGCACAGAACAGACACCTTCCCCACCCGTCACATACATTCATCTCCGTCAGTGCATTGCTGCTGAAAGGCTGTAGGCGCCCTCAGAGTTTCACAGCGCTCCGTATGACAGTTTTCAAACATTTTATTGTTAAGATCTTAGCAGCTGAGTAACTGGGAATAATTCAAATAAGTTTTTCTCTCGTTTTCTGATATTCGATTTTAAAAGAATTATAATTTTAAAGCACATTAAATCTTAAGAGTATTGTAGAAATTCTAGTTTTAATATCATGTTTTTCCTGATAGTCCCAATTACTAATTCAGTTTTATTTAGTGTGTTTGTTTCTGTGGGAATGGCTACATGTGAGGACGTGTTATGCGCATGTGCAAATGTGTATGCATGTGTGTACACTTGACTATGGAGGCCAGAGGTTAAAATGAGTACATTCCTTCACCACTCTCTGTCTTGGTGTTGAAACGAGACAGGGCCTCTCCCCAAACCTGGTACGTAATGGTTCAGCTAGGCTAGTTGACCAAGGAGAGCTCTCTAGAGATCGCTGTGTTTTGCCAGGACCAGTACTGGGGTTACAGACACATGCTGTCCAGACTTGCTTTTTACGTGGATGCCGGAAATCTGAAGTCCTCGTGTTCACATGCTTATACTTTAGAGGCTGAGCAATTTTTCTAATCCTCCTAAATTATTATTACCAATTTTGAAGTTATGTTTTAGTTTTTTCAATAAGAGCAATAAACTCATTCAAAATGTAGAAACTTTACTCAAGGAAGACCTCCGGATAGCAAAGGACTTTCTATGTTAAAAAAATTAAAAAATAAAAATCAAAAAAAAAAAAAAAAGAACCCACCTGGGTTCTAAAGTTTTTATCTTGATTTTTTCATTATTATTCCAAGTGGTTTCAAGAAATTGTAATTTTTTTATATTAAATACAGTTTATTTACCTTATATCCCAGCTGTAGCCACCTCCCTCATTCCCTCCCAACCCCATCCTCCCTCCTTCATCTCCTCCCTGCCCCCTGTAAGTCCACTGATAGGGCAACCCTCCTCCCCTTCCATCTGGCCCTAGATTTTCAGGTCTCAACAGGACTGGCTGCAATGTCCTCCTCTGTGGCCTAGCAAGGCTGCTCCTCCCTCAGCAGAGAGGGGGGTGTCAAAGAGCCAGCCATTGAGTTCATGTTAAAGACAGTCCCTGTTCCCCGTACTAGGGTACCCACTTGGATACTGAGCTGCCATGGGCTACATCTGAGCAGGGGTTCTAGGTTATATCCAAACATGATCCTTGGTTGGATATCAGTCTCATATAAGACCCGTGTGCCCATATATATTTGGTCCTTGTGGAGCTCCTGTCCTCTCCAGGTCATACTAACTCCCCCTTCTTTCATATGATTCCCTGTACTCTGCCCAAGGTTTGGTTATGAGTCTTGGCATCTGCTTCGATCCACTGCTAGGTGGTCTTTCAGAGGCCCTCTATGTTAAGCTCCTGTCCTGTTTCTTGTTTTCTCCTACTTCCAATGTCTATCCCATTTATCTAAGTGAGGATTGATCATCTTACCCCAGGTCTTCTTTCTTGTTTAGCTTCTTTAGGTGTACAGATTTCAGTATGTTTAACCTATCTTTTAGGTCTAGTATCCACTTATAACTGTTATAACATATTTTCTTGTATGTAAAATGGGATTTATGTCCAAGAGCTATGTCCAAGAGATATAGCAGAGATGATGTTTATAGTGACCATTGGTGTCAAAGCTTGTGACCTCTATCATTACTTCCTAAAGGCACAAGTTTTTTTCTTCTTTTTTTTTGTTAATTACAGTTTACTCACTTCTTATCCCAGCTGTAGCCCCTCCCCCAATCCCTCTCAATCTCACCCTCCTTTCCTCTTCTTCTCCTATGCCCCTCCCCCAGTCCAATGATAGGAGAGGTCCTTCTCCCTATCCATCTGACCCTAGTCTATCAGGTCTCATCGAGACTGGCTGCATTGTCTTCCTCTGTGGACTGGTAAAGCTGTTCCCCCCTCACGTGGAGGTGATCAAAGAACCAGCCACTGGGTTAGTGTCAGAGACAGTCCCTGTTCCCATTACTTGGGAAAAGACTTGGATACTGAGCTGCAATGAGCTACATCTTAGCAGGGGTTCTAGGTTATCTCCATGCATAATCCTTGTTTGGAGTATCAGTCTCACAAAAGACCCCTGTGCCCAGAGCTTTTGGTTCTGTTGGTCTCCTTGTGGAGTTCCTGTCCTCTCCACATCTTACTATCTCCCCTTCTTTCATAAGTGGAAGAACAACTAGGATGATGGTTTTTTATGCTTCTCTGACTAGAAACTAATTCTGGTGAGGACTTGCTTGGGAGAAAGTCAGCGACTCTTTTCTTCATCTTACTACTCCTCTTCCTTATACAGCTAGCTCAGCTGCCTACTTCTCAAGTCCAACCAGAAAGGAAGAGAACCTTGTCTCCAAAAGGATATTTAAAATCCTTGCCAAATGATAAAGCTCCTGAGTGCATAAAGTTCCCTAAACTTCCGCTGATGGTGCTCTATAAGTCAGGACAATTTTAAGGAATTTCAAATGAAATTTCTGGTCAAGATATGGTCATGTAAATTGGTATGCTGTTTAATTATCATTAAAAAAAACTGAACTAGTCAAATGATTCCAACCAAAAACTTTTCCCCATCAAAATGCCTAAATCCTTAGAAAGTAGCCCACCAACACGCCCAGGACAATCCAGTTCTCATTCTGTATGTATGGTTTTTCTTTCTTAAATATTTCCTCTTCTTCCTCTTCTTAATAAAATTTTTGCTTCCCTGGCCTTCTTGTTTATCTATAAACTATTTACAGGACCAACACCCTGGACAGAAGGAGTCTGAACTCACTGGCTCCTCCCCTAACAATAAGTTTTTCAACTGATTTTTCAAAGAAAAAGATCATTGACTCTCAGCTGACTCAAACGACAGTTGCACCTAAGATACTATGAACATGAGCATCTGCATGGAAACAACGTGTTTTGATGTCTATATTTTTCTAGATTCAAAGTTTTAGCGTGTCATTCTTTAATAGTTTCTCCACACCTCCCCCTCCACCTCAACCCACCTCCAAGTCATCCCCTCATCTTGACAGCACTCTTTCTCCACTTGTCATGCTGCAGCTTTCAAACTCTTGAGTCAACGCTCCAGTTCTACTTGGTTTGTGAATTTTTGGACCAATGATAACTTTTTAAATTTGCCTACATGGAGAATAGAATTTATTATAGATATGTAAGTCTACTTAAATGTGGATAATGTTGACATCAATTAAAAAGTATTATATCTTATTAGATAAGAAGCTATTAATCAGTGGTAGCAGAGTGTGCATTCTCATTCTTATACTTCTCCATGTAAATCCCCAAAGCTAAGCCCACAAAGCAGGAGGCATTTTGGCTGTCAATATTCCTTTATTACTCACCATCTGACTGATTCTTTTTGTATAATCACTTTACTATAATTATGAATATAGAAGCCACATCACATTACCAATGTCTTTATCACTTTTATTTAAATTACTTTAAACTAAAATTTTTAAGATATGTTGTTTTGATATGGCATATGACAACTTTATCACTTGAAAGGCATAAAAATAAAAATTTCTTAACTTAAATGTACTGTTCTCCAATTGCAATGAAAATGTAACACATTGTTTTACTAACTCTTAGTTCACACAAAAATCTTACATCATTGTTTCTACTCTTGTATATAATTTGGTTGCAGACAAAAATATAAGATTATCATTTAAGAAATGCTACACTACACTACAGAGAATTTATTTACATGTTGAGTGTTTAAGATCAAAACTGTAGAGCTTATTGTTTTCAACAATGAATAGAATACTTGGGTTAAAAAGAATGACAGAATACAATGTATCAAATTATGGCCAATTTTTAAAAACATTTTTTATTAGTTTCTAAGGTATCATTGTTTTTAAGAGGAAGCTACGAGTTATGTTGCAGACAGAAGGAACTATAGCAAGGCACAGTAAAACCACAAAAGGCCAGGGTTATATGCATTTACTAATATTGTTTTACTTCACTAACACTTGAAGAACTAAAGAATTCTCTCTTTTCCTTTTTAAATTATCATAAACTATAATTTATTCAATTTGTATCCTAGTTGTGGATCCTTCCTCATCTCCTCTCAATCCCTCACTACCTCCCTCTTCTCCCCCTAGTCCACTGACAGGGGAAGTCTTTCTCTTCTCTCTGACCCTAGCCTATCAGGTTTCATCAGGAATAGTTGCATTGTCTTCCTCTATGGACTGGCAAGGCTGCACCCCCTCCCAAGAGGGTAATCAGAGAGCAGGCCATTGAGCTCATGGCAGAGAAAGTTCCTGCTGCCCTTACTAGGGACCCAGTTGGAGACTGAGGCTATGGGCTACATCTGAACTCATAGTTCTTTTTTTTTAATTAATTTTTAAATTTTTATGTGAATTACAGTTTATTCATTTTGTATCCCATCTGTATCCCGCTCCCCCTCTCCCTCCCAACATAACCCTCCCTTCCTCATCTCCTCCCATTCCTCTCTCCAAGTCACCTTCTCCGAGAGAAGGTCCTCCTCCCCTTCCATCTAACCCTAGCTTATCAAGTCTCCTTAGGACTGGTTGCAGTGTCTTCCTCTGTGGCCTGCAAAGGTATTCCCTGCTCAGGGGGAGATAATCAAAGATCCAGCACTGAGTTCATGTCAGAGACAGTCTCTGTTCCCTTTGCTAGGTGACCCACTTGGATACTGAGCTGCCAGCAGGGGTTCTAGGTTATATCCATGAATGATCCTTGGTTGGAGTATCAGTCTCAAAAAAGACCCCTGTACCCATATTTTTTTGGTCTGTTGCTCTCCTTGTGGATCTCAAGTACACAACAAGGACATTTGCTCAACCATGTTCATACCAGCTTTATTTGTAATAGCTAGAACCTGGAAACAACCCAGATGCTCCTCAGTTGAGGAATGGATACAGAAATTGTGGTACTTTTACACAATGGAATACTACTCAGCAATTAAAAATGAGGGAATCATGAAATTTGCAGGCAAATGGTCGGTACTAGAAAAGATCATCCTGAGTGAGGTCTCCCAGAAGCAGAAAGACACATATGGTATATACTCACTTATAAGTGGATATTAGACATATAATATAGGATAAACATACTGAAATCTGTACACCTAAGGAAGCTAAGCAAAAAGGAGAACCCTGGGTAAGATGATCAATCCTCACACAGAAGAACAAATGGGATGGACATTAGAAGAAGGAGAAAATAGGAAACAGGAGAGGAACCTACCACAGAGGGCCTCTGAAAGACTCTACCCAGTAGGGTATCAAAGCAGATGCCGAGACTCATAACCAAACTTTGGGCAGAGTACAGGTAATCTTAGGAAAGAAGGGGGAGATAGAAAGACCTCGAGGGGACAGGAGCTCCACAGTGAGACCAAAAAAAAAAAAAAAAACAAACCCATAGTTCTCTTGTTAATAATCTCTCCACACCTCCTTGTGCACTTCTATTGACCTAACTCGGTCAAGATTGCCCTCTTCTTTACACCACTGCTATGTCCACTTTCAACACTACAACATTTTAGATCTTGCATCAAAATTCTAGTAATTATTTTCTGGAATTTTTGCCCCTGTGATGACATTTTAAATTTTCCCACATGGTGGAAAAAATATATGCTTTTCATAAGCAAAGGACAGAACAGGTTGTTCAGCTTGACTGAGAAACTTTTTTTATTAATTATTTTTATTTTTATACTAATTACAGTTTATTTACTTTGTATCCCAGCTGTAGCTCTCTCATTCCCTCCCAATTCCACCCTCCCTCCCTCTTCTCTTCCCATGCCCCTCTCCAAGTCCACTGATAGGGGAGGTCCTCTTCCCCATCCATCTGACCCTAGTCTATCAGGTCTCATCAGGAATGGCTGCATTATGCTCCTCTGTGGCCTGACAAGGCTGTTACCCCTCAGGGGAATGTGGTCAAAGAACCTTGACTAAGAATCTTAGCTATGACCAAATCTTGAAACTTTTACTGGATTCTGTGCTCTCTATTACCTTTAATCAAAACTATCCCTGACCCTTGAGTTGGTTTCTCATCTCATTCAACCCTGTATGAATTTCTTTCTGTTTCTGTGAACAAAATATCCAACAAAGGCCACTCAGGGAGGCAGAAATTATTTTACTTCACACTTTAAGGATATAGAATCAACTGTGTTAGGAGAGCCAAGGTAGTTGCTGCTTAGAATGTGGTGGAAGTTTACAACTGGGCTAGTCATTTCTCTAAAAATCAAGTCAGAGGGAGGGATAAATGTGAAGGTAAAGCCACATTCTAACCATTAAGGTCCAGCCCTCACTATTCATTTGCTTCAGGTAAGCTCCAGGGTTCTATAATCTCCCATAGCAGTGCCATCAAGTGGAAACCAAGTCTGGGTCAGACACATAGGCCTGTGGCAAGATCTCACTTCACAGTCCCACCATTTCACATCCTAATAATAACATGTTTTTACAGTATCTTTCTTGGTCTTCAGTGATGGGGTCATTTTAACGTATTTATTCAAAAAGGACTTTATAGTCTAACCACTTTTTAGAGGGGTACATTATATATGTGAAAGAAAAACAGAGCAGACATCTATTAGATATATTATTGAAAGATCATTAACTTGTGTCCTACTTTTATAGTTTCAATCAACTCATGTTAAACATGAAAAAATATGTGTGTTTCACTGTTCACCTTGGGACAGAATTGTTAGAGGACAACAGCAGCAATCTTACATGTGCACTGCTCAGGGCACCACTGCCTAGCACTGCTTGGGTGCTAATAAATATTGAACAATCCGGCAATCAAGCCCTCGAGGCAATGGCTTCAGTTGTTAGTTGACACATATGCAGACTGTACACAGTAGGAATTGCCAATCAAACAGTGAGCTCTGAACACATGGAAAACAGCAGAGACAGTAACAGCAGCATCACCTTCAAAGAGAAAGGACAATCTATATGTATAAATTGTGCAATATATGAATTAAAGTATTCATGGTTTCCCTCTTATTCCATTGTAAATTTACATAGTTCACTGCATGTGAAATTAATCAAATGTGCCACCTTAATAATATGCTTATAAAAGGGTCAACAGTCAAACATTCATTTTAAAAGATAAATATTAATAATTTTACCTAAACTGAAATGAATTTTTTCAGAATGTGGAGTACTGTCTCTTCATGCAGTCAAGTGTGGCGCTTTTCCCAGTTCCACAACTTTAAATTGTAAAATCATGAATTCCACAAGCCTGAGAATCTACTGTGACACATCACTTCACATGTCTACGTAAGAATTCCACATGTGAAATTTCATCGGAGCGCACAGGAGTTGCCTTCAGTATTAAAACCTTTGTAATTAAGAATTCTCATTCAGGTTGTTAAGACAATTAAGATGCATTTAGTAGACTCTGTCATTGTCCTTTTTACAACATTGTCTTTCTGATGTTTGGGAAGAGTAATGAATCTCCAAATACCCCTAGTCTTTGAACAGAAATTTATCTTTTCCTAAGGGAATTGGGCCAGTTGTTAAAAATAAAAGTTAAACTCTATGTGAGAATCAAGATAAGCATCCTCTCTATAATAGCATACCTCTGCACTGTTCAGGCTCTTTAGTTCTGTATATTTTAGTATGGCTATCCTACATTATATAGCTAATCTCCGCTTAAATTGAATGTATACCATGTGTGTCTTTCTGTTTCTGGGTTACCTCACTCAGGATGATCTTTTCTAGTTCCATCCATTTGCTTGCAAATTTTACATTTTCCTTGTTTTTAAATCTGAGCAGTATTCCATTATGCAGATATACCACAATTCACAATTTCTATATCCATTCCTCTGTTGAGGGACATCTAAATTGTTTCCAGATTCTGTCCATTAAAATTTAAGCTGCTATGAATATAGTTGAACCAATGTCCTTATTGAATGGGGGAGGGGGCAGTAGTGCTATTCCTGATTTTTGAGAAAGTGTCAGATTGACTTCCATAGTGGTTGTACAAGTTTGCACTCCCACCAGCAATGGAGGAGAGTTTTCCCTTTCTCCACATCTTTTCCAGCATGTGTTGTCACTTGAGTTTTTTATCTTAGCCAGTCTGAACTCCATAAGATGGAATCTCAGAGTTGTTTTTATTTGCATTTCCCTGATGAATAAGAATGATGAGCATTTCTTTAAGTGTTTCTCTGCCATTCGATATTCCTCTGTTGAGAATGGCAAACAAAATAGACACCAGAAGTGGTGGAAGATAGGAAACAGGAAGGGAGCCTACTACAGAGGGTCCTCTGAAAGGATCCGCCCAACAGGGGATTTAAACAGATGCTGAGGCTCACAGCCAAACTTTGGGCAGAGCTCAAGGAGTCATATGGAAGAAGAGGGTGTGGATAGAAGGAAATGGAGGGGGCAGATGTCCAAAAAGGAGACCAACAAAACTAAAACATCTGAGATCAGGGGGTCCTACAGAGATTGGTGCACCCACCAAGGACCACGCATGGGACCCCTGCTCAGATGTAGCCGATTGGCAGCTCTCACTGTGGATCTCCCAGTGAGAGGAGGAGGGGCTGTCTTGTCATGAACTTGATTGCCTGCGTTTTAATCACTTGCCCCTAGTGATGCAGCCTTAGCGGGCCACAGAAGAAGAGGATCCAGTCGGTCTGATGAGACTTGACAAACTATGGGCAGATGGTAGAGGAGGAGATATCCACTTTTCAGTGGACTAGGATAAGGTAATAGGGGGAGGGAGGGAGGGTGTGGGACTGGGACAAGTTGAGGGAGGGGGCTTTAATCGGAATATATAATGAATAAATTTTGAAAAATAAAAATTGAAAGAAAAAAGTAGGAAGATAAATGGAGATCTGACTACTGAGGTGTTGAGAAAAGCTGTAGCATGCTCATCATTTCCCTTCTCACCTACACTTTCCTGTGATCCTTGTTCTTGTGTCAACCCTTTAGTGAATACTGCTTGAGCTGCTTAAAATTATACATTCAACGTCAGCTCTATGCTCTAAGGAATATTTAATGTGAGACATTATTCACTTTTTCATGGAAATTAGCTCTCCAGTGTGAAAACTGGCTTCAGGTGAATTCTACTTAAAAAAAAAAAAAAAAAAAAAAAACACAAACAAACCTGCAAGTGAGAACAGGAAGGGCCTCAGAGCAAGCACCATGGTCATGAAAGAGTCGCCCTGGGCAGCTTGGGGTAGGTTGGGTAGGTTGGGTTGGGGATGGGGTGGGCAGGGCACTCAAAAGATTGTTTTGTGACTTCATCAGTGTGGAGTTGAGTGCAGCTTCTTTTCTCTAGAAAAACCATACATACAAACAGTGAAAGCCCTGAGTCCTAGCACAATTAAAGCACAGACTTTTTTTCCATTTAAATCTTAAGAACAGGAACATTATGCATGACTCACCCTTTGGCATTTTAAAGACACTGAACCCTCAGCACATCAAACCCTCATCTGTCTTTTCTCTTTAAAATGCATGTTGCTATATTCTCTTTGTGGTCAGCAAGTAATGTTGAATCACCTCATCCATCCACAGCCCAACACTGATGCAGATCATCTCTTAACGGACTGAGGGTTTATGACACACCAGACAAAGTAACAGCTGCAGTGTCAGTACGGAAGGCCAGCCCCTCCCTGCTCCAAGGAAGCAAGCACCACAGAAGGGAACATGCAGACCACTCTAGTGCTACCTGAGAAAGGCTACAGGGGCAAATGATCTTGTAAGCAAAGAGAGAGGCTTTTAGGGCTTGTATCAAGAGAGACAGAGAGAGAGAGAGAGAAGGGAAGTTTTAACTGAGCTGAGGGAATAAGTAAAGTGGGTTGCACATTCCTAGAAAGATCAGCTATCTTTACCTTCCTTGCTAATCCTTCAGAATGGGTAATTCTGGAGATTCTGATTTTCCATTCAGTTTTAGGTGTTATAGAGTTACTTTTTACTGTAAAAGTCAAAAATTCTGCTTCTTCATTGTACTTCGTATTCACATATTAAAACAACATACTGTCATATATATATATATATATATATATATATATATATATAGTTTCCATTAAGTATAAAGAAAGAAATTTCTTTTAAAAATATTTAAGATATACTTGAGTTGAATGGTAATCTACTTAGCATTCAACAGGAGTGGTAAACTACTTATTTTTTTTAATACCTTTAATCTCATAGAGATCACTGTAATTTGGCCTTAGGTAAAAGAAAATAAGTATAATTCTGTTCATGAAATCCAGAATGTATTTTTCATGAAAGAAAACTAACACATCATCAACCACGAGTTTCCAATATTATCTATCCAGGTGCATCGGCTACAGTGGGTACAGGAAAGAAGTACAATTGGTCCATCCAGAGAAGCAGCATTGAAGGAAATAGTCTTAAATAACATGGTATCTACAATGAGTCTTGAAAAGAGAGCAAGAAGAGAGAGAGAGACAAAGAGACAGCGGCAGAGACAGAAAGACAGAAGGAAAAGGACAACCAGGCAGAAGAAGCCGTGAGCTAACCCATGAAAGAATGGAACAGCGCGATGCACCTACATCTCCAGAAGCTGAACATCATGCTCAAAGGGGAGGGAGCAGGTGAACCTGGCGTGACGAATAGTTACCAGATGCACAACGAATGGAGCTCAGTGTCAGGCTAGAGTTGGTGGTCATAAAGTTTTTAAGAGAGAGAACCAGCTTTAGAATTTGGTGACTCTAAGAGAGATGACAGCAGAGTTAGGAGCTAGATCAACATCTGTTCTCTTCCAGAGCCTGCTCTTGATCACAAGTTCTTAAACAGCCATCTTTGAGCAGTGGCGGGGGCGGGCATTGCCAGGTAGTCATTACCTTAACTTTCTTTTTCCTTTCTGTTCCTTACATCTGTGATAAGGCAAGAGGAACAGCAGTGTGAGGAAACTATGGAGGAAGGAAATGTTCAGTCACTTCAAAATTGTGCTAAGAATTCACAAAGTAAGCAGATAAAAAAACTGTCATGGTAAAACGTCATACAAGAAGAGATGTGCTGTCAGAACCCAGTGGTTTTGGTTTCTGGAATATTAGGAAATTAAAGTTATAACTGGACCCAGAGTCTTAACAGGTGAAACTTTATGAGATAACCAGTAAACAAGAAGAAAACAGAAAGGTGATAGAATATGAGCACCTATATGACAACAATTGAAACATATTTTAAGACAAAGATCAACTGCAAAATAGCAAGAACTTCAGTGTATATGGAAAGAAAAACAAAACCAACAAACACCACAGAAACCAGCAGCGCTCAGTCTGTGGGTAGTAACACCTTTGTCACTTGCATATCAAATATTTACATTATAATTTAAAACAGTAGCAAAATTAAAGTTATGAAGTGTTGATGAAATAATTTTATGGTTGGAGGTCACCACAATTTGGGAAACTGTATTAAAGGGTCTCAGCATTAGGAAGGTTGAGAACCACTGACTTTTTCATTAGCATTCTTTAGACTAATAGGTTCTCTTACATACATTCCAGGAACCCCCAGCATTTTGCAAGCAGTGGTTCAAAGGGTTCCCTTTTACCTGTTAGGTTCCCTTGAATGATGCTCAGCTATTACATCAAATTCCAAAAATAATATCCAGAAAAAATGGTATGCTGTGGTCTTTGAAAGAAAAGTATAATGCCAATAATAACTGACAATTGACAGAAACCTTGATTTTTCTCAAATACAGAGAAAACCTGCCCCTTTCTCTCCTCCTTCTTTGAGTGAAGTATGAAGAGGGAAAGACATTGAAGTTAAAATAAAAATTAAAGAATCTGCAGGTGTTTAATGTAATGTAGATCTGTCCAACAATTGACCAGAGTGAACATCTAAAAGAGTTAAGTAAGTGTCTATTTGAGCAACAGAAGTGGCCTTTTTTTCAAATTTCTTGTTTAAATATAAAACATATTGTAACATGTTTTACGGGGATTTGGCAGAGAGAAACACATATAACTGAAATCAATTCTCTATGGATGCACTTAAAAAGGTAATGACAAATTGTTCTTTTTTTAAAAAAAAATATTCTACCATGTCCATGCATAGATATCTATCAATTTATTTAGAAAAGAAATTGCAGGTGGCACTATAAGAAATTTACATTTTTGGCAAGAATCTTAATCATTTGTAATTTCAACATATTACATGAAGCCTAGGTTGGCTGGCTTATAAATCATTCTTTAAAAAGCCATTCAGTGTCTGTTAGTTTGAAGGCATTTGGGGGAGAGCAGACCACATGATAAATCATAACATGTCACCTGTGTCCTCAATGAACTTGTAAAAATTGGGAGAAATGAGAGATTCCATTAAGGTATTCCATTAATTAAAATAGTACAAGTGATGTTTAAAATAAGAGTCAGAGTCTGGAGAGATGGCTAGGCCATTAAAGGCTAGGCTCACAACCAAAAAATAAGAGTCAGTAGGGAGACTTTTGCCTACTTATAGTCCACATAGATAACAGTAGTTTGATCTCGCTGAATTTATTTTTATTGCAATTCATTCTTGCCAGAGTGTAAACACTTCCCAAAGTTTAAACACCCATTCAGATCCTTTATTTTCTTGTTTAATAATTACTCCCCAACTTAAAGGAAACAGGAACAATTATAAATCAGTTTGAATCCCAAACATATGAATACAATAGCCTCCTACATCTAGAATCAAAATATTTATTTGGCCTTCATGGTAAAAAACCATCTGTTAGAAGCCTGAATCTTCCCCTCTTTGAGGGTGTGGAGAAGGAAAGGGTTTATTTCAGCTTACAGATTACAGTCTGTGGTCAAGAGAATCCAAGGACAAAGCTCAAGGCAAAGGCTACCAAAAACAATCTACAGGTTCAATACAATTTCCATCAAAATTCCAACACAATACATTACAGGTCTTGAAAGAACAACTGTCAGTTGCATATGACAAAATGAAAAACCTAGAACAGCTAAAGCAATCTGCACAATAAAGGAACTTCTGGAGGTATCACTGTCCCTGATTTCAAGCTGTACTACAGAGCAACAGTAATAAAAACCATATGGTATTGGCATAAATACAGACAAGTTGACCAACTGAATCAAATCAGAGACCCAAAAGTAAACCCACACACCTATGGACAATTGATTTTTGACAAAGAAGACGAAACCATGCAATGGAAAAAAGAAAGCACCTTCAACAAATAATGCTGGTCTAACTGGATGTCTACATGTAGAAGAATGCAAATAGATGCATATTTATCACTGCACAAAACTCAAGTAGCCAGGGGTCTTTTCTGAGACTGATACTCCAACCAAGGACCATGTGTGGAGATTACCTAGAACCCCTGCACAGATGTAGCCCATGGAAGCTCTGTATCCAAGAGGGTTTCCTAGTAATGGGAACAGGGACTATCTTTGACATGAACTCAGGGGCTAGCTCTTTGATCACCTCCCCCTGAGGGAGGAGAAGCCTTACCAGGCCACAGAGGAAGACAATGCATCCAGTCCTAATGAGACCTAATAGGCTAGTGTCAGATGAAAGGAAAGGAGGACCTCCCTTATCAGTGGACTTAGAGAGAGGCATGGGAAGAGATGAGGGAAGGAGGGTGGGGTCGGGAGGGAGGGCGCTTAATCTGGGATACAAACTGTAATTAACATAAAAAAGAAAATGAAAAAAAAATGTTCAAAACACAACAAAAAAATCTCAAGCACAAGTGAGTCAAAGACCTCAACATAAAACCAGATACACTAAATCTAACAGAAAAAAAGTGGGGAATAACCTTGAACTCATTAGTACAGAAGACAACTTCCTGAACAGAATACCAACAGCTTTGGCACTAAGATCAACAATCAATAAATGGGACCATTTAAAGACTTCTGTAAAGCAAATGGCACCACCAAAATATAAAATAACACCCTACAGAATTGGAAAAGATCTTCTTCAACATTACATCCTAAGGAAGGATAATATCCTAAACATATAAAGAATACAAGAAATTAAACACCAACCAACTAACCCAATTTAAAAAGGAGTACAGAGCTAACAGAGCATTCACAACAGAATAATTTCCACTGGCTGAGAAGCACTTAAAGAAATGTTCAACATCCTTAGTCATCAGGGAAATGCCAACCAAAAGGATTCTGAGATTCCATCTTACCAGTCAGAATGGCTAAGTTCAAAAACTCAAGTGACAGCCCATTCTGGAGAGGTTGTAGAGCAAAGGGAACACTCCTCCACTGACGGTGGGAGTGCAAACTTGTACAACCACTTCGGAAACCAATCTGGAGGTTTCTCCAAAAATTGAGAATAGATCTACCTTAAGACCCATCTATATCATCTGTGTGCATACAACCAAAACATGCTCCACCATATCGTAAGGACACTTGTTCAACTATGTTCATAGCACTTTGTTTATAATAGCCAGAAAGTGGAAACAATCTAGATATCCCCCAAGAATAGAATGAATAGAGAATGAATAGAGAAAATATGGAATATTTACACAGTGAGGTACTACTTAGCCATTAAAAACAAAGGCATCAATAATTTTACTGAAATAGATAAGGAAAAGAGTGGGCAGCCTTGCCTTGTCCCTGATTTCAGTGGGATTGATTTAAGGTTCTCTCCATTAAGTTTGCTGTTGGTTATAGGCTTGCTATGTGTTGCTTTTACTATGTTTAGGTATGTGCCTTGTATACCTGATCTCTCCAAAACTTTAAACATGAATGGGTGTTGGATTTTGTCAAATGCTTTTTCAGCAGCTAAGGAGATGAGTGTTTGTTTGTTTGTTTGTTTGTTTTATCCTTTCAGTTTGTTTATGGTGGATTACATTGATGGATTTTTATATGTTGAGCCATCTCTGCATGCCTGGGATGAAGCCTACTTGGTCATGGTGTGTGATATCTTTAATATGTTCTTGGATTCAGTTTCTGAGTATTTTATTGAGTATTTTTATATCAATGTTCATAGGTGACATTTGTCTGAAGTTCTCTTTCTTTGTTGGGTCTTTGAGTAGTTTAGGTATCAGGTTGACTGTGGCCTCATAGAGTGAGGATGGTAATGTTCCTTCTGTTTCTCTGTTGTGGAAAGTTTGAAGAGTATTGGTGTTAGCTCTTCTTTGAAGGTCTAGGGTGAGGGAGTAGGGGTGTGGGAGGGAGACAATTGGAAGAGATAATGGAATTTGGTGAGGGAGCATCTTTGGGACAAGGGAGGCCCCACTGGGAGTCTATGGAGATGCCCTGACTGAGATCTCTAACAGCAGGGGATATGGAGCCTGAGCTCACCACCTCTGTAGCCAGGTGAGACCTCCATTGGATACTAACTCACGCAAAAAAACCTTTGACCTAAAATATGTCCTGCCTATGTATATGCAGGTCTAAAGATGGATTATAGCTTGAGTGAATGGCCAATCAATGACTGCCCCACCTTCAAATCCATCTGATAAGAGATCCAATCTCTGACACTGTTAATTTTACTCTGATATGCTGGCAGACAGGAACCTAGCATCATCATGGACACCACAAGAAGACCTAGAGAGTAAACTAATCTGGGCCATGGGGGCTCACAGAGACTGAACTACCAAACAAAGAGCTTGCGTGGGTCAGATCTAGACACACTACACATACATAGCAGATGTGCAGCGTGGTCATGTGGGTCTCCTAACAATGGCAGCTGGGGCTATTTCTGACTCTGCTGCCTGCCGTGGCTACCTTTTCCCTAGCATGGCTGTATTTTCTAGCCTCAGTGGGATAAGATGCAGTTAGTCCTGCTGTGACATGAGGTGCCACAGTGGGTTGGTACCTCTTAAGAGCCTCCCTTTCTCTGAGAAGGAGACAGGGGATGGTAAGAAGAGGACACAAGGGCAGAAGTGAGAGGAGAGGAGGGAGGGGGATGGGATTGGTTGTAACATGATTAAATTAATAAGTGAATAAATAAATAGAGCCAATGAGAATTAAAAAAGGAAAACAAAAAACAAAAATAACAAACAAATAAACAAAATGCCAGAAAGGAAGGTTCTTTTCTGGCTTCTCCCTCTGACTTGTTCTGCTACCTCTTTTGTATATAGCTCATGCCTCCTGCCAGGGATGGCACTGGTCACAGTAGATTGGGCCATATACATTGTCAATCAGCAATTAAAAAGATACCTCATTGATTTGGCAACAGGCCAGTCTTATCTGGGTAAGTCTTCAGGTAAGGTTCCCTTTTCCTAGGTGACTCTAGGTTTGTTTTCAATTGACAACTGAAGATAATGATGTCAGTAATTATGAAGTTTTGTGGGAGGAGCCATCTCTGTGGCAAGCGGGAAACCTAAGTCAGCATAGGCTCCTGGGAGGTTATGAAGGGGACTCAAGCAGAGACTCCTAGCAGCAGAGGCCATAGAGACGCAGAGGATACCCTCTAAGTAGAAAAGTCTCCTAGTAGAGGGAAAGAAAAATCAACCCACCCACAAACACTTTAACTCAAATTTTACTCTGCCTACAAGATGTAAAGGGATAAAGATAGAGCAGAGATTGAGAGAATGTCCAACCAATGCCTGGCTCAACCAAAAACCCACCCTATTGGAGACTGCCAACCATTAACACTATGAATGATACTCTTCTAAGCCTGAATCAGGAGCCTAACAGAGTTGTCCTCTGAGAGGCTCTACCCACCAGTGCCTCAAAATAGATGCTGAGACTCTCAGCCAAACTTTGGGCTATGTGTAAGGAGTCTTGTGGAACAGACCTAGAGATGACAGGAGCTCCACTAGACCAACAGAGCCAACAGTCAACCATGGCCTAGAAGGGCTTCCTGAAGCTGTAGCATAAACCAAGGACCATGCGTGAACTGGACCTAGACACACACCCCTACAAAATGTAGCACATGGGTAGTTTCGGCTTCATCTGGATTCTCAAGAAATGCTTGTGGTATGGACTTTTCTATGAGCTTTTTGATCCTTTTCCCCTGGCAGGACTGCCTTGTCAGGCCACAGGTTGAGAGGACAAGCTCAGTCCTGATGTGACTTGATGAGCTGGTGTGGTCAGGAAGGGGGGCTCCCCTTTTCTGAGGAATAAGGGAGGTGGAAAGTGATGGACAGGAGGGTGCTTGGAACTAGGGATGAGGTGGGAGGGGGATACAACCAGGATGCAATGTGGTTAAAAAATAAATAAATACATTTTTTAAAAAGAAGAGAATTCAGGAGTGTTAGCAGGCCTTCTGGTGTTGGTCTCCTTGGTTTGCCTGTGGTATATATGCAAGATTAGAGTCTCACAACAGTGTGATGCAGCCATGATCATTCAGGCCTTTACAGCCATTGAAGCAGGACTTTCTCCCCAAGCATGGTTGGATACCATAAAAAGCTAAAATGTTACGCTCAGGATGCGAGGCTAAGCACTGCACTCAGGGTCAGCCGCTTTCGACCCAGAGAAGAGCATGTCTGATTGCATGAGGGTTGATGCCCCAGGTCCCGCCTCTGAGAAAAAGGTATCGGTCGGGTCTGATGCTCTTTGGGTGGATGACACCTAAATGAACATCGGTACAAAGTCCCAATTTATTTCTAATATCAGAGATCAGACCTCTACTCTTGCCTGATGCGTCTAAAACAAAAAGGGGGAACTGTAGAGAGCTGCGGAATGCTATGCCTTAAAGATGGAGCTGGTTTCCGCCTTCCACCTTCCCGATGGTGAGTGCTCTCTGTCACGAACAATTCCACACTTGGCTAAGGCTGAGGACCTGGCTTGCTTCCATGTATGTGGACCTATCTGCATTGCCCACGTGGCATGCCTGGGTTGGCTACCCAGAGGCTATTTAAGCTGTGGGCTGGCTCTCCCCAGAGTTCGAGGATTGTTCAAGGTTCCTGAATAAACTGCATTGAAAAAAAAAGAATAACAAAGGAAATGATCGATATAATCAACATAATAAAAGGGCAGAATAAAAAAAAAAAAAGTGAAGAGGTTACCACAGAACAGTAAAGAATTCTTTCATGGCTACATCATCAGTTCCTGCCTCCAAGTTCCTGCCCTGACTTCCCTCAGTGATAGTGTGTTACCAGGAATTATAAGCTGAAATAAACCCTTTCCTGCTCAAAAAAAAAAAAAAAAGAAGAGAATTTATAACTATTTTAATGGAAGGTAATATTTCTCAATGTGATTAAAAAAAAGAAATAATTCCTAAAATTGAAATATATCTGAGTGTAAAAATTCTAAAAGATATTAAATATAGTATAGTGCTGTCTTGGACTGTTTATCTTTCAAAAAAATTGTATATGCATATCAAAAATAAAATAAAATATATTTTAAACTAAAATCAAATGACCCCTTTCTCCCTTCTTCCACCTTATTTTTTTGCTACCTCCACCTTGCAGTCTATGCTCTACACTTACTGCTCCATTTCTCCCCAAAGTGGCCCCAATCCACTGATGCCTTATGCCTTTGCACCTACCGTTTGCTTATGCAAGCATCCCTGCCCTGGACTTCTTCATAGACAGCTCCTGCTGTCAATCCATCTCAGCACAAACGCTCTGGAAGAAAACTCTCCCTCACCTTCAGTAGAGAAAACTCTTGCTTCTCCTCAACCAAACATGTTCTATCTGTAGACTCATCCTGTTTTTTCTTCCATGGCATAGTTTTCTAAAGTATCTTAATCATTTGTTTGTTTTTCTTCTGTTGCCTTGGCCTATCTAAATAGAAATACAGCTGGGAAAAAAAAAACATTGCTGGGGACTTTAGCAACTCATCCTATGTCTGGTGCATAAAGCTAAACAAACAAACAAACAAATAAATAAATGTGTGTAATTAATGGTCAAGCTTGAAAATAAACCACAAAAGAGAGATACAAAATGTATGTGATGTGTTGGCTAATCTTATCAAGAAAATTGAGTTACATAAGCTTCTAAACATCATAGTAGAATACACAGAAATGTCCCTCTTTCCTGTCAGTGATGTATGTAGAGTGTTAATTTTTCTTGTCTATTTTTGATAACATTTTGACAGTCCAGCTAGTTGAGCAGAGCATCAGTAATAACACATTTGTGACAAGAATGCAGCAAATTACATATCCATAAATTACCAAAGAATGCAAATACTCCTGAATAAACTGATTTTCTTTTATTATAGACCCCAGCAACTAATATTGTAACACTGTCCACTAAGCATCCAAAAAATGAGATTATAATATACTGTGGCATGCCATGGAAAATTACAATGAAATATTTTATGTTTCAGCGTATATCTAGACCCATTGTTTTTCTTAATAAAAGTGAATATTGCATTCAACAAAAATATGCTTTTTAAAAATGATTTCTAATTGGATATTGAATGTATCTTTAATGTAAGTTTTAAAAATCTAAAATATTCAAATGAAAGGAAGTATTCAAGCTTGCTAAAATAATTTTCCACCTACTTTTTTCTTTAAAACACATTTAATTTAACACAAATCTCAGCAATAGCTCTATAAAATGAGTGCCTCTTAGGAGACTTTTACTTACTTTCAGTACCACTCTCTACGATCTTACAGTTACTTTAAAATTAAGGTGGCTTGGGTAGAAACTCCTACTACTCCTGAAAAGAAGCTTTTTAAGTAAAGATCACTTTTGCTTTTCTTAATTTTATTCCTCCAGCTAGTTCCTTTAATGCACTTACTGATATAATTCAAGATAATGTTGCTCAGAAGTTCTGAACATGTAGTTATAGACTGATAATTTCAGAGGTTAGAACATTCGGTCAGAACACTCATTAGATTTCCATGTCCTCTATCCTTGCCATAATTTTTCATATATCCATATGTCTATCTGAACACAAAAGACACTGGCTGGTGTCTGCAGAGAGATGAAACGGAAATCTCCATTACAATACATTGCCTCCTCTCTGAATGCTTCACACTTTCAGCTGTCTTCCTGTATTAACTGATGTCATCTTGTGGATTTTTAGTCCTGTCTAAACTGCTCTTACAGTGACACTAATGATGAAAAGATATACCACGAGGATCAGTTATTAATGTATAGCACTGATTACATAAAACATGGCTTTGTCTAGTGCTACCATGTTACACAAAAACTGCCCCATCACGTTCATTTAACATCGATACAGTCTATACTTGGAGAAAGATATTTTGAAAGGGAAGTTGGTTAACTCTTTTTAAAGTCTTATGAAAAGTGGCTTTGAAATTACTATACATCACCATCCAAGCCATTATATAATTTGCTTTTGTGAGTGAAGATCAATACAAGTAGCACAATTTAATGATACAAGATGAATATGAATTATTTAAAAAGAGCAGGCAGGCATTTAATGTTGCCTTTTAATGAAAATGCTAGTAATGAAAGTGGAAATGTCTTATGAATTGGAGGCTTTCTGCAGTCTCACACATCCCTCTCATGATGCTGAAAAAGTTTTCTATAATGTGGAAAGACCACAGGCATTACTAGGTTGGAGCATTGTGAAGCAATACCTAACTGTACTGGCTAGAATTTTCTAACTAAAAGCATACCCAAATGCCTTGTGATCAAGAAACGGAGATTACACAGGAAGAGAGTGAAAAAAATATTAGCCAGCAACTAATATTAGAGAACATTAGAGTTTTAAAGTTGCATGAGGGATCATAGTAAAATGAGATCCAATGGCCCTAGATATTAATGCAGCAGGCCCAGTCTTTTCTGCCAAGGCAGAAGGACCTGCAGAGGAAAGTGATGAAACTACTGGACCCAGAAAGAAAATTCTGTTTCTTCTGTCTTCATTCTTTCATTTCTCATACATTCCTTTCCTGTTTTCTCCTCCTTCTAGTTCACTGAAGTATATGTCTTTGATCTTAGAAAGTCCCTGCCAATTTTATTGCTTTGCCAATGTTATTGCACGTAGTCACCCTAGATCTTCCTTAAGTTGTTTTTTCTTTATAAAATTCTAATATAAATACAATTCTCCCTTCACTCTCTTCTCTTTAATCCTCCCATATAGCCATCCTTGCTCTTTCATGTCTTAATATGCTGAAATACATAATTTCTATTATTAAGACAGTGATGTCATGAATGTTGAACAACAATGGGCAAGGCAATAACCTTCCTTTGCCAGCTGGTTCCCATCTTGATCCTTGATTCTATTATGTCCTGTTACAGCCTGTTATAATCATCATTCCGTCTCTGATTCTTAGCATGGATTTGACATAGATAAATAATCAGAAAAAAATAATACATTTTGTATTAAATTGAAAAATAAGTGGTATTTTAAAGATAAATTTTAATGAATAAAATCCTAAGAAAATGTTTATTAATTTAAAAAGATTATGTAATTGTAAAGAGATATGCTGATATAGATCAGTAAATAAAATGATAGTAATATGTTTTTTGAAGTAATAATAAAAGATGTCATACTTAAAAAAATAAAAGAGATATGGAACTGGCTATGACAACATGGTGAAATAATAATTTTAATAGTGATCATGTCAACAGTAATTTCTATTTCTTCTGATACTCTGAAATCAAGATTGAGAAGGTGAATTCAGCAAAGTGAAACAATATATGAGTCACCAAAAATATACCAAACAGTAATATGGATTTTAGTTATCCTAACAATGCAAAATAGTCAAGAAAATATTATGAGATCTGGTGCAAAAAGACATTGCATGAGAGGCAATGAATAAGTAGATCAAAAACAGTGCCTTCTGAACACAAAAGGCAGTTGCACAAGTAAACTTACAGAAGTTACATGGCATGGACAAGCTAGGCAGAATCCCAGCATGAGAGTCGAGGTGGATGTGAAGTCCCACCCCTACCTAAGAAGTTATTGGCAATGATAGCTGTTAAGAGACAGACAGAGAGACAGACAAATGGAGAGACAAAGACAGAGTCAGTTTTCATTAGTACTGTGTCCCTGGTAGATCCATGAATACATGAGCAACAGAAATTGGAATTGATAGATGAAAAATAAAAAGATACAAAATTGAATGGGTAGAGAACAGGGGATGGATCTGAGAGGAATTAAAGGAAGGGGCTAATGTAGTCAAAACTCACTGTACAACATTCTCAAAGAATTACACAAATAAACACTGTTTTCAGGTTTCTATTGGTGTGGTAAGATACCATGCCAAAAACAAATGTGAGAGGAAAGGTTTACTTAACCTTATAACTATTAGGTCACACTCCAGCACTGAGATAATTGAGGGCAGGAATTCAAGACAGGAACCTGAATTAGGAACTGAACCAAAACCGGGAAACGAGTGTTACTTATTGACCGCCCCCCATGGTTGGCTCAACCTGCTTTTTTTTGCTCTCCAGGGTGGCGCTGTCCACAATGGATGGGCCCTCCCACGTGATCACCAATTAAGGAAATGAAGCCTCTGACTTTGTTCACAGGCCAATCTGGTGGGATCACTGTCTCAAATGAGATTCCCTATTCCAAAATGACTCTAGCCCATGTCAAGTTGACAGAATTAGCCAGCACAAAATTCATGTATAAAGAAAAAGTCTATCAAATACAAAATTATATCTATTCTCCAGGAAAGGTAAAACATATACTACAATATATTTTAAATTCTATATAGTAAAAAATTGAATTAAAAGAATATTTCAAAGTAATCAATGAAACCTGGAACCTTATTAATCTGATAAATTCTGTTGGGACTGATTAATTTGCTCTTATTGTATTAGCTCATGTACTATTCACTGTTATTTGTAATTTTATCATCATAATTTAGCAATAATTACCACAGCACTAAAATAAAAGTCATCAATATTTTATAATCAAGTCATACATATGTTTAACAATTTACTTCATCAAACAGAAGTCCTCTTGTACAAAAAGATCTTTCCTGTGCATAAAACAGATTATTCTTTATTATTTATTCAATTATAAAAAAAAACATTAAGGTCTCTTAACACTTGGAAAACTCTGGTAGACATTTATCATTCTATCATGTAAAGGTAATTTTTTTCTCCATATATAATTGGTTTCTCAAAGGCTTACTGCTCAATAACTAGCCCTTTTCTAGTTCTTTCTGAATTCTGGTTGGCTGGTTCAACTCAGCTGTTCTGGCTCAAAACTCCTCTCCAAACTGACTGATTCAAACTGGCTTTGTTCAGGTTCTCATGAATTGCTTCTGAACTCCAGGAACTGAACTGAAACTCACCTGAACTCAACTCTACTCTACTGTCTTCTCTAGTGAGCTCCTTACTGTACTCAGCTCTGCTCCTTTCTCCATTGTATTGGCATCTCTACTGTAGTCTACTGTAATGCCTTCTCTACTCTTTCTATATTGTACCCTGGTACACCTATCTCAACTCTACTCTACTGTCTTCTCTAGTGAGCTCCTTTCTCCACTGTATCGGCATCTCTACTGTAGTCTATTGTATTGCCTTCTCTACTCTTTCTATATTGTACCCTGGTACACCTATCTCAACTCTACCATACTGCTCTTAAGTAGCCTCTTCTTGTCTCTTCTTGTGAAAGTTGGGCAAATCCTATTCTGTCAAATCTTTCTCTGATTTGTCTCTTTGTCTTTCCCTTAAGTGGATAGCATTGTTTGGGATCAAAGGTACATACTAAGGTCTTGTATCTGTATTCTCACCAGAGGGATTAAAGATGTGTAGCATGTTTGCATTCCAAGCAGATTACATGGCTCTAGAAGGTCTTTGTATGTGATCACAGCAGCCATGGGGGTGGATTAAAACTTCTCTACACTATCACATGACCAAAATCAAAATCTCATCCATAATTGAATTTGGTTTTTTTGTTTGTAGGTTTGTTTGTTTTCTTTTGTTTTTCATTAATTCATTTATTCACTTTACATCCCAATCACAACTCTGCCTCACTTCCTTTCCTCGCATGCCAATACTCACACATCCCCTCCCCTTCTCCTCTGTGAAGTGAAGGAACCACATAGATACAAACTTGCTCTGGCACATCAAGTCACAGCAGGACTAGCAGCATCTTCTCCCACTGAGGCCAGACAAGGCAGCCCAGCTAAGGGAAAGGGATCCAAAGGGAAGTAGCAGGGTCAAAGACAGCCCCTGCTACAATTGTTAGGGAACCTACATAGAGACCAAGCTGCATAACTGCTGCACATGTGTAGGGGGGCCTAGGTTCAGCCAGTGCATGCTCTCTGGCTGGTGGTTAAGTCTCTGTGAGCCCTCATGTGCCCAGGTTAGTTTACTCTGTAGGTCTTCTTGTGGGGTCCTTGACATCTCTGGCTCTCTCAGGCCTTCATTCCACTCTTTCACAAGACTCCCTGAGTTCCACATATTGTTTGGCTGTGTGTCTCTTCATCTGTTTCACATCAGCTGCTGAAAGAAGCCATCCAAGGACAGTTATGCTAGGTTCTTGTCTGCAAGCATAGCAGAATATAAGGGGTTGGCTTTCTTCCATGGGGTAGGTCTGAGGTTGGGACAGTCATCAGTTGATCATTCCCTCAGTCTCTACTTCATCTTTATCCTTGCACATCTTGGAGGCAGGACAAGTTTTGGGTAGAAGGTTTTTTGGGTGGGTTGATGTCCAGTACCTTCAAATAGAAGTTCTGCCTGGCTACAGGAGAGGACCACTTCAGCCTCTATATCTCCTGCTGCTAGGAGTCTTAGGTAGGGTCACCCATTGACTCTCTGGAGCCTCTTCTTTCTCAGGTCTCAGGATCATTCCAGAGATTTCCCTCCCCTGATTCTCTGTCTGTCTGTCTGTCTGTCTGTCTGTCTTTCTCTCTATCTTCATGCCCCCACACACCTGATACCTGCCCTCGTTCCTATCTCAACCTCTCTCCCACTCAGTTCTCTCTCTCCATGCACTGCCAATGTCTATCTTATTTCCCATTTCTGAGTGAAAGTCAAGCATCCTTCCTTGGGACCTCTTTGTTATTAGTGTTTTGGGGTCTGAGGGTTGTAACATGTTTATTCTGTACTTTATGGCTAATATTACTTAGAAGTGAGTATATTCCATTTGTGTCTTTCTGGTTCTGGGTTACCTTACTCAGGATGATCTTTTCCAGTTCCATCCATTTGCTTGAAAATTTCATGATGTCTTTGTTTTTAATTGCCGAGTAGTTGTCCATTGCATAAATGTATCACAATTTCTGTATCCATTCCTCCTTTGAGGGACATCTAGGTTGTTTTCATTTTCTGGCTATCATGAATAAAACTGCTATGAACACAGTTGAGCAAGTATCCCTGAAGTATGGTGGAGCATATTTTGGGCATATGCCAGGACTGGTGTTGCTGGGTCTTGAGGTAGAACTATTTCAAATATTCTGAGAAACCTGCAGACTGATTTCCAAAGTGTTTGTACTTTCACTAGCAATGGAAGAGTATTTCCCTTGTCTCAAATCTGTCCTAGCATGTGCTGTCACTTGAGTTTTTCATCTATGTTATTTTTTATTTAAGCACCTTACAGCTTGATACCAGCTCCCTCTCCTCTGTCCTCAGTTGCGCGTTAGCACTCCATTTCCTGTATGTCCCCTCTTTTTTTTTCAGAGAAGGGGGTGTCCCTCAGGGTACCAACCCATGCTGGAACCTCAAGTTGCAGCAGGACTAAGCACATCCTCTTCCACTGAGGCCAGACAAGGCAGCCCAGATAGGGAAATGGAGTCTAAAGGCAAGGAACATAGTCAGAGACAGGCTGTACTCCCATTATCAGGGGACCCACATGATGACCAAGCTGCACATCTGTTACATAATGTCCTCTGAGAGGCTTCATCCAGCAGCTGATAGACACAGGTGCAGAGATACACAGCCAAACAAAAGGGCGAGCTCAGGGCCTTTAGTAGAAGAGTAGGAGGAAGGACCCCACAGGAAGACCTACAGAGTCAACTAACCTGGGCCCATCCGGACTCACAGAGACTAAACCACCAACCAAATAATTTGCATGAGCTGAACCTAGGCCCCCTACACATAGGTAACAAGTGTGCAGAGATTTTTTATCTTAGCCATTCTGACAGGTGTTAAGATGTAATCTCAAGGTCGCTTTTGATTTGCATTTCTCTGATGACTAAGGACATTGAACATTTCTTTAAATGCTTCTCAGCCATTTGAGATTCCTCAGTAAAAATTCTCTGATTGGCTCTGTACCCCATTTTTAAATTGGGTTATTTGGTTTGTTGGTGTCTAGTTTCTTGAATTCTTTATATATTTTGAATATTAGTCTCCCTTAGGATGTAGGGTTGGTGAAGATGTTTTCCTATTCTGTAGGATCCATGTTGTACTTTTCATGGTGCCATTTGCTTTACAGATGTCTTTACATTTCATGAGGTCCCATTTATTGATTGTTGAGCTCAGTATCGAAGCTGTTGGTGTTCTGTTCAGGAAGTTGTCTCCTGTGCTAATGAGCTCAAGGTTATTTCTCACTTTTTCTTCTATAGATTTTGTGTGTCTGGTCTATGTTGAGGGTTTTCACTCACTTGGACTTAGTTTTGTGCAGTGATAAATATGCATCTATGTGCATTCTTCTACATGCAGACAACCAGTTACACCACCATTACTTCTTGAAGATGCTTTCTGTTTTCCATTGTCTTCACTGTCAAAAATTGATTGTCCATAGGTGTGTGTCTTATTTTTAGGTCTCTGATTTGATTCGGTTGGTCAGCCTGTCTGTATTTATGCCAATACCATGTGTTTTTTATTACTGTTGCTCTGTAGTACGGCTTGAAATCAGGGACAGTGATACCTCCAGAACTTTTTTATTGTGCAGATTGTTTTCACTGTTCTAGGTTTTCATTTTGTCATATGCAACTGACAATTGTTCTTTCAAGAACTGTAAAGAATTGTGTTGGAATTTTGATGGAAATTGCGTTGAATCTGCAGGTTGCTTTTGGTAAGATGGCCATTTTTACTATGTTAAACTTACTGACACATGAGTATGAGAAATCTTTCCATCTTCTGATATCTTCTTCAATTTCTCCAGAGACTTGAAATTCTTGTCATAAAGGTCTTTCACTTGGTTGGCCAGAGTTACAGAAAGGCACTTCACATTATTTGTGGCTATTGTGAGGGGTGTTGTTTCCCTGATTTCCTTATTAACCCATTTGTCATTGGTATAAGGATATGCATACAGATAGTTTTGAGTTAATTTTGTATTGAACCACTTCACTGAAGGTGTTTATCAGCTGTACGAATTTTCTGGTATAATTTTTGAGCTGACATCTGTGGTCTCTGAGGATCTGCATGACATCTGCCAAGGCCTATTTGTATTTAATAGTATAGTCTCTGTTGAGAAGGCAGGTGAGATTATAATAGGTCTGGCCTTTTTCCCTTGTAGCTTTTAGTATTTTCTCTTTGTCCTGTACATTTAGTGTTTCATTTATTATGTGGCAGGAAGATTTTCTTTTCTGGTCCAATTTATTTGGTGTGTTTTTTTCCCACGTTTTGTTAAATTTATTTATATTTTTTTATGAATTATAGTTTATTCACTTTGTATCCCCACTGAACCACCTCCATCATTCCCTTCCAATCCCACCCTCATCTCCTTCCATGCCCCTTCCCAAGTCCATTGATAGGGGAGGTCCTCTTCCCCTTCCCTCTGACCCTAGCCTATCAGGTCTCATCAGGACTAGCTGCATTGTTTTTTTCTCTCAGGCCTGGTAAGGCTGCTTCTCCCCTCAGGGGGAGGTGATCAAAGAGCAGGCCACTGAGTTCATGTCAGAGACAATTCCTGTTTTCCCTTTACTACTGAACCCATGTGGAGACTAAGCTGCCATGTGCTAAATCTGTGCAGGGCTTCTAGGGGTTCTAGGTTATCTTCATGCAGGGTCTTGGTTGGACTATCAGTCTCAGAAAAGACCCTTATGCCCAGAATTTTTTGATCTGTTGCTCTCCTTATGGAGTTCCTGTCCTATCCAGGTCTTCCTATATCCCCCGTCTTTCATAAGATTCCTTGCACTCTGCCCAATGTTTGGCTATGAGTCTCAGGATCTCCTTCCTGGGTAAAGTCTTCCTGGGTAAAGCCTTTCAATGGCCCTCTGTGGTAGGCTCCTGTATTGTTGCTAGTTTTCTCCCTCTTCGGATGTCCATCTCCTTTGGCTTTCTGCATGAGGACAGATCATCTTACCTAGGGTCCTTCTCCTTGCTTAACATCTTTAGGTGTACATATTTTAATATATTTATCATATATTACACATCTAATATCCGCTTACAAGTAAGTATGTAACATGTGAGTCTTTCTGATTTGGGGATAACTCACTCAGGATGATCTTTTCTAATTTCCACCATTTGCCTACAAATTTCATGATTTACTTATTTTTAATTGCTGAGTAGTATTCCATTGTGTAAATGTGCCACAATTTCTGTATCCATTCCTCAGTTGAGGGACATCTGGGTAGTTTCCAGATTCTTGCTATAACAAATAAAGCTCCTATGAATGTGTTGAGCAACTGTACTTGTTGTGTATTTGAGCATGTTTTGGATATATGCCTAGGAGTGGTATAGCCGGATTTTGAGGAAGCATTATTCCCAATTATCTGAGAAAGTGCCAGATTGATTTCCAAAGTAGTTTTACAAGTTTACATTCCTAACAGCAATGTAGGAGGGTTATGCTTTCTCCACAACCTTTCCAGCATGTATTCTCACTTGAGTTTTGATCTTAGCCATTCTGATGGGTTTAAGGTGAAATCTCAAAGCTGTTTTGATTTGCATTTCCCTGATGACTACGGATGTTGAACATTTCTTAAGTGTTTATCTACCTTTGATATTCCTCTATTGAGAATTCTCTGTTTAACTCTGTACCCCATTTTTAAAATTAGATTACTTGATTTGTTGCTGTTTAATTTCTTGAATGTTTATATATTCTGGATATTAGCCCCCTATCACATATAGGGTTGGTGAAGATCCTTTCCCAGTCTAGGTTGTTGTTTTGTTCTGATAGCAGTGTCCATTGATTTACAGAAGCTTTTCAGTTTCATGAGGTCCCATTTATTGATTGTTGATCTTAGAGATTGTTGTTGTCAGTGTTCTGTTCAGGACATTGTCCCCTGTGCCAATGAGTTCAAGGCTCTTCCCCAGTATTTCTTCTAAGAGGTTTAGTGTGTCTGGTTTTATGTTGAGGTCTTTGATCCATTTGGACTTTAGTTTTGTGCAGGATGCTAAATATGGATCCATTTGCATTTTTCTACTTGTAGACATCCAGTTAGATCAGCACCATTTGTTGAAGATTGTATCTCTTGTCCATTGTATGGTTTTGGTTTCTTTGTCAAAAATCAAGTATCAGTAGGTGTGTTTATTTCTGGGTCTTCTATTCCATTCCATTGATCCACCATTCTGTTTCTAGTATCATGCAGTTTATATTATGATTGCTTTGTAGTACAGCCTGAGATCAGGGATGGAGATTTCTCCAGATAATCTGTGGTTGTAGAGGATTATTTTAGCAATTCTGGGATTTTTGTTTTTCCATATGAAATTGAGAATTGTTCTTTCAAGGTCTCTAAAGATTTGTGTTGGTATTTTGTTGGGAATTGCATTGAAACTGTAGATTGCTTTTGGGAGGATTCTCATTTACACTATGTTAATCCTACTGATCCATGCACTTAGGAGATCTTTCCATCTTCTAATAACCTCTTCAAATTCTTTCTTCAGAAATTTGAAGTTTTCTTCAAACATGTCTTTCACTTGCTTGGTTAGAGTCACACCAAGGTACTTTAAGTTATTAGTGGCTATTGTGAGGAGTGTTGTTTCCCTAATTCCTCTCTCAGTTTTTTTGTCTTTTGTATACAGGAGGACTACTGAATTTTTTTTTTAAATTCATTTTGTATCCAGCCAATTTGCTGAAGGTGTTTATCAGCTGAAGGAGTTCTCTGGTTGAATTTTTGGGATCAGTCATGTATACTATCATATCATCTACAAAGAGTGATACTTTGACTTCTTGCTTTCCTGTTTGCATCTCCTTGATCTCCTTTAGTTGTCCTATTGCTCTAGTTAGGACCTTAAGTACTATGTTGAAGAGATATGGAAAGAGCGGGCAGCCTTGCCTTGTCCCTGAGTTCAGTGGGATTGATTTTAGGTTCTTTCCATTTAGTTTGTTGTTGGCTACAGAATTGCTGTATATTGTCTTTACTGTGTTTAGATATGTGCCCTGTATCCCTGATCTCTCCAAGACTTTAAAAAAGAATGGGTGTTGGATTTTGTCAAATGCTCTTTCAGCATCTAAGGAGATGATCATGTGATTTTTCTCCTTCAGTTTGTTTATATGGTGGATTACATTGATGGATTTCTGTGTATTGAACCTGCATGACTGGGATGAAGCCTACTTGGTCATGTTGAATGATATCTTTTAAGTGTTCTTGGATTCGGTTTGCAAGTATTTTATAAAATATTTTTGCATCAATGTTCATAAGAGAGATAGGTCTAGAGTTCTCTTTTTTTGTTGGGTCTTTGTGAGGTTTAGGTATCAAGGTGACTGTAGCTTCATAGAATGAATTTTGAAGTGTTCTTTTTGTTTCTATTTCGTGGTATAGTTTGAAGAGAATTAAAATTAGGTCTTCTTTTAAGGTCTGGTAGAATTCTGCGCTGAAACCATCTAGCCCTGGGCTTTTTTGGAAGGGAGACTTTTGATGACTGTTTCTGTTTCCTTGGAGGATATGGTATTATATTATCTATTTACCTGATCTTGATTTAATTTTGTTACATGGACTCTATCAAGAAAATTGTCCATTTCATTTAGATTTTCAAATTTTGTGGCATATAGGCTTCTGTAGTAAGACCTAATGATCGTTTGGATTTCCTCAGTGTCTGTAGTTATGTCCCCCTTTTCAGTTCTGATTTTGCTGATTTAGATAGTTTCTCTCTGCCTTTTAGTTAGTGTCAGTTGATTTTCTCAAAGAACCAGCTCCTGATTTCACTGATTATTTGAATTGTTTTTTTTTTTGTTTGTTTGTTTGCTTGTTTGTTTCTAATTCATTGAATTGGTTCTAGGTTTGATTATTTCTAATCTTCTATTCCTCTTGGGTGTGTCTCCATTTTTTTCTAGGGCTTTTAGATGTGCATTAAATTGTTTGTATGAGATGTCTCATACTTCTTTCTGGAGGCACTCAGTGCTATGAACTTTCTTCTTAGCAATGCTTTCATTGTGTCTCATAGGCTAGAATAAGTTTTGCCTTCATTTTCATTGAATTTTAGAACGTCTCTAATTTCTTTTTTCATTTTGTCCCTGAGCTAGCTGTCATTGAGTAGAGAGCTGTTTAGTTTCTATGTGTATATAGGCTTTTTGTTATTTCTTGTTGTTGAGGTCTAGTTTTAGGCCATGGTGGTCTGAGATAGTATGAAGGATTATTTCAGTCTTCTTGTATCTGTTGAGGATTGCTTTGTGCCAGACTATGTGGCAAAATTTTTTGAGAAGGTTCCATGAAGAGCTGAAAAGAAGGTATATTCTTTTTTTTTCATTTTTTTTCTTTCTTTTTTTCTTTATTAATTACACTTTATTCACTTTGTATCCCCCCTGTGGTTCCCACCCTTCTCCTCCCATCCCAATCCCTCCCTTCCTCCACCCTCTGTATGCATGCCCCTCCCCAAGTCCACTGATAGGTGAGGACTTCTTTTCCTTCCTTCTGATTCTAGTCAATTAGGTCTCATCAAGAGTGGCTGCATTGTCTTCTTCTGTGGCCTGATAATGCTGCTTCCCTCTAAAGGGGAGGTAATTAAAGAGCAGGCCAATCAGTTCATGTCAGAGACAGTCCCTGTTCCTATTATAATGGAACACACTTGGATACTGAACTGCCATGGGCTACATCTGTGCAGGGGTCTTAGGTTATCTCCATGCATAGTCCTTGGTTGGAATATCAGTCTCAGGAAAGGCCCCTGTGCTCAGATTTTTTGGTTCTGTTGCTCTCCTTGTGGAGTTTCTGTCCTCTCCAGATCTTACTGTTTCCCACTTTTTTCCTAAGATTCCCTGCACTCTGCCCAAAGGTTGCCCATAAGTCTCAGCATCTACATTGATAGTCTGCAGGGCAGAGCTTTTCAGAGGTCCTCTGTGTCAGGCTCCTGACTTGTTCCCTCTTTTCTCCTTCTTCTGATGTCCAGCCTCTTTGCCTTTCTGGATAGAATTGAGCATTTTAGCAAGAGTCCTCCCTCTTGATTAGTTTCTTTAGGTGTACAGAGTTTAGTAGGTTTAACCTATATTATATGTCTATATGAGTGAGTATATACCGTGTGCAGCTTTCTGTTTCTGGGATAGCTCACTCAAGATGATCTTTTCCAGCTCTTTTGAGTTTGGATGAAAAGTTTGGTAGATATCTATTAGGTCCATTTGATTTAAGATTTCTGTAAGTATCATTATTTCCCTATTTAAGTTCTGTCTAGATAATCTGTCCCTTGGTGAGAGTGGAGTGTTGAAGTCTCCCACTATTATGGTGTTGGGATCGATGTGTGATTTAAGCTTTAATAATGTTTCATTTACAAATGAAGATGCTCTTGTATTTGGGGTATAGATGTTCAGGACTGTGATGTCCTCCGGGTGGATTTTTCCTTTGATAAGCATGAAATGCCTCTCCTCATCTTTTTGATTAATTTTGGTTGAAAGTCTATGTTATTTCTATATTAGGAGAGCCACCTCAAGTTGTTTTCTGGGTCCATTTGCTTGAAAAAAAATATTCAGAACTTTACTCTGAGGCAGTGTTTATCTTCTTTGAAAAGATATGTTTCTTGGATGCAGCAGAATTTTGGATCCTATTTCTGCAATCATTCTGTTAGTCTGTGTCTTTTTATTGGAGAGTTGAGTCCACTGATATTGATGGATCATAGTCACCAAATGAATGTTAGTTCCTTTTATTGTGGAGTTGGGGGTGTTACTATGTTTCAATACTTGTTTTCTTTTAAATCTTTGTTGTGAAGTTATCTATATCCTGTGTTTTCTTGAAAGTAGTTGATTTCATTAAATTAGAACTTTCTTTTTGGTATCTTCTGTAAGGCTGGGTTGCTATGTAGATATTGTTTAAGTTTAGTTTTGTCATGGAATATTTTGTATTCTCTATCTATGGCGATTGAAAGCTTTGCTGGGTATAATAGTCTGGGTTGGCCTCTGTGGTCTTTTAGAGTCTGCATGACATCTGCCCAGGCCCTTCTGGCTTTTAGTTTCTGTTGAGAAGTCTGGTTTGATTCTGATTACATCTACCTTTATCTGTTACTTGGCCTTTTTCCCTTGCTGCTTTTAATATTTTTTATTTTTTCTGTAGATTTATTATTTTGACATGAGGAGTTTCTTTTCTGGTCTAGTCTGTTTGGTGTTCTGTAGGCCTCTTGTATGTTTATGGTCATCTCTTTCTTTAAGTTGGAAAAAATTTTTTCTATGATTTTTCTGGAACTTGGTGCCTGGAATCTTCTTTTTTGTCTATTCCTATTATTCTTACATTTCATCTTTTCATGGCATCCTGATTCCTTGCATGTTTTGTGTTTGGGACTTTTCCAATTTTATTTTATTTTATTTTTTTGAGATATGTATCAATTTCTGCAAGTGTATCTTCAGCACCTGGGATTCGCTCTTCCATCTCTTGTATTCTATTGGTGATGCTTACCTTTGTGGTTCCTGATCTTTTCTCTAAGTTCTCCAGCTCCAGGGTTTCTTCTGTCTGTGTTTTCTTTATTGATTCTAATTCTGTTTTCTTGCCTTGCACCATGTCCTTCTTCTGTTTGAATGTGGATTTTTGTCTATGATGATCTCTATTTTTCATTTGTTTCCTCTCTATATGCCACTAATTGTGCCTCTACTTGTTCCTCTATTTGTTTGGCTGTATTTGCTTGTATTTCTTTGAGGGCTTTGTTCGTTTCCTCTTAATGTATCTCTAATAACTGGATAAGCATAGATTGAGGTCATTCTCTTGTTTCCGAAGAATTAGTATATCCATTGATTTGGGGATTGCTGGTGAAGCCATGGTGTCCTGATTTTTGTTGGAAGTGTTCTACGCCGACCTCTAGCCATCTGCTTATTTATACCCTTCATTGTTTGTTCCTGGAGTCTGTACTTCAGACTGGGTCTATCTGTCTCTGGTGTCTGGAGTTTTCTTCAGGAAGATGAAAGAGGTCCACTGGTTTGACAGTGGTGTTCCAGCTGCAGCTAAGGAAGGAAGATCTCAGGGGCATATGTGCAAACATAGGCATGTACATGGCAGTGTACCTTGAAGAAGAGGGTGATAGAGCTTGTAGATGCCTGAAGGATGTCACTTAAGTGTGGGGGAGGGGGTTCGAAGGGGAAAGGAAGTTGCAGGTACTGGCACTGTTTCTAGGTGCACTGAGCATGTGCTAGTGCCCTGAATACCTCAGTGGCCTACAGGCCTGTTGTACACTCCTCTTGGCTCCAGGAATTGTTTGCCTGGACTCCACTTGGAGACCCACAGAGCAGGGGCTTCAATGTGTAGAATGCTGTTCCAAGGATACTTAGGTTGCCCACAGTGAGGGTTTGGTGAAGGGATCAGATGACTTGCTTCTAGCAGAGAGGGACCCTGGTTCTGGGACTCTGCAAGCACTCACTTAAAGGTACTCTCACTCTCTCATTCTCAGGCCTAACCGGAAAGCACAAGGGATCCCCCTGTTTTCTACTCTCAGATTGGGGATCGCAGAGGCAAATGAGGGTCCAGGAGATTCATTAGTTCAGTGGTGTTCACTGTTTGGCTGTCAGGCAGATATGCCTTTGTAGGCTCAGTCACAGAGGGCATGGAGGTTCCTGCTTTTACTAGCCACTGCCCCACCCCAGGGCCAGCTTCGGGAGACCTGCCTGAGCCTTTCAGTCACTGAGCCAGGAGGCTTGTGTTTGGGGAAAACACTGCAGTCTCAGCCAAGCAGTATCAGTGCTTGGGGCAGAGGTCACTGCTGGCTGCCTTGTAGAGGAAGAATACTCTTGCTTGGGGAAAAGGGAAGTGCAGGGAGTTAATATTCTGCACTCTCAGTCCCCAGAGACATCTACAGATGACCTGGATCCAAACTGTCCCAGCTCACAGGTTGTCCCTTCTCGCCCACAAAACCTCAATGTGGATGTCCTGGCTTCAGCTGTCCCTCCACTCACCAATTTCAGAGTTTTGGATCCTGTGACCCTCAGATATGGTGTGCTCTGGTTGTTGCTATCTTGGAACCCTATTTGGTGTTCTTTTTTTCACATTGGAGAAATTTTCTTTTATGATTTTGTTGAAAACATTGTCTGGATCTTGAAGCTGTTAATTTTTTCCTCCTTCTATTCCTATAAATTTAAAATTTTTTTCATGATGTCCCAGATTTCTTAGATATTTTGTGTCAGGAACATTTTAGATTTAACATTGTCTTTAACCAAAGATTTCTTCAATTGCATCTAACGTTTTTGAGACTCTTTCATTTCTTATATTCTTTTGGTGACGCTTACACCTTCACTTCTGTATTCTTCCCGAGCTTTTGCATCTCCAGAACTTCCTCAGTTTTATCACTTCTCTTACTATTTTCAGATCTTGAAGAATTTTGTTCTTTTTTCCCCTTTTTTGTGTTTTTCTTTATTTCTTTAAGGGGTTTATTCATTTACTCTTTAAAAGCTCTGTTGGCCTCATATGATTGGGTTTAAGGTTATCTTATTTTTTTTTTCAATGCAGTTTATTCAGGAACCTTGAACAATCATCTGACCCCGGGGAGAGCCAGCCCACAGCTTAAATAGCCTCTGGGTAGCCAACCCCAGCATGCCACATGGGCAATGCAGATAGGTCCACATACATGGAAGCAAGCCAGATCCTCAGCCTTAGCCAAATGTGGAGTTGTTCGTGACAGAGAGCACTCACCATCGGGAAGGTGGAAGGCAGAAACCAGCTCCATCTTTAAGACATAGCATTCCCCAGCTCTCTACAGATCCCCCTTTTTGTTTTAGACGCATCAGGAAGAGTAGAGGTCTGATCTCTGATATTAGAAATAAATTGGGACTTTGTACCGATGTTCATTTAGGTGTCATCCACCCAAAGAGCATCAGACCCGTCGGATACCTTTTTCTCAGAGGCGGAACCTGGGGCATCAACCCGCATGCAATCAGCCATGCTCTTCTCTGGGTCCAAAGCGGCTGACCCTGAGTGCAGTGCTTAGCCTCACATCCTGAGCATAACATTTTAGCTTTTTATGGTATCCAACCATGCTTGGGGAGACTGTCCTGCTTCAATGGCTGTAAAGGCCTGAATGATCATGGCTGCATCACGCTGTTGTGAGACTCTAATTTTGCATATATACCACAGGCAAACCAAGGAGACCAACACCAGAAGGCCTGCTAACGCTCCCATTCCCGCCCATTCCTTCAGATGATTCATGGCTGCAGCAATCCATGATGATAATCCTGTGGCTACCCCTGCGTCCACACTGGTAGAATTTACTGTGACAATGGCCACTCTCAGTTGCTCCATCATAGTATCGAATTCTCCAGTCCAATTACCTAAAATATAGCTCAACAATTGTTTAGACAGATTTGCAGCACAGGAAAAATTCTCATGTTATATGCTAGTGACTCAAAATCCAGCATATTTTCATTGACAGCCAAGTTGAGTGATTTGCCATAGGGTATCAATTTGCTCCTGCACGAGGTCAATCCTCTGATTGAACACCATCAAGCTTCCTTTTAGTTGAGCATTAATTCCTTTTTGTACAACTAAGGCATGAGCTACATTGGCTAAATGATTATTCAGGGTCTGAGCAGTCTGCCCAGTATGACTCATGGCTAATGCCCCGGTGGTAGCTCCAACAGCCGCCAATGAGATTGCAGTAACAATTGTGGCTGTAGTTCCAAGATCCCTTTTCTGTCTGAAGAGAGTCATAACGTGAGGGGCATCAACGGGCACAGGCACCCAGCGAGGCATGCGAGTAACCAGGGCATACGTAAAATTACTAGCATTCCAGCATTGGGCAAAAAAGCAAGTATCATTACCACAATTACTTGGCTCTATCTGGCTAATAATGAATAAAAATGGGGGATATAAACAAACAGGTGTGGGCTTATAGGAAATATTATGAGAAGCATTAACCCCCTCGTTGGAACATCCTGCGTCAGTTCTAGAACTAGCAGTGGTGGTGTCCGAGGTCTGAATAGGTTCAGGAGACCATTGCCCCCAGGGGCGAGACGTGCTCCATGCCAATTGAATAACTCCATGTTTTCTTCCACTTTTGAAAGTCATTTAAGGTTCTTAAATTATTTTTTCCCTTTTTTTTAAGTTTTTCATCAATTACACTTTATTCATTCTGCATCCCCCCATAAGTCCCTCCCTCCTCCCCTCCCAAACCCACCCTCCCTCCTCCCTCTGCTTGCATGCCACTACCCAAGTCCACTGATAGGGGAGGTTCTCCTCTCCTTTCTGATCTTAGTCTGTCAGTTCACATCAAAAGTGGCTGCATTGTCCTCTACTATGGCCTGGTAAGGCTGCTCCCCCCCAGGGGGAGGTGATCAAAGAGCAGGCCAATCAGATTATGTCAGAGGCAGTCCCTTTTCACATTACTATGTAACCCAATTGGACTCTGAACTGCCCTGGGCTACATCTGTGCAGGGGTTCTGGGTTATCTCCATGAATAGTCCTTGGTTGGAGTATGAGTCTCTGGGAAGTTCCCTGTGTTCAAATTTTCTTGTTCTGTTGCTCTCCTTGTGAAGACCCTGTCCTCTCCAGCTCTTACTATTTCTCAGTTCTTACCTAAAATTCCATTCACTCTGCCCAACAGTTGCCCATCAGGCTCAGCATCTGCTTTGATAGTCTGAAGGGCAGAGGCTTTCAGAGGCCCTCTGTGGTAGGTTCCTAGGTTGTTTCCTGTTTTCTTCTTCTTCTGATGTCCATCCTCTTTGCCTTTCCAGATGGGGATTGGACATTTATGTTAGGGTCCTCTCTCTTGCTTAGTTTCTTTAGATGCACAGGTTTTAGTGGGTTTGTCCTATGTTGTATGTCTATATGAGTGAGTATATACCATGTGTGTCTTTTTGCTTCTGGGACAACTCACTCAGGATGATCCTTTCCAGATCCCACCATTTACCTGCAAATTTGATGATTTCCTTATTTTTCATTGCTGAGTAATATTCCATTGTGTAGATGTACCATAATTTCTGCATCCATTCTTCAGTTGAGGGGCATCTGGGTTGTTTCCAGCTTCTGGCTATTACAAATGAAGCTGCTACAAACATGGTTGAGCAAATGTCCTTTTTGTGTACTTGAGCCTCTTTTGGATATATGCCCAGTAGTGGTATGGCTCGATCTTGAGGAAGCGCTATTCCTAGTTGTCTGAGAAAGCGCCAGATTGATTTCCAGAGTGGTTGTACAAGTTTACATTCCCACCAGCAGTGGAGAAGGGTTCCCCTTTCTCCACAACCTCTCCAGCATGTGTTGTCACTTGAGTTTTTGATCTTGGCCATTCTCATGGGTGTAAGGTGAAATCTCAGGGTTGTTTTGATTTGCATTTCCCTAATGGCTAGTGAGGTTGAGCATTTCTTTAAGTGCTTCTCTGCCATTCGGTATTCCTCTACAGAGAATTCTCTGTTTAGTCTGTTCCCCATTTTTTAAGTGGATTATTGGTTTGCTGCTTTTCAGCTTCTTTAGTTCTTTATATATACTGGATATGAGTCCTCTGTCAGATAAAGGGTTGGTGAAGATTCTTTCCCAATCTGTAGGCGGTCGCTTTGTTTTGATGACGGTGTCCTTTGCTTTACAGAAGCTTTTCAGTTTCATGAGGTCCCATTTATTGGTTGTTGCTCTTAGAGCCTGTGCTGTTGGTGTTCTGTTCAGGAAGTTTTCCCCTGTACCAATAAGTTCTAGGATATTTCCCACTTTTTTTTCAAGCCGATTTAATGTGTCTGGTTTTATGTTGAGGTCTTTGATCCACTTGGACTTCAGTTTTGTGCAGGGTGACAAGTATGGATCTATTTTCATTTTTCAACATGGAGACATCCAGTTAGACCAGCATCATTTGTTGAAGATGCTATCTTTTTTCCATTGTATGGTTTTGGCGTCTTTGTCAAAGATCAGGTGTCCATAAATATGTGGATTTATTTCTGGGTCCTCTGTTTGGTTCCATTGATCCACCATTCTGTTTCTATGCCAGTAACATGCAGTTTTTAAAACTGTTGCTCTATAGTACAACTTAAGATCAGGGATGGAGATACCTCCGGAAGATCTTTCATTGTAGAGGATTGTTTTGGCAATTCTGGGTTTCTTGTTATTCCATATGAAGTTGAGAATTTTTCTTTCCAGGTCTGTAAAGAATTGTGTTGGTAATTTGATGGGCATTGCATTGAATTTGTAGATTGCTTTTGGTAAGATGGCCATTTTTACTATGTTAATCTTGCCAAGTCATGAGCATGGGAGATCTTTCTATCTTCTCATATCTTCTTCTAATTCTTTCTTCAAAGATTTGAAATTTTTTTCATACAAGTCTTTGACTTCCTTGGTTAGGGTTACTCCGAGGTACCTTATGTCATTTGTGGCTATTGTGAAGGGTGTTGTTTCCCTAATTTCTTTCTCAGCCCTTTTGTCTTTTGTATACAGGAAGGCTACTGATTTTTTGAGTTAATTTTGTATCCAGCCACTTTGCTGAAGGTGTTTATCAGCTGTAGGAATTCCCTGATAGAGTTTTTGGGGTCACTCACGTATACTATCATATCATCTGCAAATAGTGATAATTTGACTTCTTCCTTTCCAATTTGTATCCCCTTGATCTCCTTCAACTGTCTTATTGCTCTAGCAAGGACTTCCAGCACTATGTGGAAGAGATATGGAGAGAGTGGGCAGCCTTGTCTTGTCCCTGATTTCAGTGGGATTGCTTTAAGTTTCTCTCCGTTCAGTTTGATGTTGGCTATAGGCTTGCTGTATATCGCCTTTACTATGTTTAGATATGTGCCTTGTATCCCTGATCTCTCCAATACTTTGAACATGAATGGATGTTGGATTTTGTCAAATGCTTTTTCAGCATCTAGGGAGATTATCATGTGGTTTTTTTTTCTTTCAGTTTGTTAATATGGTGGATCACATTGATGGATTTCCGCATATTGAACCACCCCTGCATACCTGGGATGAAGCCTACTTGGTCATAGTGTATAATATCTTTGATGTGTTCTTGGATTCGGTTTGCAAGTATTTTATTAAGTATTTTTGCATCAATGTTCATAAGGGAGATTGACCTGAAATTCTCTTTCTTTGTTGAGTCTTTGTGAGGTTTGGGTACCAAGGTGACTGTGGATTCATAGAATGAATTTGGTAATATTCCTTCTGTTTCTATTTTGTGGAATAGTTTGAAGAGAATTGGTGTTAGCTCTTCTTTGAAGGTCTGGTAGAATTCTGCGCTGAAGCCATCTGGTCCTGGGTTTTTTTGGATGGGAGACTTTTGATGACCGCTTCTATTTCTTTGGGGGATATAGGACTATTTAGTTGATTTACCTGGTCCTGATTCAGCTTTGGTAAGTCAAATCAATCAAGAAAATTGTCCATTGCATTTAGATTTTCAAATTTTGTGGCATATAGACTTTTGAAGTAAGTCCTAATGATTGTTAGGATTTCCTCAGTTTCTGTAGTTATATCCCCCTTTTCATTTCTGATTTTGTTGATTTGGATGGTGTCTCTCTGCCTTTTAATTAGCCTGGCTAAGGGTTTGTCGATCTTGTTGATTTTCTCAAAGAACCAGCTCTTGGTTTCATTGATTCTTTGAATTGTTTTATTTGTTTCCAATTGATTGATTTCAGCCCTGAGTTTGATTATTTCCAGCTGTCTACTCCTTCTTGGAGTGTCTGCTTCTTCTTTTTCTAGGGTGTTTAAGTGAGCCATTAGGGTGCTTGAATGAGCTGTCTCGAATTTCTTCTTGAAGGCACTTAGTGCTATGAACTTTCCTCTTAGCACTGCTTTCATTGTGTCCCACAAGTTCGGGTATGTTGTGTCTTCATTTTCATTGATTTCTAGAAAGACTTTAATTTCTTTCTTTATTTCTTCCCTGACCCAGCTGTCATTTAGTAACAAATTGTTCAGTTTCCATGTGTGTGTAGGCTTTTTGTTATTTCTATTATTGTTGAGGTCCAGCTTTATTCCATGGTGATCAGACAAGATACATGGGATTATTTCAATCTTCTTGTATCTGTTGAGGCTTGCTTTGTGACCCACTATATGGTCTATTTTGGAGAAGGTTCCATGAGGTGCTGAGAAGAAGGTAAATTCTTTTGTGTTTGGGCGTAAAGTTCTGTAAATGTCTGTTAGGTCCATTTGATTCATGACCTCTGTCAGAGACATTGTTTCTTTGTTTAATTTCTGTTTTGTTGACCTGTCCTTTTTTGAGAGTGGGGTGTTGAAGTCTCCCACTATTAATGTGTGGGGATCTATATGTGCTTTAAATTTTATCAATGTTTCTTTCACAAATGTGGGTGCCCTTGTATTTGGGGCATAGATGTTCAGGATTGTGATGTCTTCCTGGTGGAATGTTCCCTTGATGAGTATGAAGTGTCCTTCCCCATCTCTTTTTATTAATTTTGGTTGAAAGTCTATTTTATCAGATATTAGAATGGCTACTCCTGCTTGCTTCTTGGGTCCGTTTGCTTGGAAAGTCGTCTTCCAACCCTTTACCCTCAGGTAATGTCTATCTTTGTGTCTTAGGTGTGTTTCTTGTATGCAACAGATTGCTGGGTTTTGTTTACGTTTCCATTCTGTTAGTCTGTGTCTTTATATTGGAGAGTTGAGTCCATTGATGTTGAGAGAGATTAATGACCAGTGGCTGTTAGATCTCTTGATTTTGATGTTGGCTGTGGTCATCAGGTTGTGTGCTTGGTTGCTTTTTGTTTTACTGAAGTGGGGTTATTTATTTTCTGTGTTTTCTTGAATGTAGCTAGCTTTCTTGGGTTGTATTTTCTCTTCCAGTGTCTTCTGTAATGCTGGATTTGTTTGTAGGTATTGTTGAAATTTGTTTTTGTCATTGAATATCTTGTTTTCTCCATCTATGAGGACTGAGAGTTTTGCGGGGTATAGTAGCCTGGGCTGACATCTGTGTTCTCTTAGGGTCTGCATGATATCTGTCCAGGCCCTTCTGGCTTTCATAGTCTCTGTTGAAAAGTCAGGTGTGATTCTAATGGGTTTGCCATTATATGTTACTTGGCCTTTTTCCCTTGCAGCTTTTAGTATTTTTTCTTTGTTCTGTATACTTACTGTTTTGATTATTATGTGGCGGGAGGATTTTCTTTTCTGGTCAAATTTGTTGGGTGTTCTATAGGCCTCATGTATTCTAATTGGCCTCTCCTTTAGCTTGGGGAAATTTTCTTCAATGATTTTGTTGAAAATATTTTCTGGGCCTTGGAGAAGGGAGTCTTCTTTTTCCTCTATACCTATTATTCTTAGGTTTTGTCTTTTCATATTGTCTTGCATTTCTTGGATGGTCTATGTCAGGAATTTTTCGGATTTAACATTTTCTTTGACAGATACATCGATTTCTTCCATAGTATCTTCTACACCTGAGATTCTTTCTTCCATCTCTTGTAGTCTGTTGGTTATGCTTACCTCTGTAGTTCCTGTTTTCTTCCCTAGATTCTTCCTTTCCATCATTTCTTCCATTTGTGTTTTCTTTAATTTTTCCAATTCTATCTTCAGGTCTTGAGTTGTTTTGTTTACTTCCTTCACCTGTCTGATTGTACTTTCCTGTTTTTCTTTTAGTTCCTTCAACTCTGTTTCTTTCATTTCATTCAGTGTTTTAAGCACTTCCTTTCTAAAGGCCATAAACTGTTTGGCTGCAGCTTCCTCTATTTCTTTACGGATGGCAATATTCTGTTTGAGTTTATCTTCCTCTATATCTTTACGAATCTTATTTGTTTCCTCTGTTATCATCTTCATGAGCATACTTGTTAGGTCATCTTCTTGGATTTCAGTTATGGTGGGGTGTCCAGGGCTACTTGCCCCTGGGTAACTGGGTTCTGGAGATGCCATATTGCTCTGTCTTTTGTTGCTTGAGCTTTTACGCTGGCCTCTACCCATTGTGCTATCTTAGATGTTTGGGGTTATTTTCTGGTGGTTCCTGGGGATCCTGTGGTGGAGAGAATTCCCTTTGCAGAAAGCTGGTTTTTCCTGAAGGATGTCTTCTCAGCTTTTGGGTATAGTCCCTGGATGGCTGGTGTTTTTTCAGGAGTTGCTCACCTCAGGGATATAGACCTGAGTGGTAACTGTGGTCTTTGTTAGTCGAGAGGGTTCTCCTCTCACCCAGGGAAGTCCTGAGGGCAGCTGCCCTGTTTCTGGGTTTCTTGTTGTAAATTTAATGATCAGCTGCTGTGACCCAGTTGGACATCAGGCGCGCATCAACTGTTTGTGCCTGTGTCTGGAGCACAGCTGAGTGCTGGCGCCTCGGCCCCACTGGTCTGCTAGACTTTTTCTATGGAAGGATTGGTGATTTAGGTCAGTACAGTTTCCTTCCTTCCCTGTGGATTCTCTGGAGACACGGACTCCCAGTGTCTTTTTTTGCCCTGGTGCACACTGCTCAGTGTCCGCCAGCTGGCCGGCCGCAGAAACTGCCTGTGCCTGGAGCACAGCTGTGTGATGGCTCAGTCTCTGCCAGCTGTCTGGTGCGCAGAAACTGCCTGTGTCTGCCTTTGAGGCCTTTGGGAACCTGGGTGCCTCCCTAAGCTGGGTAATTTTCCGGGGACCTTTTCAGGTTGGGGGTGTCGGCTGAGTGCTCTGAGATCAGACCAGCCGTTTCCCTCCCTGTGTGTTTGCACCGGACAATGAAACTCATTCGCTGGTGCCCTGGTGCCCAATGTTCTATCTCAGGCGTTGAGTCAAGCATGGAGGCAGGCAGGGCTCAGTGCCGGAACCTGGGTCCCCGGCTCTGGCTCCGGGCTGGCTCCTGGGGTGCCCGTGGACCCCGAGTCTTTTCCAGGGAATGTCTGGGTGACCTAAGGCCGGTCCCAGTCATTTCCTGTACCCTGGGGTTATCTCTCGACTGAAAATTCCAGTCTCTGATAGTGTGGTGCACAAGGTTCAGTCTGGGACCATGACCAGAGACACTAGCTTGTGGCTCTGGGCTGGGGCTGGGGCTGGGGCTGGCGGCCGGCAGCCAAGCATCTGGCGGAACCGGGATCTCTTCTGTGGTTTAGCCAGGTGAGTTAAAAGCTGATTGAATCCCACACCATGGGGTATCCGCTCACCTGGGAAACACAACTGTGTTTTATGGCCTCGAGTTCTGATTACTGGTCACTGTGCTGATCCTGCTGCTGCTGCTCAGAATGAGAGTCCTCCCGGTGCCGCCATCTTGCCCCTCCTCTCAAAGTTATCTTCTTATGCATTAGCTATGTTAGGATATCTAGATCTTGCTACAGTAGGATAACTGGGCTCTCACGGTGCCGTCTTGCCTTGGCTCTTACTCTTTGTCTTCTTAGATTGCGTTTAGCTATCTGGTTGTCCATGGTGCCGGCTGGCCACCTGGATACTCCTTGGGTTAGAAGGCCTTCTTCAAAAAATAGGCAGAGCCTTTGACCAGATGATGGAGCTCAGAGGACAGAGTACATCGTACCAATACTGGCTGTGCCCCCAGTGGAACCCAGCAGGACATTAGGGAAAGGGGTTTAACCTGGATGTTCTTTAGGATGGCAGGTCTTCTTGAGAAGGCAGGCAGAGCCCTGGCCAGGATCATGGAGCTCAGTGGACAGAGCATAGCTCACCAATGCTGCAGGTACCCCATAGTGTCTAAATTTTGGTTCTTTATCTGGAGATATAAAATATAATTTGTTTTGTAAAAGAATACCATTTTGTATTATTGGGATATATTTAGTTAATTGTAATCTTTATCTAACTTAATTTTTGCAATGATTTTTTTAAGTACAACTAAAGCTTTCCTCAGAAGCAAATCTTGTTATGTTCATTCCCATGCTGCAACTGCATGTCAAAACTGGTCCTGAATTCTAGCTCTTCCCTTCCATGCATTCACTCAGTATACTCCCTTGCTCTGGACTTTCCCTGTCATCGTTGCAAGAATAATTGGTCCATATAATATTCTCTTTGTCAAAAAGAAACAAAGTCAACACTAATTTTAATAATATTGTAAAAATATTAGACCTATACCATGGAAGATCTCACTGAAATTTCATTTGGTGCATGATCCTTGAAACTCTCTAACCTCTGGGCTAGAAGCTAGTGTCACTTATGAATATCAGTTAAAGCAAGATCTCAGATCCAAAAGAGTTTAACTAGCAAAATAAAGCTTTTAAAAATGTGCTCAACACATGTGTTGGCCAGACATTTCATTTCTGTGGTAAAATGCCAAAGGAGACAGCTAAAAACAGGAAGGATTTATCTTGGCACAAGATTTCAGAGATTTCAGCCAGTGATTAGTGAGTTCCATTGCCATGGTCCTGTGGTGCAGCAGAGTATAATTTCAGAGAGCATAGAGCAGAAGGCATAGAGAAGCTGACCTATCCACCTCACAGTAATGAGGAAGAGTGAGGACAGATGGGAAGGTGCTTGGAACATGGTATATCTTTCCAAGGCATTCCCTCAGTGACTTAATTTCTCAAACAACGCCTACTTTCTGCTTTTTAATCACAACTAGAAATTGTCCCCATGGTATGAATTAATCATGGTATTGATCTATTTGTTATATTAGACCCCAAAACCTTCCAGATCCTCATTTTATATCCAAACCTTAGCAATATACTATATAGAAGCATTCTATTATATGAAACATTACCTATGGCTCACTTTCCTCCTAGTAATCATCAAATTGTGGAATAAGAATAAACAATCTCATTGCACTCATAAGTATTTGACATACATAGGTCATCCACAGAAGGACATTTCTATTAACAATTATACAAGGCCTGTGTAGATGACTAATGCCTCTCATATTGGGAAATGCCCAGCCAAGTTAAACGATTAACACACACACACATGTTATGAAGGATAAATGAACTATTTATTAATCTTCTTAGGAATCTAAGGTAAATTTTTCTCACATTGCTCAAGAATAAGAACTGGCTTATAGAGCTGAAGAAAAAGATATATTGTTCCCAGGTCAGAAGGAAAGCCCAGTGGGGTGCTTAAAAGAAAGTGAAGCTCAAAGGAGATTAGAATAATTCTCATTAAAGGCCTTTGCCTACTCCATCTGCTAGGTTACACCAGCCTCTCGGAAATGTGTTGGCAAACACAGATCTCAACCACAGTTATCAATAACTCTTACCCATGATGCTAAACACTTTCAAGCAATTTTGAGGAAATGAGAGGTGTTTAAAAATTTTAAATATAAATCATATTGACAAATATTACAGCCTTCAGCCGAGCGCGGTGTGAAGACTGACACCAAGTATGTGTGAATGTGTGCGTCAGTTCTGTCACCTCAGTTTTCAGATGTGTCACCTGCTGTGACCTACAGGGACAGGGACCTAAAAACGATAGCATCATGTCTTTAAGGCACAAAATGTTCCAGTCACACATTATTACAGGTACTATTATTGACCAGTGTAAACATAAAAATACAGGTCTATAATTCTGTTAACATTTTATTTGCATGGCAATGTGTTAATGAATCCTACTTTGGGTTATCATTTCTTATGAATCTAAACTCAAGACTTACTGTTGGTTACTTAAAATGCTTTAAAGTAAGTGTGAAAAATCTACAGCTACAGTTTTACATTTGTTTTAATCATTTCTCAAAACATAAATAATATTTAACTATAGGTTAATGGGCTGCTTACAGAAATTAAAATAAAATATTTCCTTTTTTCTATTATTATGATAAGAACTTAACCTGGCAAAGGCAACTTAAGGGAGAAAGAGTTTGTTTTGGCTTACAGTCGTAGGCTACACTCCGTCCTGATAACGAAGTTACAGCAAGAGCTTGAGGGAGCTAGTCACGTGGTATCCACAGTCAAAAGCAGAAAAAAAAAATAACATTTGTCATCAGCTCACTGTCTCCTTGTTATGAAGTCCTACATGCCATCCAAGAGAATGGTTACATGGAGTTGTGCAGGCTTCCAACTCCAGCTAACCTTCCTACAAGGCAGCTCTTCACAGATAGGCAGAGGCTCCTCTCCTGTGTGACCCTAGATCTTATTTAAATTGACAGTTGAGATTAAACATCTTAGTAAATATGACTGATAAAACAATAATTTCAATTTGATCCTGACATAATTGTCCATTTGGTTTCTAGATTTCTCCTCTATGAAATCGATTATGTAGGCTAAGGAGATACTAAAGCACCAGGTAAAATACCCAATGTGGTCACTGGTGCACAGGGCTCATTCAGAAAGATGCTCAGAACCTGCTAATTTGGCAATTGGTGAAATCTGGACTAGTAAGAGGTTCAGTCTTACAAGATAAAAGGTGGACAAGAGTAGAGAAACCAGACATTAATGTAAAGTTCTGGCCTACACACACACACACACAAAACAAAAAAAAACCCACAAATGTATACTTCATAAATATGATAGGCACAGAATTGACATGGGAGCATAAACTAACAAATCAGTATATCACAGAGTATTTTTTGCTTATTTATGCAATTGAGTGGATATATATATATATATATATATATATATATATATATGAAATAACTCTATTTATTTAAAACTGTGTTGGAAAGAGGTAATCCTATGAGGTGTTTATTCTCCTTTTCTAGAAGGAATTTTTGCTTCCTGAATACAACTATGTAGAAAGATAAAAGAATTGAATACTGTCCAAATATTTGCATTAAAAAGTTTTTAAACTTGAATGCGTCTTTTGTGTAATAACTTTAATTCAAATAAACCAAACAATAAGTTTTTGTGGAATAACCCTTTAATCAACTAGACTAAGCAATGAGCTGGAGAATGTAAACTAAGTTGGTGCTGCAGCTCAACTTACAATAGGAAAAAGCTACTGGTGTGCTCATTCATGTCCATTAAGCACGATGGAACACTTTCGTTACAAACAACCAAAAAAATAAAAAGTAAACAGATTTGATTCTTTAGTATAATGTATGTAATGTATGATTTAAGCTTATATGATTGGGACAACCACCGTTCATAACCTACACTCAACTATTTTCCCCTTCTTCTAAAAGATTCCCTGCACTCTGCCCAAAGTTTGACTGCCAGTCTCTGTATCTGCTTTGACACCATGTTGGGTGGAGCCTTTCAGAGGACATCTGTGGTAGGCTCCTGTCCTTTCCTCTCTCCCACCACTTCTGGTGTCTGTCCTGTTTTCCATTTTTTTAAACATATTTATTTATTTTTATTGTGTGTACAGTGTTCTTTCTGCATGTACACCTGAATGCCAGAAGAGGCACCAGATTTCATTATAGATGGCTGTAAGCCACCATGTGGTTGCTGGGATTTGAACTCGAGACCTCTGGAAGAGCAAGTAGTGCTCTTAACCTCTGAGCCATCTCTCCAGCCCCCCTGTTTTCCATTTTGAATGAGATTTAAGCATCCTCCCTAGGGTCCTCCTTGCTGTTTAGCTTCTTTAGGTCTGTAGATTTTAGTATGGTTATCCTATATTACACAGCTATTATCCGCTTATAAGTAAGTATATACCACGTGTGTCTCTCTGTTTCTGGGTTACCTCACTCAGGAAGATATTTTCCTAGATCTGCAAATTTCATTATTTCCTTGTTTTTTAATAGCTGAGTAGTATTCCATTGTGTAAATGTGCCACAATTTCTGCATACATTCTTTGGTTGAGGGACATCTAGGTTATTTTCAGACTCTGGCTATTACAAATAAAAAATCTGGCCATTGCAAAAATAAAAAATAAAAATAAACAAAAAGGGAAAAGAAAAATTGAGATATAAACCACATAAATGAAAAACAAGTACATCTTGAAATTTGCAGGAGAATGGGTGGAACTGGAAAATATCATCCTGAATGGATATTATCCATAAAGTACAAGATAACCATGCTACCATCCACAGACCCAAAGAAGCTAAGTTATAAGGAAAGGCCAAGGTAGATGCTTTAATCTCATTCAGAATGCAAAATAAAATAGTCCTTAGAGGTGGAGGGAGGGAACTGAGTAAGACAGGGAATGGGGAGGGAAAGAGTGGTGGGAACTAGGAGTGGGGAGAGCAGGAGAAAGAGTGCCAGTGAGAGAATAGAAATCAGAGGTGGGAGGCATCTCTGGGGATTGCCAGAGACCTGGAATAGGGGAGGCCCTAGGGAGTGCTGGGGTCACCCTAGCTGACACTCCTAGCAATGGGACATATGGAGCCTGAAGTGGCCACCTCCTGTAGCCAGGAAGGATTTCCAGTGGAGAAATAAAAACACCAGCCCACCAACAAAACCTTCAACCCAAAATTTGTCCCTGCCTTCAAATATGGAACGAAGATTGAGGGAATGGACAACCAGAGACTGGCTTTACTTGAGACTCACCCCATGGGAGAGAACCAAACCCTGACACTATTAATACTTTCCTGTTACAAGTGTAGACAGGAGCCCAGCATAACTCTGTAAGGCTCCACCCAGCAGCTGATAAAAATAGATGCAGAGACTCACAGTCAAACATTAGACAGAGCTCGGGAAGTCCTATGAAAGTGCTGGGGGAACCACTGAAGACGCTGGAAGGATCAAGCACTCCACAGGAAGACCTACAGAGTCAACTAACCTGGGCCCATCAGGGTGCACAGAGACTGAACCACCAACAAAAGAGCTTGCATGGACTGGTCCTAGGCCTCCTGCAGATGTAGCAGATGTGAAGCTTGGTCTTCATGTGGGTCCCCAACAACTGGAGTGGGGCTCCCTCCGAATCTGATGCCACCCTTTGCATCCTAAATGGCCTGCCTTGAGTCGCCTCAGTGGAAGAGGATGCAGCTAGCCCTCTAGGGACTTAATGTTCCAAGTGGGATTGGAACCCATGGGGGACAGACCCCTACTCTGAGGAAAAGGAGAGAAGAGAATGGTTGGGCAGGGTGGGACTGGAAGGAAGAAATGGAGAGCTGCAATCAGGATGTAAAGTGAATAAATAATTTTTTAAAATAGCTTGTGACAAAACAAATGGAACTGAGGCATATAGGGGGCCAGGCAGTGTCTCTCAGCCGAGAAGTAGCATTGACCAAGAACACAAGACTTATTTCAGTTTATAGCTCATTAATGTCTATCTGTTTTTAAAGTTTTAAAACATGTATTTTTTATGTTGTGTGTGTGTGTGTGTGTGTGTGTGTGTGTCTGTGTGTGTCTGTGTCTACACATGAACGCCACATCATGCCTGTGGAGGTCACAGAAAGAAAATTTCAGGGGTATCTTTCATTCTGCCATGTGGGCTCAGGAGATCAAATTCAGGTCCTCAGGCCTGGCCAGCAGTCTAAACAGACATACAGGAAAAAGAAGATATAAGCAACGATTGAAATCTCCTGACAATGAAAAGTCCAAGGCCAAATGAGTTCTTGTTAACTTCTACCAAACGTTCAAAGAAGGCAGATACTAACACTTCTCTAGCTGTTATTCAATAGAGAAGGGAGGGAAGAACAAACACAAGCCAGTGTAACGCTGATAGCAACAACAACACAGAAAAGAAAATTACAAGGAATCTCTTATGAACATAGATGCAAAACCCTCAACAAAATAAATAAATGTAATGCACCACAATGCTACACCTGAAAATTAAAAAAAAAAATCACATCATCTTAATAGATGCAGGAAGTGAACTGACAATGTTCAATATGTCTTTGTGATATAAATCCTGAAAAAAAACATAATTCAACATAAAAAGGGTTATACTCACCTAACTTATAACCAGCATTCTACTAAAGAGAGGACAGCAGGCCATTTCCTCTATGACAGGAGATGAGATAGACCACTCTTTTCACTCTTATTCCAGATCGTGCTTGAAGTCCACTAAAGTATCTTAGTTTGATATCTATTGTGATTTGTGACAACAAAGCGGGTTGGGTGATGAAAAAGTTCATTTGGTTCACATGCATGACCAGGCAGGAAGTCACACAGGAGCAGAGGGAGTAGCTATGGTGAACACAGTTTTACTGGTGTGCTCTCCACGGTACAGTCAAGGCCCACCTGCTCAGTGGTAGCAGTAGCTAGAATGAGCTGGGCCACACCACATTGATCATTAATAAAGAAAATGTCCCACAAACAAGCACACAGGCCACAGGAATTAATGAAATTAATTCCTCAACTGAGGGTCCCTCTTCCTGGGTGATCGTATGTTGTGCCAAGTTGTTGAAATAAAGTACCTGGCACAGGAAGCTATTGAATTATGGACACGACCTGTAGCTGACACTCTTGTTTGGAAATAGGTGGTCAGAGGAGGGACAAGGCAGAGTGTTATAGAAGGTTTATGCTTGATACCTATGCCACCAACTTTCTGGTGTGCTTTCCAGCATCTCTGCGGCTGGAAGGCTAAATCTACAACTTTTATGCCTGGCATGGAAGGGGTGAGACTTTAATAGTAAGTTGTAGGAATAAGATTAACTGAAGTACGAGCAACCTGGAGGCCATTAGCTCACCATATCTGTTTGGCAATAGAGAGATGGAGGTTCTAGATGCTCGCGAAACAATGTAGGCACAGATCCCAGCAACTCACAAGTCACTTTTGAATATTAACAAGTATCAGGGTTCACAGTTTTACTTTAGCCAACAGAGAACCAGCTCTACCAAGTGTCCTGTTACGTGTATTAGCTAAAATGGCACGCGTGCCCCGGGATCACACACCTTTAGGAACAGTGTCTCAGATGCTTCACTAAAGCAACAATAGAAGTTCTCTTGACCAGTTAGTCACTCCAGTGACTAACTGCACCTGTCCTCCAGGCCTCTAGCAAGCTTGCAATAATGCTTAGCCTTGTATTAAATCCTCTCTGCTTAAATAGCCAGGATACTTTCAGATGTCTTCAGCATAGACCTGATTCAAACAGATGGTATTTGAGAAAGAAGCACAATTAAGCAAATTAAATCATCTCTGTAATGAAAATCCATCCTTCCTGGTCATAATGAGAACTGGAAACAGTAATGTGCTGGGAATAGAGATAACCTCAGGAGATAGGATGCTGACTGGTTAATAAATAAATAAATCACATATAATTATTATTAGGATATAAAAGTAAACCTTAATAATGAGTAAGTCATTTTAGATGAATTTTTGATTATTTTTATTATTGTATAATCAGTACAAGTAGATTAAGAAATTTTACTTAATATATATGTTTTAATATATATGTTTACTTAATATATATATTTTACATAATATATATGTTTACTTAATATATATAATATATATTAATTTATATTAATAAATTATTATAAATTTTACTTAAAATATATGTCACTCCTAATTTGAACCCTGAACCTTGAACCCTGAGCTTTACTTATTTCATTTATATTAGTATATGTTTGCATTTCATATAGTATAGTAATCACCTCTGATTATTTGTCTCTTATATGCTTCTTATTAACTGTTTATTATCATAGGATAAATATCCATAAGGACTTATTCGAAGTACAGAATAAAAATTGAGATTGCATAAGAAAAGCCACCAGTTTTTAAGAAAAAATATCCTTATCTGTAATAAGAAATCAAACTTATAATTAGGTCCTGTTAGGACTCAATCATTCAACTCTATACTACATATTTTTGTATTATCAATTTTGTGTGGGTGTGGAGAGCCAGATATACCATGATTGAATTAGAATATTTCTAAAATTGTGCTCTAATACAATAGCCCAGTCTGGTGTGTCATGGTTTTTTTCAGCCTGAAAAATCCAGACAATTCAGAAGTAGAGTACAGACTTTGCTGAAATTTATCATTTCCAGGTTTTTGTTTTTTGATTTTTTTTGTCAAGGATGCTAAAACCCTGGAATTTGTGCAATCTCCACACAGTGTGACGGAGAAAGTTCCACGCTGAATGCTTGAGGGGGAAAAGAGAATGTACATTAGCTGTACGGCTTTGCAAATCTACCCTGAGCTGAATTGCTTTTCAGGTCTCAGTGGGATCACATCTCCCTCAAGTTACAATTCAGAATCTATTTTCCAGAGATTCTGAACCCCTCCATCACTGATAATTTTGGAATAGAAACAATTCTAGTAACCATAAATTGTGCATTCAAAGACAGTTCACTACTGTGACTGCAGGATTCTTTTTACCTTTCAGATATAGCAGATACTGTGCTATGTCTACATGCTATTCCATGTTATTAATGGCTGATATGGTCCTTATTGGTTCCCATGACTCATTTCCTTTTCTATCCTTACATGATCACCATGTATATACATCCGATAGACAGCAGATTCTTTAATATTTGATTACTAAATTAGGTATATGAACACATTGTTTAGGCAAGGAAGAAATTTTATGAGTAATTGGTGCTGTGATATATTTCTTATCAGGCTCACTTCAGCCTTTCTTAATGACTGCTAGAAGCAAAATATTAAAAAATCAATTATTAGCATATTCTTGAAATTAAAGAGTAAAAATAATTTTGTATAAATTGAAGTCAAATTTCTATCTAAAACTGTCAGCTCAAAATGTGAGATAATTAGATATTGAAGAAATGAAAATTCTAACACTAAAAGAGAATTTGTACATGATGGATTCAATGATTGCTCCTCTGCCCAAAGTTTCCTCTTCTTTCAGTGATTTCTGACAGCTCACAGGATAGAGTAAATTTTAATGAGAAAATTACTTCTAAATGCTTTAGAGCAAACACTGCTTCCTGTTTTCTGGTTTCTCTGTGTCCATAGACAGCAGGATATCCTCTGGTTGACTAAGAAGGGGTTTAATGATAGCCTTTCTCCCCGTTTTGTCCTATGTGGAGTGTTCCTCACCTGAAACACGGGCCTTGCTGGGATTCCCCTTCAGTTGCTGGGCGCACCATCCTTCCTATACTCTGTCTGCATGCCATTTTTTATTCCACTTTCCAGCTGAGTCACTTGAGATAAACACTATTTTCTGAATTCGCCATGACTCTCCCACAGAACTGGCAGAAAATGTGTGCTGCTAAGTCCACCCTACCTTAGCCCCCTTCCTGTGGTCATGCTGGATAAAATCTTGTAATACTCACTATTCCCATCACCCATAGTGTCTCCAGGCACTTCAAAAAGTAAAATGTCATATTTGAAAGTAAAAACACAGTTGAAACTACATGACAAATTGCGTCATTCTCTAGGAAGAGCCATACTGTTTAACATAGTTTTGTAAACAAGATTTATAATAATTGAATAGAGGTTATGGAGGCAATGATTGAATAATTAAGTATAGTTATTTAAAAAACATTTGTAATGACTTCATTTCTCATTAGATAGTCAAAAGAGTACTGATACTGAGAAAGATATATCCAAACATTTTTATTTTTTTAATTTTTAGTATTATTTATTATACTTATTTTCACTTTGTATCCCAGTAGTACCCCTCCTTCATCTCCTATGTCCCTCCCCTAGTCCACTAATAGGGGAGGTCCTCCTCCCCTACTATCAGGTCTTATCAGAGAATAGCTGTGTCCTCTTGCTCTGTGGCCTAGGAATGCCACATTGCCAGGGGGAGGTGGTCAAAGAGCAGGCAACTGAGTTCATGCCAGACACTGCCTCTGTTCCCCTTACTAAGGAACCCCCATGGAGACTGAGCTGCCCATGGGCTACATCTGAGCAGGGGCTCTAGGTCCTCTAATCTCTGCAGGTCCCCCTGGGCCCAGATTTTTTTGGCTCTGTTCGTCTCCTTGTGGAGCTCCTATCCCCTCCAAGTCTTTCTGTCTCCCTCTTATTCCATGAGATTCCCTGCACTCTGCTCAAAGTTTGGCGATGAGTCTCTGCATCTGCTTTGATACCCTGCTGGATAGTCTTTTTGAGGCCCTCTGTGGTAGGCTCCTGTCCTGTTCCCTGTCTTCTCCCATTTCTGATGTCTATCCTGTTTGCCCTTCTGAATGAGGGTCCTTCTTGTTGCTACCTCAAGCTCCAGCTATACTACCACTCCTGGGCATATCTAAGCCTTTTAACAGAGAACAATAATAATTTAATTTAGAACTGGATCCTAATATTATGAAAATTGTCTTCTGTGTGTTCTGTGTGTAACTATGTGCGTGTGTGTGTGTATAGTTTATAAGAAAGAACAGGTTTATAAGAAAGAAAATAAGATTTGTCCCTGCACCATTACTGAATCAAATAAACACAGAACAGTACATGGAAGCAGCACTTACATATTCACACACTGACCCCTGTATTGTTTACTTTTATTGTTCTGACAAAGATCACCTCCCCCTGAGGGGGAGCAGCCTTACCAGGACACAGAGGAAGACAATGCAACCAGCTCTGATGAGACCTGATAGGTTAGGGTCAGTGGACTGGGGGAGGGGCATGGGAGAAGATGAGGGAGGGAGGTGGGATTGGGAGGGATGAGGGAAGAGGCTACAGCTGGGACAAGGTGAATAAACTGTAATTAATATAAAAAATAAAAATAAAGCAACTTAACAAAAGAGGGTGGGTTTTTTTGTTTTTTGTTTTTTGCTTGTTTGTTTTGTGGTGGTGGTGGTACTTGTGGTTTTGTTTGTTTGTTTGCCTAACAAACTGGGGTACAGTCCACCAGGGTAAGTAAAGAATGGCAACCCTTCAGGCAGCTTGCCACATTCTATCCTGTCAGGAAGCACAGAGCAATGAATGCTGGTGCTCAGCATTTTTCCTTTCTCCCTTTTATTCACTCTAGGACCCTAACCTACTAGGACCACACTTCCTACATTTAGGTCTTTCCTCCCACTTTAAACATCTGAACAATTTCACTGACACACCGAAAGGACTGTCTCCTAAGTGATTCTAAACCTACTCATTGGCATGAAGATTAACTGAACAAATGGCAGCCTACAGACTGGGAAAAGATCTTCACCAACCCTACATCTGGCAGAGGGCTAATATCCAGAATATATGATGAACTCAAGAAATTAAGTACCAACAAACCAAATAATCCAATTAAAAAATGGGGTGGTACAGAGCTAAGCAGAGAATTCTCAACAGAGGCTGTGGTCAGATGGTATAGGAAGAAGGCTCCCCTTTCTGAAAAATAGGGAAGGGGAATAAGAGAGAAGAGGGAGAGTGGGTGGGACCAGAAGAGGATGAGGGAGTAGTCTACAATCGGATGTAAGGTAAAGAAATTATACAAATATAAATTTAAATTTAAAAAAGAATATAGAATGGCTAAGAAACCCTTAAGAAAAATGCTCAACATCCTTAGTCATCAGGAAAAAGCAAATCAAAATGACTCTGAGATTCCATCTCACACCCGTTAGAATGGACAAGATCAAAAACTCACATGACAATATATTCTGGAGAGGATGTAAAGAAAGGTGAATACTCCTCCACTTTCGGTGGGAATGGAAAATTGTATAACTACAATTTGTACAAATCAATCCAGTGCTTTCTCAGAAAACTCATAATAGTGCTACCTCAAGACCCAGCTCTACTACTCCTGGTAGTGTATCCAAAATATGCTCAACCATACAAGGACATCTGCTCAATCATTTTCATAGAGGCTTTGTTTGTAATAACTAGACTCTGGAAACAACCTAGATATCCCTCAACCAAAAAATGGATACAGAAATTGTGCTACATTTACACAATGAAATACTACTCAGCAATTAAAAACAAAGAAATCATGAAAGTTGCAAGCAAATAAATGGAACTAGAAAAGATCATCCTAAGTGAGGTAACCCAAAAGCAGAAAGACAGGCATGGTATAAACTCACTTATGAGTGGATATTAACCATATAATAAAATTCAGCATAAATATACTAAAATCTACAGTCCTAAAGAAGCTAAACAACAAGAAGGACCATAGGGAAGATAACTTAATTCTCATTCAGAAGGGAAAATATGATAGACACCGGAAGTGGTAGAAGAGAGGGGACAGGAGTGGAGCCAACATAGATGTCCTCTAAAAAACTCGACTAAGCAGGGTATCAAAGCAGATGCAGACTCGCCGCCAAACTTTGGACAGAGTGCAGGAGTCTCTCAGAAGAAGGTGGACATAAAAGGACCAGGAGAGGACAGGAGCCACACAAGGAGACCAACAAAACCAAAAGAAGAAGGGCCCAGGGGGCATTACAGAGAATGATGCATCAACCAAAGACCATGCATAGAGAGGACCTAGAAACTCTGCTCAGTCTCCATGTGGGTTACCTAGTAAGGGGAAAAGAGACAGTCTCTGACATGAACTTGGTTGCCTGCTCCTTGGTCACTTCTCCCTGGTGGGCCAACCCCAGGCAGTCCTTATGGGACCTGATAGGCTAGGGTCAGACAATAGGGGAGGAGGACTTCCCCTATCAGTGGACTAGGCAAGAGAGATAGGGGAGGAAGAGGAAGGGAGGGTGGGATTAGAATGAGATGAGGGAGGGGGCTACAACTGGGATACAAAGCAAACAAATTGTAAATTATAATAATAATGAGGAGGAGGAGAAGAAGAAATATTTGCCATCTGGTGTTTCATGTGCAAAGTTTGCTAATCTCTGCCACAGAGTACTTAACAACTGCACCCTTCTTTGCAGGACCCTTTTTACAGACAAGGTACCAAAGGAGAGTTTCTTTTTCTCCTTTCTTGGCATTCCATACGTGGGTATGGGAATGATTTCTTTTTTCAATGGCATATATTTCTTACTTAAAATTTAAAGATTTGGTATTATATGTTTTTTTATGAAATAACAAGTTAGTCACCTAAAATAGGAATATTTCCTGTTTTCTATCACCCCACTCCATTGTGCTTTGGTACACCTGAATTTCTAAATAATCACAGCTGTAGAACACAGGACTGTGGCAATTTAAATCTATCTTTACATTAATGACATGGATTAGTTTGTATTTACCCCTGTCCTGTTACTCATTTTAGTGACTTCTTCTAACATTTCTAGCTGTAAAAATCAAAATTCATATTAGTAACTGAATACCCAGATCAGCAGTTTGCATTATTAGATATAAGTAAAGCCCTGTTGATTAAATACATTACGGCTAAAGAGCATGCTGTCATGTCATGTTTATTTTCATCTCCAAGGTGTGTGAACTGCTGAGATGAAATGCTATTTTTTTTTCAACTTGGAAGCCAAATTGACTCCCAAGCAGGAAACACCTCACTCCCTTAAGACAGATAATTACAAACTTAACCCCACATGAGTTCATTAATGTGCAGTCCAGATCCCATAGCTTTCTTATTAGCTTAATACAGCTGTATTTTGGGTAAAAGGTGTTGCACATTGGGTAAACTTGATAATCAGGAGTTTTGAGTCAAGCAAAGTGTTAGGTTGGGTGTAAGAGAAATAAAACCAGAAATGTATAAATAATAAGCATCTGGAACAAAATTACTTATTTTGTCAACTAATATTTTTTCTTAAAAAAATCAATGCTCAGTTTTCAATTTATTTACCATTTAATAAATGTATAAGTTTTTCAATCATCTCTCATTTACTGTTTCTACTAAATTTTTGGACAAATTCACAATAAGCCTGTCTTCAATATTCAGCAGGAGAAATATGTAGCTAATATTAATTTGAGAAATACACTAACAGAATGTAGTTCACTGATAAGTCTTACAATTAAAATCTTTCATCTACCTATGCAATTTTGATGCTCAGAAACCCTATTTGGTAGATGATTTGTATGTAATCTTTAAAAGCCTGGTACTTGGCGACTGGAGAGAAAGCTCAGTGGTTAAGTGTACTTATTCTTCATCCAAAGGACTAGAGTTTGGTTCCCAGCAATCAAGTGAGGTAGATCACAACTGTTTCTAACTCCAGCTCCAAGAATCTGATTACCACCTTTTGGCCCGCACAAGCACCCAAAACCCCTGTGACATACATACATGAATGCAGACATAAATAAAAATAATTCATGTTGTAAAATGAAAGAAGCTGATTTTCATCTTCAATGATGAACCCTCAACTGTAAGTTTCTAATCTTTAACACAGCAATTACTATACTTTATTGTTTTCTTTAAAAATACTTTAACACATAAACTTGACATATATCCTAGGCTTGCATGAGACTCCCTGGTAAGCTAAGGCGGCATCACACCTGAACCCACCTGTTCTAGAGTTACACCTGTGGGCAAGCATGTCTGGATCCTTTTTGTTCTTATTAAAACCAGTGTTTCCCTTTAGTGTTAACATTTGATGGAAAAAATATCAAAAAATTACATAATTAACCACAGTTTAATGATGCTAATGTGATATTTACACAACAGCTTTGAATTCCTCTTCATTTACCTTTCTGTTCCAAATATTGTTGGTTTCTTATGTGTGAGTTTGCATGAATTGCATCCTTTACACCTTTGAAGAATCCTACCCTTACATTATTATTTTTAAACTGTAAACACTTTTGATAATTCTCTTCACAACTCAGCCTGAAAGACTGAGGTACACTACACTTGTTTTTTATAATAGACATAAGTATTTTAAAGTGCAAGTAACATTGCTCTAGAAAGACAATACTTGATATCCAAAGTTTATTAGGTTCTTCTGAGTACTCCCTAGCCAACACATGATTACAGATTGTTCCAAAGCTGTCACATGGCTTAAAAATAGATAGATAGATAGATAGATAGATAGATAGATAGATAGATAGATAGATAGATAGATATAGACGGATGGACAGACAGATAAGTAAATATCCTGCTGAGTACTTTCAAGTGTTCCTTGAATGTGCATTTGTTTAGGAAAAATCACTTGAAATTAAATAAACTCCCAGAGAGCCTGTCTTTGGAGAAGACTGATTTTCCTTTTCTTGATAATCATTAATTGCCAGGAACTCATTACCTGGTGGCCTTGTGAGATTCCTCAGACACATGTAAGAATGTCAGCTGTTCTGCTTTTGAAGTCTTGTTTACACAACCATAGTTTTGAGATTTCATGGGTGCACCTTTCCTATCATACGGAAAAGACACTGTATCATTCATAGCATATGCCTGGGTCCTCCAGTTCTTACAGATCCACTGTCCTCTTCTGAAATGTTTCCTTCACCTTAGGTTTGGGGGGAGAGGTTATTACAGATGCATCAGTTCAGGTTAGGGCCCAAATAATCAGTTATTCTCTGCAGTTTGAAAAGAAACAGTTAAAGGAATGAACACACTTCCTACAAAATGGACTGTGATTTTGGCTGTACTTTGTACAGAGGTTAATATCTGCACTATGTATAGAATTACAGAAAGTAAAAACCAAGACTCCCCACCAGCCAAAGGATGTGCCGATACGCTGGCATTTCCTCAAAAAAGAAATGCAAATTTCTGTAATTATTTTATAAAATGTTCAATGTCTCTAGCCATAGGGGAAATGAGATTCCATCTTATCCAGTCAGAACAGCTGTCATAAAAGAAACAAATGACAACAAATACTGATAAATATATGAGGGAAAAAACCATTATCAACTGCTGGTGGGAATGTGTGCTAGCATAGCCAGTGTGGGAACCAGCATGGAGGTTTCTTAAAAAACTAAAAATAGAACTATCACCTGGCCCAGCTAAGCCCCAATTAAAAGTATACCAGAAGTCTCTTTATCCTACCATAATAATTAATGTGCATCAATGATTTACTGCTGCTCTATTCACAATGGCTACATAATGGAATCAGCCCTGATGCCCATCAGCAGATGGATAAATAATGAAAATATGGTAGATTTGCACAATAAATTTTATTCATCCACAGATAAAAATAAATTTTTTCAAAATGTCAGTAAAATGGTTGGATCTGGAAATTTTAATATGAAGTGAGAAACCAGATTTGTAAAAACAGATACTATAAGTTCTTTCTTATGAAGATCTGAGATTTTAATGGTTTTTTTTTTATACATTACAGTGCTAATATTGGTTAGCTAGAATAGAGTAAAATAATTTTTCATTAATTGGGAATAATAGAATAATAGGTGACATGAAAGCAGAAAGGAGGCTATCAGATGGAAATGGGGGAAGGTGTGTAGAGAAGAGAAATCAACAAATAGACTATGGGCCAAAATGCTATAATGATTTTTATTTTAAAGGTACCAATTTATATAGCAATTAACTATTTACCTGGGAAAACTGTTGCTATTATTGTTATTATATGATGTCGGAAAAGTTAAGAAGCAAGGTTAACTCCTTAAGGAGAAGCTCCCAGACAGGAGCGCTGGTGCTGCCCTGTAATCCCAGCACTCAGGGAGGCAAAGGCAGGCAGATCTCTGTGAGTTCGAGGCCAGCCTAGTCTACAAAATTAGTCCAGGATATCCAAGACTACACAGAGAAACCTTGTATCAAAACAAACAAACGAACAAACAAACCACCTGTCAGTTCTGGAGGTTGAGACAGTCTGGATAAAAGGCTCCAAACAGAAGGACTTTCTTGCTGTGCAATCACATGATACATTATATGGCACAGAAGAACAACAAACAAGAAGTAAATGTGTTCTTTAATAACTGCTCTAGCTCTACCACTGGGACAGAGCACTCACCTTCCAAGTCTACCTCTACTTAGATGCAGAGTGCACTGGGCCGTGACTCAGCTCTTCTCTAAGACACACTGCAATTGCAACCCCACACTGAGTCAGTCAGGGAACCTGTGCATGCACACTGTGCTCTTGAACCCCTCTACCACCCCCACCTGTCCTTATGCCCCACCATTCCAAGCACTTGCTCACACTTGCCCCCTGGCCTTCAAAGCATGCTCTCATGCATGATCCCATGCCTGCACACATGCCTCTGTGACCTTCTTTCCTTCGCTGAATGTGGATCACCATCCCTATTCTCAAACCCCTGAACCTACTCCAGTCTCCAGAGACAGGCAGACCCAGTCTGCAGTACAGGCTCCAGGAACAAACAGGCAAGGATATGGGCAACGAGATGGCTAAAGGCTAGCATAAGAACACAACCAACAAAACCAGGATATCATGGCTTCACCAGTAACCCCAAAATTCAATGGACATTCCAATGCATCTGAAACACAGAAAAATGATCTTAAATCTATGCTTATCCAGTTATTAGAGGCACATAAATAAGAAACGAACAAAGCTCTCAAAGAAATACAGATGAATACAACCAAAGGAATAGAGGCCATCAAGAACAGACAGGAATCCACACTCAAACAGGTGAAGGAAATGTTGCAAGACATAAAAACGGAATGAAAGTCAATAAAGAAAACACACACTGAGAAATTCCTGGAGATGAAAAACTTAGCAAAAAGATTAGGAACTACAGAGGTAAGCATCATCAACAAAGTCCAAGAGATGGAGGAGACAATCTGAGGCGCTGCAAATATGATTGCAGAAATTTATACATCTTTCAAAAGAAATGTGAAAACAGAAATGTTCCTGACACAAAACAGCCAAAAAATCAAGGACACCATGAAAAGACAAAACCTAAGAATAATAAGAATAGATGAAAAGGAAGATTCCAGGCTCCAAGATCCAGAATATATTTTCAAGAAAACCACAGAAGAAAAATTTCCCAACTTAAAGAGATGTCCTTAAAAATACAAGAGGCTTACAGAACACCAAATAGACCAGAACAGAAAAGAAATTCCTCCCACTACATAATAATCAAAACACTAAATCTACAGAACAAAAAAAAAAATATTAAAAGTGGCAGGGGAAGGGCCACACATCATATAAAGGTAGACCTATCAGAATACACCAAACTTCTTAACAGAGACTAAGAAAGACAGGTGAGCCTGGGAGGATGTCAGGCAGACATTAAGAAACCACAGATGCCAACCCAGCAAAACTTTCAATCAACATAGATGGAGAAAATGAAATATTCCATGACAAAACTAAATGTAAACAATGTCTACACAGCAACCCAGCCCTACAGAAGCTATTAAAATAAAACCTCCAATCCAATGAATCAACTACACCTAAGAAAACACAAGATATAGATAACATAGATAACATCAAAACAAAACACACAAAAAATAATCAAAAGAAAACAAGCATACAATCACACTCTGACCACCAACTCCACAATAAAAGGAACTAACAATCACTGGTCACTCTTATCTATCAACATCATTGGACACAACTCTCCAGTAAAAAGACACAGACTAACAGAATGGCTGTGAAAAATAGGATCCAACATTTTGCTCCATTCAAGAAACACAACTCTGCAACAAAGATATATACTACCTCAAATTAAAGGGTAGGGAAAAGGAATTCCAGGAAAACAGACCCAGAAAACAATCTGGAGTAGGCATCCTAATATCTAATAAAATAGACTTTTAACAAAATTATTCAAAAGAGATGGGGAGAGATACTTCATTGGTATCAAAAGAAAAATTCACCATGAGGACATCACAATCCTGAACATCTATGCCCCAAATACAAATGGCATTTGTAAATGAAACATCATTAAAGCTTAAATCACACATCAACCCCAACACATTAATACTGGGAGAGGTCATCACCCAACTCTCACCAAGGGACAGATCATTGAGGCAGAAGTTAAATAGAGAAATAATGACACTTACAGACCTCTTAAATCAAATGGACCTAATAGATGTCTACTGAACTATTCACCCAAACAAAAAAGAATATCTTCAAAATTGACCATATAGTCAGGCACAAACCAAGCCTCAACAGAAACAAGAAGATTGAAATAATCCCTTGTATCATATCAGACTACATGGTCTAAAACTATACCTCAAAAAAAAACAGAAATGACAAAAAGCCTATACATGCATGGAACATGGAACTCTCTACTCAACAACAGCAGGAATAGGGAAGAAATAAAAGAAAGAAATAAGAAACTTCCTAAAATTCAATGAAAACGAAGGCACACTTACCAAAACTTACGGGACGCAATGAAAGCAGTGCTAAGAGAAAAGTATGTATAACTAGGCACTTTCAGAGAGAAGTTTGAGATATCTTTTTTTCAGTTGCCAAATTTAGTGTTTTATTATAATTTTTTTAATTCTCAAAACTACTTCTTTTTATTGATTTTTTTATATACTACAATTTATTCCCTTTGTATCCCAGCTGTAGCCTACTCCCTCATTTCCTCCCAACAACACCCTCCCTCCCTCATCTCCTTCCATGCCCCTCTCCAAATCCACTGATAGAGGAAGTCCTCCTTCCATTCCAGCTTACCCTAGCCTATCAGGTCTCATCAGGAGTGGCTGCATTGTGTCCCTCTGTGGCCTGGCAAGGCTGCTCCCCTATCAGGAGGAGGTGATCAAAGAGCAGCCACTGGGTTCATGTCAGACACAGCCCGTGCTCCCACTGTTCTCACTCCTGTTCCCCTTACTAGGAAGCCCATTTGGAGACTGAGCAGCCATACACTACATCTGTGAAGGGGTTCTAGGTTATCTCCATTTGGTTGGATAATCAGTATCAGAAAAAACCCTGTGCCCAGATTTTTTGGTTCTGTTGCTCTTTTTGTGAAGCTCCAGTCCATTCCAGTTCTTTCTATCTCCCCCTTCTTTCATAAGATTCCCTGCACTCTGCCCAAAGTTTGGCTGTGAGTCTCAGCATCAATTTTAATACCCTGCTGGGTAGAGTCTTTCAGAGGTCCTCCGTGGTAGGTAGACTCCTATCTTGTTCTTTGTTTTCACCTTCTTCCAATCTCTATCCCATTTGTCTTTCTGAATGAGGATTGAGCATCTTACCCAGGGTCCTCCTTCTTGCTTAGCTTTTTTAGTTGTACAGATTTCAGTATGACTATCTTTTATTATATGTCTAATATCCACTTATAAGTGAGTATATTTTCCTACAAGTAATCCAATTAAAAAATGAGTACAGAGCTAAACAGATAACTCTCTATAGAGGAATATTGAATAGCAGAGAAACACTTAAATAAATGCTCAACATCCTTAGTTATCAGGGAAACACAAATCAAAATGACCCGAGATTTCACCTATACCCATCAGAATGGCTAAGATCAAAAACGCCAAGTGACAACACATGCTGGAGAGGATGTGGAGAAATGGGAACCCTCCTTTATTGCTGGTGAGAATGTAAACTTGTGCAATGACTTTGGAAATCAATCTGGTGCTTTCTCAGACAATTAGGAATAGTGCTACCTTAAGATCTACCTTTATCCCTCTTTGGCATATATCCAAAATATGTTCAAGTATATACAACAAGGACATTTACTCAACCATGTTCATTGCAGCTTTATTTGTAATAGCCAGAATCTGAAAATAACTCAGATGTCCCTTAATTGAGGAAAGGATACAGAAATTGAAGTACATTTCCACGCTGGAATACTACTCAGCAATTAAAAACAAGAATATTATGAAATTTGTATGTCTTACTTCTAAAGGCTATCCTCCCCAAAAGTTGAAAATCTAATAGAAATGGACAATCTCCTCAGTAGGTTCCGCTTACCAAAGTTGAATCAAGATCAGGTAAATAAATTAAATATTGTTATATTCCCTAAGGAAATAGAAGCAGTCACCAAAGGTCTACCATAGCAAAAAAAGCCCAAGGTTAAATGGGATTCTACCAGACCTTCAAATAAGAGCTAATATTAATAGTCTGCAAAATATTCCACAAAATAAAAATAGAAGGAACATTCTATGAAGACATAGTCACCTTGATACCTAAACCTCACAAAGACCCAATAAAGAAAGAGAACTTCAGATCAACATCTCTTGTGAACATTAATACAAAAATACTCAATAAAATACTTGCAAACTAAATCCAAGAAAACATTAAGGACAGCATCAACCATGACTAAGTAGGCTTCAATCCAGGCAGGTGATTCAATATATGGAAATCCATCAATGGAATACACCATATAAACAAACTGAAGGAAAACAACAACAACACATGATCATCTCCTTAGATAAAAAAGAAAAAGAAAAAAAAAAAAAACAAAACAAAACATGTGACCATGTTTAAAGTCTTAGAGAGTTCAGGAAAACAAGGCACATTCCTAAACACAGTAAAGACAATATACAACAAGCCTATAGCCAACATCAAACTAAATGGAAAAAAAATTTAAATCAATCCCACTGAAATCAGGGACCAGGCAAGGCTGTCCACTCTCTCCATATCTCTTCAACATAATACTTGTAGTCCTAGCTAGAACAATAAGAGAACTAAAGGAGACCAAGGGGCTACAAATCAGAAAGGAAGAAGTCAAAGTATTACTTTTTGCACATGATATGTACACTAGTGACCTCAAAGATTCTACCAGAGGACTCCTACAGCTGATAAACACTTTCAGCACAGTGGCTGGACAAAAAAAAAAAAAATTAACTCAAAAAAATCAAAACAAAACAAAAAAAACAGATACCTTCCTGTATATAAAAATACATATGGGTTGAGAAAGAAGTTACCCTTCACAATAGCCACCAAAGTAAAGTACTTTGGTGTGACTTTAACCAGGCAAGTGAAAGACCTGTGTGGAAAAAAAAACAACAAAACAAAACAAAAAAACTTCGTCTTGAAGGCACTTAGTGCTATGAACTTTCCTCTTAGCACTGCTTTCATTGTGTCCCATAAGGTTGGGTATGTTATGCCTTCATTTTCATTGAATTCTAGGAAGGTTTTAATTTCTTTATTTCTTCCCTGCCCCAGCTGTCATTGAGTAGTGAGCTGTTCAGTTTCCATGTGTGTGTGGGCTTTTTGGTATTTCTGTTGTTGTTGAGGTCCAGCTTTAGCCCACGGTGGTCACATAGGACACAAGGGATTATTTCAATCTTCTTGTATCTGTTGAGGCTTGCTTTGTGACCAACTATATGGTCTATTTTGGAGAGGGTTCCATGAGGTGCTGAGACAGCTACCTGCCACTCGGTTTCTTGCTCTGAATTTAGTGAGCTCCTGCTGCTCTTACACTGTTTGCTGGGCAGAGCCCTCTTGAAGAACCAGGGAGCCCTGCGGTTTAGTCACTTTGGCTAGGGAGACAGGTTGCATCTTGGAGCAGTGTCTGGGGGCTGATCCTGTGGATCCCAGGCTTCTGTAGGTCTGAGGTTGGAACTCTGTACCGCAGTACCCAAGCAGTAATTAGTGTCAAGTGAGCTCAGCACACAGGTATGTGGCAGAAGCCTAGAGACCAGAGCCTGTGGGAATCCAGAAACTTTTGGGGATTAGCTGGATGTCCTCAGGTCAGATCTGATGTTTTCCCCACTGTGGGGTTCCCTCCGAACAGGGAGACCCTGTATGTGGTGTTTTGCAATCCACAGTTCAGTGTGGGATGGTGAGTAGACCATGCAGAGGCAGGTGAGCGGCTCTGTGCTGGTGACTGGGAACCTGTTGGAGACCAGGAACTTTTCCCCAGGACTTTTTTTAGGGGAGAGGGGAAGGAGTCTGCTGAGGCCCCGAGGTTGGTCCTGATTGCTTCCTTCCCTGTGGGTTTTTTCTGAACTGGAAAACTCAGTCTCTGGAGTTGTGCCCACAACTCAGTCTGGAATAGCTCTCAGAGCACACAGGAGTGTGGTTCTGGGCTGGTGACTGAGTGCCTTCAATGACCCAGGAACTCTTCTGGCATTGACCTCAGTGACCTGAGAAAGGGCCCAATTCCTTCTCACACCATGGGGTTTCCTCTCAACTAGAAAGCACAGTCTCTGGTGTTTCAGGGCACAGAGTTTAGTTTGTTGGTCGCTGTGCAGTCACTGCTATCCTGCTCATCTGACACAGTGTCCTCTCAGCGCCGCCATTTTGGATTCACATTAGGTGACTATTGTCAAAAAAATATTTGTTACTGGCTCATTTTAGAATGTGTCAGAATTTAATGTTTAAGGCTGAATAACATCCTGATATACATTAATACAAAATTTTGTTATCCTCCATCTGTCAAAGGATGAAGTTTGTTTTCAACTTTCAGCTATTGTGAATAATACTGCCATGGACATAAGTATACAAATAGGTTTTCAGATGCTTCTCTTTTGTTGTGTGGGGTACTTTTGCAGGGGTAGGATTGCTGGCTCTCGTGGTAGTTATATGTTTAAGTCCCAGTTACAACCTGTAAAGCAGTACCCAAGATTTCCAAAAGCTTATCAAAATTTGTCATTGAGTGGCTTCTTTTTTGGTGTGTGTGTGTGTATGTGTTTTGTACCTGTTGTATTTGTTGTTTTTCGTTTGATGAAAAATCCCAATGAGTAAGAAGTGATATCATGCTTTTGGTTTGTGTTTTTCTGGTGATTAATATGTAAAAACTCTTTTACTGTGCATTAGTAGTTTGGATTGCTCTTTAAAGAACTGTCTACTTGTGCACCTTTCCAGTTTTGGTTATTGTTTGTTGTCATATTTATTGTTACTGTGTTCCATATGCTCTTTGTATGCTCTAGACACTTCTGTGTTATTTGGCATTCAAATATTTCCTCCCATTTCATGAGTTATATTGTAACCTTGATGATGGAGTTCATTTTTGCACAAAAGAACTTAGGTCCAATGTTGTCTACATTGCCTATGCATTTGAAGCAATATGCAAAAGGTTACTAGTATATCTACCATTATGAATCCTTTCTCCAAAGCTATGTTTTTCTTGTGTTTGATGAATCTCATTCTCACATTTAGATATTTAATCCATTTTGGGTGTACTTTTATTGGTGTGAAGCATGAACAATTTTATTCTTTTGTTATTTGTTCCTTGTGTCTTCGTGACTATATTATATTTATTTATTCTTATTTTATGTATGTGCATGTTTTGTCTTCGTGCATATATTTATGTGCATACCCAGTGCCTGGGGAGTCTGGAAGAGGGTGTTTGATGCCCAGGAAATGGTTGGTAGCCTTTATGTGGATACTGGGAATTAAACGCTTCTTCTCTAGAAGAACAGTCAGGTGTTCTTAACCCCTGAGCTATAGTGTCATACTCTTTTGACTGTTGCAGCTTTAAAAGAAGATCAAGACAGTTTTTATGGCCTTCCTTATTGGGGCCTGGCTTCTCTGGCTTGCAGTCGCAGCTGCTCTGGAGGATTTACATCGGATGGGTTAAAAACCTGTGATGACAAACTCTGGGCAGAATGCATGGAATTTTATGAAAGAAGGGAGAGATAGAAAGACCTGGAGGGGACAGGTGCTCTAAAAGGAGACCAACAGAGTCAAAAATAACCTGGCTGTGGGAGCCCTGCAGAGACTAATATCCCAACCAAGCACAAAGAGTGGAGAGGACCTAAAACCCCTGCTCAAAAGCAGCCCATAGACCCACTATTAAAGGAAGCCCATTGCCTGCTCAGTCTCCAAGTAGGTTCCCTGGTAACGAGAGCAGGGGCTGTCTTTGGCATGAACTCAGTGGCAGATTCTCTAATCACCTCCCGGGGGGGGGGGGGGGGGGGGAGGAAGCCTTGCCGGGCCGCAGAGGAAGACAATGCAACCAGTTCTCATGAGACCTGATAGGCTAGTGTCAGATGGCAGGGGAGGAGGACCTCCCCTATCAGTGGACTAGGGGAGGGGCATAGGGGGAAAAGAGGGCAGGAAGGTGGGATTGGGAGGAGATGATGGAGAGAGCCACAGGTGGGATACAAAGTGAATAAATTATAATAAATAATAATAATAATTAAAATAAAAATAAAATAAGTTAAGAAAAGAACCTCCGATGAAACGATGACCAGGTGGGCTAGAGTTACTGCCTCAAATAATGAGACCCTTGTCTGCAGTATTCTCGGAGGGCATGAAGAAGGGTCTGCAGAAAGAGCAACCCAAAACTTCCCAAAGCATAAACAATACCAAACCAGTGAGCTGTACCTTAAAAATGATGCGCCTCAAGGAAAACATAAAAGAAAAAAAGAAAGAAAAAAGAGTACTTGAATGAAGATGTGAATGGATTCATGGATTATCTGAAACAAAACTCACAAATGCTTCGCAATGGAGAGCTGATAGCAACAGACAGCCAAGAAGTGGCCTTAAAGAGAAACAATCGAAGAAGGAAGACAGTTAAAAAGACAAGCAGCACAGAGAAATGCAATGGTATGTTTCCATTGTGGAAACCTGGCCATGGAACTGCTGACTGCCCAGCTACGGTAGAACCGCAGGACGTGGGCACTGGCATTTGTTACCACTGTGGTTCCATGGAGCTGGCGATCAAGTGCAGAGCCAGGGTGGACCCTGCTCTCGGTGACTTGCTCCCTTGCCTCTTCCATGTGCTGGGGTTTTAGTGTCAGAGTGTCAGCTACCTCCAGACAGTGGTGGTGTGTAAAACTAATCCAGGCACCCAGGACGCAGGGGCAGTTGTATTTGAGTCTGAGGACAGCCCCGTCTACAAAGCAAGTTCCACAACAGTCCAAAATACATAGAGAAAAAGTATAAGCTACTACGCGTCTTGGCAGAGATGGTTTTTAACACATGAAGGGAAGGTTTTTGCTTTTGTTTGTTTTAGTTTTGGTCACTTTAAGTGTCTGGAGCCCTGACTGTCAACCCTCGTCTACACAGGCTATAGCACGGCCAACACAATGGTAGGCATGTATACATCTATACACACGCCTTCCCACGTGTCTGAGGTGAGGCGCTGCCTCACAAGGCTCAGGTACCTGTGGACATGTATGCGTTCATATCCTATGTCCCAGCCCATGCCTACTGGGTCCTGGTTTGACAGCCCCTCCTATGGAACACCTGTCTAGGTCCTTCCCTGATAATGGCAAAGGAGTCTGTGCTGTTGGTGACCACTGCAAGCTCTGTGGCTCTGTGGAACATTTTAATGAAGATGACTCTGAAAACCACAGTACAGATGATATTCATAGCTGGTTGCTGGGAATGAATCACTGGGCAACAGGAATGCGTGCAGACTGTGAAGAAGTTCTGGATGTGCCCAAACCACAGAAATCTAAAACGAAAGTATCCAAAGTTGTTAATTTTTGATAAGAATTAGTGCTGTTTTTAATTAACACTTCACTGTGACTTTCCAAAGTAGGCCTTTAGAGGTTAGAGCCGGGCGCCTGTGGAAGCAAACCTGTATTATAGACACCCCTGTGACCTTGGTGGGGCAAGTTGCCTGCATTCTATCAAAGAGTAGAGGGTGACTGCACTCTCTAGACTTGTGTCTTTGTGTGTCTGTCTGTATTTGAGACAGATTCTATGTAGCAAAGGTTGGCCTCACACTGCTAAACCTGCCTCAATGTCCTGAGTACTGAGGTTACTGGCACTGTGCCTAAAAACATGCTTTAACAGACAGAACTTAAGACATTGATAAGTGATTGTCTACCTGATTGAGGCAGTCATTTCTATTAATGTAAATTATGAATCAAAATTGACCACCCCAGACAAAGCCCATAGTTTGAGTTTATGAGTAAATATTTTGCTCTTAGTTCAGAGTATCAATTTATTTTAGTAGAAATCTCTTTATATGTTGTCACAAAATCTGTAATATTTAGCACTAAATAAAATTGTATCAGCTGTGTGTCAAAATATAATAAATAAAAAAGATCAAGTCCTGTGAGATTTTTAACTCTAAGATTTCTTTTTTTTCCTACTTCAGGCTCTTAAGTGTGAGGTTGAAGTTTCTTATTTCTGTAAGAACCTAGTGCTAAGATTTTCAGAGGTATGCAATTTTAACTCTGTTATAATTATTATCATTATTTATGATGTTGATGATGATGTATTTTGTGAAGAAGAATCAGAAATCTTAAGCATTATGCAAAGCCATAACTGTTCTTACTGATACGGTGTCACCTTCATCTTCACTAAATAGAGTTTATTCATTTTCTCATGTAGAAACTCTTAATATTAATAACTATATATTTTTCTTCCTTTTAATTTTTTCTTTTTTTTTTTCTCTCTTTCTTACAGCCTCTTCTTGTTTTAGTTTTCTAGTCCTTGAGAATTTCATACATGTGTTAGTACATAGGCAGCCTGCTTCTGGGTTACCTAGTAACCTATGACGTCATCATGTGTCACCCACCAGGTGTGTGGCAGGTGTGGTTCAGCTGTGCATGCAGCTGAAAACTTTGAAAGGACCAACATGCCACTCTGTCTCTCTCTTACCTTCCTCTCTCTTTCTCTCTCCACCTCACTTTCTTTCCTGGTGCTTCCCATCAACTCTCTGTCTTTCCTTTCCCTCTCTCTCTCCACCTCCATCCAATAAATCTTTTTCATATATATATGGATATATGATATATATATATATATCCATATATATGTGTGTGTGTGTGCATTTACATATATATATATATGTTTTGTGTGTGGCATCATTTTAAAATAAATACTAACAACATATGATCATTCAAAAAATATGATCATATGCACTCCTCTTTTGCTCCCAACTATTCCTGGATCTCATATTATGTATTTTTTTTTCTTTTCTCCTCTGTGTTCAAGTTTAAAGTCTTTTGACATAAAAAACTGCTATCAACTAGTTGCTTAAAACAATAGATTTTCCTTAAATTGCTTGTTGCTTCCCATACTACTCTTCTGTTTTAGCTTTGGTTGTTCTTACTTTTCTTATCTGATACCCTGAATAATATTTTTACTGGTGCATATGTCTTCTTATACTAGCATGCTGATTTGAGGCAAAGACTACAAAAGTAATACTTCTACTACTAATAGGGTTTTTGTTTGTTTGTAGATTTATGCCTCTTCTGATTGCTATGTAAAGCATAGTTTGGCATGGTTAGTTATTCATGTTTTTTTTGTTATATGGTCAAATTATTGGCTCATTTTACTGTTCAAAATAATAGGATCTACAATCCTAGTCAGAATTATAGAAATCTCTTCTCTTTTTTTTTCAGAAGAAACATACCTCATGTGTTTCAAAATGTTTTGTTCATTTAGTTTCTAGAGCATCATTTCAAAGCAAAATCCTACTGAAGGATTGAGGGAGAGGGAGTCACTCTCTTCAGCTGAGTAGCCACTGGTGACCCTATCAGGCTCCAGTGGTTAATTCCAAATTTGTGGTTATTCAGATAGTTCTGGTTAAACTCTTTGGCCCACAAAATGAAACGCTTAGCAGGAATCATTTAATGTTCAGTAAAAGAATCTGCACTGGGCATGGGTTTAATAAAGACATTGCAAATATTCGTGCACACAGCTCAAAATTTTGGGCCATTGCTACAGGAATGTGAATGATGAAACAATAGCAGTCCAGGTTCTGAGGAAACAACAGCCATATTATGTTCTCAAGAATGGAGAAATGAATGTGAATTACTAAAAATATAAACCATTTAATCACTCTGATGTTTGTGTATTGTCCTTTTATTGGCATGTTAAATAGAGAGTGTGAGAGGTGGTGCTTGGAAGGCAAGCATAATAATGGCCACTGAGGATTTTGTTCTGCCCTGTGGGGTCTGAGAGGGTTTGAAAGAAATGAAAGCCAATCTGCATTATAATGCCACATATCAGTGGGAAAGAATGTAGCAGAAGAATGTCTGTCTGCCTGCTGAGGGCTGAAGGCGCTGAGCAGGAGAAGAACGAAGCACATGACTGGGCTCTAAAACACTTGCCCACTATTCGCCACAGTCTGCTGTACATCTAAAGCCTCTTTTCTGGACAGAAAAGTAGAGATTACACAAATTAGCAATAATCAGAGTCATTGTTACTTAAGTTTCTTGTACACATAAATAGTAAAAACCAATCTTTTAGAAGGCTGTTTTTATTTGTTTTTTTTTTAAATTCAATTTACATATGTCAATAAGTGTCAGATTCTGGTCTTACATATTCCAGTTTTTGCTGCCACTAATGTGCAGGCTTTTACAGTTTCTGGTTAAATTTCCTTTATTCTGTCAAATATCCTAGAAGAGACTTTTATTTAATGCTTAACTATACTCAGTGATAGTTCTCTATCTCGGCCATTTTTCCTTGTCAGTTATGAGTGTCTTCAGGTCAATCTAGCACAGTAAGTATGTTTCCATGAACAGAATGGTTCTTGAATTACAAAGTCTTCAAAGATCTTATTAACACTCTTCCTGAATACAATAATTTTTCTTGACACACATCAAGACAGCGTTTTTATAGCATCTTCAGTAACTCATTCAGCCCTTGTTGAAACATGCTGAGATAGGTCTTATCACAAATGCACCAGTAAACAACATATTGAGGACTTTAAAAAAATGTCAAGAACAAAAGTTTAAAAAATAGCAGAGGAAGCATTTGAAATCATATTGCCTTACAAGAAAGAGCACAGTCATGCTCCAGAACTCCCTTCTCACATAGACCTCATCAGTACAGAGAATCTCTAGAGGTGATCTCAATTATGGCATTCAAATTTTCATCGTGGGGAAAAAAGATCTTTCAAAGTCTATTCACATGTGATTTTTATTCAGATGCCCAAACTAGGTATATAAACACTATTGAGGCCTACAAAACATGCCCTTATATTGTGGGGTACTATTGTGGGGAAAAAAAAAAAAAAAAAAAAACCAAAACCAAGGTAAACTAAGAACACCTATAAATTAAGAAATGTAATTTCTAGGGACTTCATGATGCAATCTGAGAGGTTGCCACCATGGTGCATGGGACTTTACTGTGATGCAATTGATTTTGATTTGCCCATGCGCCTGAGAATAGAAGCATTTTCTCAATTTGAAATAAACAACTTAAAGCTCCAGAGTCCTGTGTGAGCTGTATCCTGGAAAATCAGAACTACAGAATGAAGTGACACTCTGGTACAGCTGCCTGGTAGAAAATTCCCATAAAGGGGGGAATTTTCAACTTTAAGATCCTTTAGCAAACAAACAGCAAAACATCCAAACTGCCTTGCCTGAATCCCATATGCAGTCATTACACAGCATCTTAGGCACAGGAATTACTGGAAACACTGATGCAAAGTGCTGTCAATAACCTCACTTCAGCTTATGCAAAATTAGTACTTTCTTACTGTTGAAAATATAAAGAAGCTTTAAAAAAATCCTTAGCCAAACCAGCTAAATAAGTAAGTAAATAAATAAATAAAAGGAAAACGACACAGTTAATAAAATTAAAGGTAAAAAATCTGTTTATAACCATAAACAAATGCTATTCTAAGCCTAAATCAGAAAAACCTCTCTTATAGTAAAGTGCTACATATGGAGAGACACACGGGTACTAAGTACCCGTGCGAATAAGTGATAGTTAAGGACTCCTGTTCCTAAACAAGACTTTGTGCTACCTAATCTGAGGCTAAGAGAATGTCTCATAGGAGGGGGCAGAAAGAATAAGAGGCAGAAGATAAAAAGAAAGGCTATGAAATGCGATTCTCTAGTCAGGACATGACTATTGTAACCATAAATTCATAACAGTTATGGATTGAAACAGATGCTGAGACACACAGCCAAACATTGAAAGAAGCATAGGGAGTCTTGTGGAAAAGTGCAAGAAGGGATAAAAGGACATGGAAGTGCCAGGATCTTCCCAAGAAGACCAACAGATCCAACTAACTAACCAGGCTCCAGAGGGGCTTGGGGAGACTGAAGCACTAACCAAGGATCCTGCAGAGATGGACCTAAACTCCCTACGCAGTTGTAGCCCATAGGTAGCTCAGGCTTCATGTGGGATTCCTAGAGAGGGAAGTGGGGACTTTCTTTGACATGGACTTTGTTGCTTGCTTTCTGATCACGCCCTGCTGGTGGGGCTACCTTCCCAGGCAGGTAAAGAGGACCCAGTCAGTCCTGTTGTAACTTAATGAGCTGGATTGGGTGGGTGAGATGACTCCCCTCCTCTGAAGGAGGAAGACGGACAAAGAGACAGGGAGGGTAGCACAGGGAGGAGAGGATGGATGTAAAATGACTAAATAAATTAATTAATTTTAAAAAGTCAAAAAAGAGAACAAAATACTACAGCTAACGAAAATCACAAATCTGTAATATGAACTATTATGCGAACAGCCCTAATAGAGTATAAAGTTTGAACTTTATAGACAAGCTTCCATTGCCTGCATCTCTCAGCATTATTATCTTCCATGCTCCCACAGACAAGCTTAATAAACTGTGAGAAATCAGTTTCCCTCTGCACAAACTCCAAAACCCTTCCATAATACCCCCAAGCACAAAATAATCAGGTCTGTTAGAGCAATCACCCACTCTGTAGAACCAATTTCTGAAATAGTTTGCTATCTATTGTTGTGATAAAGACCATTCCCAAAAGAAACTTTGAGAAGAAATAGTTCATAATATAATAGCTTACATAGTTCATAATAGCTTACAGTCCATCATGAAGGGAAGTAAGCGCAGGACCTCGAGGAAGAAACTTGAGGTGAATCTGAAGCAAACCATGGAAGAGGGTTGTTACTGCACTGCTTTCCACATCTTGCTCAGCCTACCATCTTATATAACACAGAACTACCTGCACAACTATGGCACTCCCACAATAGTCTGGGCCCTTTCACATCAATCACTAATAATAAAAAAAAAAGGCTTACAGAAATAAAAAAGGCTTACAGACATACCTACATCCCAGTCGCCAGCCTCTTGTAAGCATTTTAAATTGAGGTTCTCTATTTCCAGATGACTCCAGCTTGTGTCAAGTTGTGGGGGAAATCTTAGCTGATACAGCCAGATTCAAGATGACAAATATCACATCATTTTTTAAATGTTTAATATATATTTAAATATATTTTGTGTGTTTATGTGTATGGTGTGTGTGTGGGGGGGTGTTATGTAATGAAAGTAGACACGGAAACATGAGAGTGGGAGAAAAAACTTACAGAGGAAAAGGGAAGTAGGAGAGTAATATAATTCACAAGACATAAAAACAGAAGGAACTCTATTTGGGAGAGAAAAGTAATCAACAAAAGTATCCAGTGGGTAGTAAAGAGAGTTCTAGGGGAGAATAATAAGTAAGAATAAAGTATGTCATGTACATGAAGAAGACATAATGAAACCCATTAGTTTGTACACTAACCCCGTAAACTAAACAAAGATCTGATTACAGTGGTGTACACCTTTAATCAATGAACCCAGAAAGCAGAGGCAGGCAGAACTCTGAGAGTTTACGGCCAGCTTGTTCTGCATAGTGAGTTCTAAGAGCTATGAAGTGAGGTACTGTCTCAAAAAAAATCAAATATGGAAATAATATATTTATTCTTTACAGCTTTGTTCATATGCATGTATGTCCAAGGTAACCACTTGAGATTGAACAACCTATGTTAAGAAGTCATCCCTGAAGGAAACTGATTCTCAGTAGCTGGACTGACTACCTGGACCTCTTCATATAGAAGTGAGATCATGTGGGATTTTCCATGTCTTAATTGTAATGTTAACTGCTATTGTCATTATGCTGTTCAGCAACCATATTGTTAAAAATTCACAGGTATTCTGGACTTAAAAAGTTTATTTACCCTTCATGACTAGGGGACACAATATGTCATCAGCCATCCTTGGCCTCTGGCTCTGAAAAAAATCTTTCTATCCCATCTTGTGTGATTTTCCCTGCACCTTATATGTAGGGATTGCCTTTCAAATGTATCAGATGAGGCTGGGCTAACACTCTATTGCTGAAGATACCATAATGCTTTGGAAACAGCACTTGGAGGAATCAAGCCTCCTCCTTGAGGACCAGTCCTCATAGAGTAGAAAAGAGCTATCCAAGTTTCCCACGAAGAGGAGAAATTGGTAGCCCTACACAGCTGCAAAGTCCGTGTCCCACAAGGACCGGACCATCAGTATGCCCACAATAGTGCAATAGTGGCACTTACAGTTTGGGTATCTAGCAGCTGTTTAATTAGATTTCAGTTCCACTTTACAGGATGGAATTCTGGCATGGCAAGTTTACTCAGTTACTGGCACTAGAAGCTTAACCCGTTACTGGGCTATTGAGGTCGTGGGCCTGACAGGAGAACCTAGGACTGCCAGTTTCCTAAAACAATGTTTTTTCTGTCCTTTAATTACTTTCCCTTAAGTCCACAGGTAACTGTAGCTCTCACCTATCTCCAAAGAAGCTTCCGTTTGCAACAAGTGGAGAGTATTGACACAAATGGGAAAAAGCAAAGAATATTTTTAATTTCTCAATTAATAATAAGTGACTCTAGATATTAACACAGTTAAATTCTGCAGTAATTGCAATTCCCCTTCTAACTGGAGGGTGCAACTGTAATTTGACAGAAACCTGTTTCTCTTTCTAGTAACAATTTAAATTGTTTCCGTATTCATTCCTTTCTGTCTCTGTCTCTCTTCTCTATGTCTCTGTCTCTCTCTCTTCTCTATGTCTCTCTCTCTGTGTGTGTGTGTGTGTGAGAGAGAGTGTCTGTTGCTGGGAACTGAAACTAGAGCCAAGACAGATCTCATTTCCTTTGGAAATATGCAATAAGACAATTGTATCATATAGTAGTTCTATTTACTGATTCTTTGAGAAATCTCTTTACTGCTTTCTGTAATAGATGAAATAATTTTCTTTCTTATGGCTAGTGTGCAGAGAACTCACTTTTCTCTGCCTCTTTATGAGCACTCAATGTCCCTTGTCTGTCCGAAAATACCCATTCTTACTGGAGTGGGAAGACATCTCACCGTGATTGTCATCCTTGATAATTAGTGATATTAAGGACTCTTAAAAAAAAAAAAAAAAGACTTGAAATGGAAATTTCTTTGAAGACTCAGTTTTGTCATGTGATGTTTTGCTGAAGGTTGTCTTGTGAGAGGGCACATGATGTTTTGCTGTGAGCTCTCTCCTGTGAGGGGCATGACTTTGTCCAGCTGAGACCATTCGTAGGTAGACTCTGAGGAAAGGAGATATAGAAAGGGCTATGCACAGTGAGGCTTTGCTTTTTGGAATGACATTGCTGCACTGATCTTCATGCTTCAACACTTGACTTCGCAGAGAGAAACTCTGCAGAGAGCTTCTCAAGGCAATCCAACTGAGTCCAGTTGCTTTCACTGACTTGTACTGACTTGTGTTGCTGCTTGGAGCTGGCCTTTAGGCTGGACTGATGGGGTGTCCTGAGGACTGAGTTTGGTAATTCCTAAAGGCCCATTGATTCTAATTAGCAGAAAATTAATCAAAGAGATCTGCAACCTTTTTCATACTAATCTCCTATTTAAAGTCAGAGGGATGGAAGGAAGGTAAAGGTATTTAAGAACTCTAAATAAAGTAGTGGTGAAAATTCTAAGCCTACAAAGACTCTTCAAATGTTGAACATTTGTCTGTGCTTTCTTAGAAAGTGTCTATTTAGGGCTATTGTCTACTCTCTAATGAGACTCTTGAGCTTTCTTTGATTTTAATTTTTTAGAGGTCTATATAAATTCTGCATGTCAGGCCCATGTTACATATATAAATTATAAAAATTATCTCCTTCATTCTGGTGATGATATTTTTAGTTATTACTGGATATTGTTTATGTTGATGGTTTACAAATATTTCATTTACTGTAATAATATTTTATATGTGTATAATGAACTTTGAATATATTTGTTTCAACATCTCTTCCTCCAGCTCCTCTCGAAACCCCCACCACAGCATTTTTGTTTCATGTCCCCTCTCTTTTTTAACGCAGTGAGACCAATCAGGTATTGGTAGTGTGGCTATGCCTGTAGAACCATCCACTTGAATGTGGAACCCTACCAGGGGCCAGATCCTGACTGACTCTTTTTCAACAGCCACCAATGGTCAATAGCTCCTAAGACAGAGGCGAGGTTTTGTGAGCCCTTCCTACAGCCATGTTGAGATTCTGACTGGCTTGATACTGTGCAGCTCCTGTCCAGAAAACCACAGCTGCTGTGAATCTACATGTGAAGCGCCCTGTCAGTTCCAGAGAATGCTGTCTGTAGTGATTCTCTCCAAAATTTTGCTCTAACTGACACTTTGCTCCTACTTCCACAACAATACCTGATGCTTGTGGAAAGCAGGGTATGATATAAATGTCCAAATTACATCTGAGCACTACACAGACACTTATTCTCTGCAGTTTAGCTAGTTCTGAGTCTCTATGTTAATTCCTATACAACAAAAGGAAACTTTCAATAATGAGAGCTACACTAAACTATGTAAAATAAACATAGTTTATAGTAAATATTTACAGAGCAGTTTGGTACTATCTCATTTAGAAAACTAACAGAAGTGAGTTCTCTCCTAGTGCCTATAAACTTCTAAGACATAGGTTCTTTTATAATTTAATTTTTATTTTTATATTAATTTCAGTTTATTCACTTTGTATCCCAGCTGTAGCCCCCTCCTTCATTCCCTTCCAATCCCAGCCTCCCTTGCTCATCTTGTCCCATGCCCCTTTCCAAGTCCACTAATAGGGGAGGTCCTTCTCCCCTTTCCTCTGACCCTAGCCTATCAGGTCTCATTGGGAATGGCTGCATTGTCTTCCTCTGTGGCCTGGCAAGCTGTTCCTCCAACAGGGAGAGGTGATCAAAATGCCAGCCACTGAGTTCATGTCACAGACAGTCCTTATTCCCATTATTAGGGCCCCCAGTTACTAGGCATCCCATTACTAGGACACTGAGCTGCCATGGACTACATCTCTGCAGAGGTTCTAGGTTATCGCCTTTCATGGTCCTTGTTTGGAGTATCAGTCTCAGAAAAGACCCCTGGGCCCAGATTTCACAGTTCTGTTGCTCTCCTTGTGGAGCTCCTGTCTCCTTCAGGTCTTTCTATCTACCCCTTCTTTCATAAGATTCCCTGCACTCTGCCCAAAGTTTGGCTATGAGTGTCAGCATCTCCTTTAATATCTTGCTGGGTAGAGTCTTTCAGAGGCCCTCTCTGGTAGGCTCCTATCCTGTTCCCTGTTTTCTCCCTCTTCCAATGTCCATCCCATTTGCCTTTCTGAGTGAGGATTGATCATCTTACTAAGGGTCCTCCTTCTTGTTTAGCTTCGATAGGTGCACAGATTTTAGTTTGTTTATCCTATAATATTTATCTAATATCCACTTATAAGTGAGCATATACCATGTATATCTTTCTGCTTCTGGGATACCTCACTCAGGATGATCTTTTCTAGATCACACCATTTGTCATCAAATTTCAAGATTTCTTTGTTTTTAATGGCTGAGTAGTATTCCATTGTGTAAATGTCTCACAATTTCTGTTTACATTCCTTAACTGAGGGGCATCTGGGCTGTTTCCAGGTTCTGGCTATTACGAATAAAGCTGCTACAAACATGGTTGAGCAAATGTCCTTGTTGTGTACTTGAGCATATTTGGATATATGCTCAGGACTGGTATATCTAGATCCTGAGGAAGCGCTATTCTTAACAATGATGAATCTATCATTAATATATATGTATATATATACACACACACAAAATGGTATACACACACACACACACACGAACACACATATGCCTAAATACATAATTACTACTTCTTCTAATGTTACTTGTATGTATGTAATCTCAGGTCTGATCAATTGCTTTTGGATAACTAACTGGGGTGCTCTTCTCTGGGGGAGGACTATTTGTCTTACTTTTAGCATTCCCCAGCATGCCATAGTTCTTTGTACAGAGTTGATGTCCCAGGATCTTTTTCCCATCTATGTACCATGTCCATTAGTATTCTCATTGTTCAGATCTTGTGAAGACATTCATGTTTTGAAACGTATGGATGTGGCTTCACTGATTTTTCTATGACACACAATCTTACAGCTGAGATGTCCTGATGCTCTGGCTATCACAATCTTCCAATCCTTTCCTTCACAAAGCTTCCTGAGCCTTAGGAGCAGGAATTGTGTTGTGGATGTATAAATTAGGACTAATCACAACATGATCAATTTATCAAGTGTTCTCTGCATTTTGATCAGTTGCAGTGTTCTGTAATAATTTCCAAGTGTTGCAAAAGGTTGTTTCTTTTGACGAGGGGTAAGAAGTACACTTACTTATGGGTAAAAGATTAAATACTTAGAAGGTATTGAGAGTTACAAAGTGAATAAGTAATACCTTTATCAAGTTATGTTCAGTGTCATATCAAAAATTTAAAACTGTCAAGAGGGATTTAGACATGAAAACACATAAAGAAAAAGAAATTGTTGAAAAAGAGAGGGGAAGGCTGGGAACTGTTTTATGGTTTATTTGTTTTGAAACATATATTTTACTTAGTTTATTCATTTTATTTACAAGGTATTTCTGTTTTAAAGAAACAAAAAGAATACAAGTAATTATTAGAAAGATTGAAGAAAGCAATATTGGAAAGTCACAGACCCCCATGAAGATACCAGGCCCTTCACAGAGGGCGCTAGTCGCTTCTTAGAGGGCTCCTCTCCCTAGGCTTTGCTGCTGTTGAAAAATAAATTAAAAAAAAACTGAAATAGATAGATTTCAGGAATGATTAGATTCCTTATCATGGTTTAGACAAGGGGATACAATTGAGAGAATATACAAAAAAAAAAAAAAAAACACATTAATATGACAAGAAAAAATAAAACCTGAACATGGGCAAATATCTAAACATGAAAGCGAAAGGAGACCTTTACTTAGAAAAATAAATGTGGAAAGGAAATCAATGAAACAGATATTTGGGAACAACTGAGATAGAATCAGAGGGGAAAAATAAACTCTTCTGGTTTTAAAAGGAAGAACTTCGGTCATTATTTATGGGGAGTGAATACAAACCAAAATACAAATGTTTAAAGTTAAAACTTTAAAATTATATGCTTGTAAAGAAAAATTTAGTAAAAAATAAAAGTCTTCCTGACAAAAAGTAAAACAAATTAAACATTTTTTGTCAACTCTTTTTTTTTCACAATTTATCCATTATATATCCTGATTGAAGCCCCTTCCCTCAACTCCTTTCAACCCACCATCCCTCTCTCGTCCCCCCATCTCCTTACCTAAAAGGGAGGGGTTCCACCACTGACATCTACCTCTAGCTTGTTAAGTCTCATCAGGAACACTTGGATCCTCTTCCTTTGTGGCCTGGCAAGGCCTCAACACCAGGGGCCTGTGATCAAAGAGCAGTCAATCTAGTTCATGATAGAGGCAGCCCTTGCTCCCCTCACTCAGAGATCCACATGGAAACTGAGCTGACAATTGGCCACATCTGAGCAGGAGGTCTAGGTCCTCTACATGCATGGTCCTCTGTTGGTGCATCAGTCTCTGAAGAAACCCTGGACTTAGATCCTTTGGTTTTGTTGGTCTCCTTGTGGGGCTCCTGTTCCTACACGTCCCTCTATTCCTACCTCTCTCCTTCTCCATAAGACTTCTGCACTCTGCCCAAAGTTTGACCCTAAGTCTAAGCATCTACTTCCATCCTCTGTTGGGTGGATCCTTTCAGAGGACCCTCTGTAGTAGGCTTCCATCCTGTTTCCTCTATTCCACATCTTCTGGTGTCTATCCTGTTTGCCATTCTGGATGAGATTTAAGCATCCTCCTTAGAGTCCTCCTTAGTGTTTAGCTTCTTTAGGTCTGCAGATGGCTATCCTGTATTATATGACTAATATCCACTTATAAGTAAGTGTATACCATGCCTGTCTTTCTGTTTCTGTGTTATGTCATTTAGGATGATCTTTCCTAGTTCCATCCATTTCCCTGCAAAATTCATGATTTCCTTGTTGTTTTTTTCTTTTTCTTAAGTTTTTTATTTTTTATTTTCTTCACAATGGTCCTGGGATAGGGGCCGCCTCTCTCATGACCTCATCTGACTGCACTCTGATCACTCTTCCCTGATGCTGCAGGCCACAAGCTATGGAAATAGTAAACTAAGGAAGGGGGTTTCCTTGTTTTTAATAGCTGAGTAGTATTCCATTGTGTATGTGTACCACAATTTCTGTAGCTATTCCTCCATTGAGGGACATCTAGGTTGTTTCCAGATTCTGGCTATTACAAATAAAGCTGCTATGAACATAGTTGAACAAATGTCTTTATTGAATGGTGAGACATCTTTTGGGTATATGCCCAGGAAAAGATCTTTACCAACCCTATATCTGATAGAAGGCTAATATCTAGAATATATAAAGAACTCAAGAAATTAGACAACATCAAACCAAATAATCCAATTTAAAAATGGGATATAGAGCTAAGCAGAGAATTCTCAACAGAAGAATATCAAATGTCAGAGAAACACTTAAAGAAATGCTCAATGTCCTTAGTCTTCAGGGAAATGCAAATCAAAACAACTCTAAGATTCTATCTTACACCAATCAGAATGGCTAAGATCAAAAATTCAAGTGACAACACATGCTAGAGAGAATATGGAGAAAGAGGAACCCTTCTCCATTGCTGGTGGGAGTGCAGCAATGGAGAATTTCTAACTACTTTAGAAATTAATCTGGCACTATCTCAAAAAATTGGGAATAGTACTATCTCAAGATCCAGGATATATATATCCTGGGGATATACCCAAAATATGACCCACCATTCAATAAGGACATTTTCTTAACTTTGTTCAAATTTTTTTTAGAAAGAAGAAAGTTTTAATGTGGTTCAAGACTAACTTAGCTAGTATAACTTGAATATACAGTTAATGTTCATTAATAAAACAATAAACCTTGGTCATGAATGATAACCTCTGCCTTAGGTAACTTTCTATTGCTGTGGAGATACACCATAACAAAGACAACTTATAACACAAAACATCTAATTGAGGGATTCCTTTACTGTTTCAGAAGATGATTCTATGACCATTGTGGTGGGAAGCACGACAGCAGGAAGACAGGCATGTTGTTGAAGCAACAGCTAAGAGCTTACATCTTGATCTACAGGTTGGAGGCGGAGATACTGGGAATGGCATGGCTTCTGCAACCTCAAAGCCAACCCTCAGTGATATATACCTTCTCCAACAAGGCCACATATCCTACTTCCTCAGGGAGTTTCACTAACTCTGAAGCAAGAATTCAAATATATGAACCTATAGAAGCCATTATCATACAAACCACCACAACCTCTCTGAAAGATTCCATCAAAGAAAGCAATTTCTATAGTGATAAGTTTTCATCTATAAAATTGATGTCTGTGTAAAAGACTCTAGATAAACACACAAACTAATTGTTTTGAGCAGATAGAAATACAGAAAGTTATGAGGAAGATACCAAAGGTAGGTCTATAAACATGAAAATAAAGATGTTGGTTAACAAGTCATAAATGTGAACTTGTAAAAATATTTCTGTTTCTAATGGACCTTGTAGATAGATGGCTTAAAGGGAAGCAAAGATTCAATAGAGTGAACAAAACACAATTATGTAAAGAAACAAAAATTATAAACATTTTAAGCATTTTATGACACTGCTGTTAATAGAACTGTTGTAGCATGCTTATTTAGACAACATATAAAATTAGAAGTGACTCACCCCTTGCCAGGTACAAAGTGTCCTCAGAAAAATGGGGACATTTTCCTAGACAACTGGGAGAATTATTATATGGAAGTTTGACTGTAAAAAGCCATTCTCTGAGATCAAAATGGACAGTATATAAAAATAAGAACACTGTTAAGTTTAAATTTCCTTCTAAGTTAAAGCTCATTTGAAGTAGTATAAAATTGCCTTTAATGATTTCTTCCTGTACTCACAAATAACCTGCTAGCTGTGAATCCCAGCTTAGATCTTAGATATCTGAGCATTAGGCTACTAGGAGGAATGGGGAAGAAAACTTTCCTGAAAAGAAAAAAGAAAAAGCTGCCACTTCATAAGCTTAAAGCAATAGACTTCTTGTGACTGTATAATATTGTATAATAGGAAAATATTTTCTTTCAGAATGTTTTGATTTCAATTATATGAGAAAACAGTTGATATGCATTTTGGAAAGTGTGTCAAAGCAACAAAAACGTCTTAATAACAGGAGTGGTCTAGCTGGAAATTGCTTTACAAAGTGAAACATTTCAATGATGGCAACCTTTCTGAGGCAAAATTCAGCTATTGTTAAAATAGAGAAAGAAAATTTATCTTTTAATTCTGTAATGATTCCAGTCCATTTAAGCTGTATTTTCTATGATTTTAACAATAAATGGTAGTGTGTTGAATTAATACTACTTAAAAAGAATATTTCTTATCTTTTCATTGTATTTTTGAGCAAGAAACACTTAGCACAGTTATCTTTGGTGAATTATAGAAATTAGTATTTTTCCATTCCAGAATTCACACACATTTTTGGTGTGAATTCAAGATACTTCAGAGCAGCATGAAATTAAATCCTTAGTAATGGAAGACTACTTCAAAATGGTGGGGGATCCAGAAAAAAAGATAGGCGTGAACAAATTGCATGAAACACCAACTTAGAATAAATTGAATACAATAATTTATTAAACAATCAGCGTGATAGCTCAGGGATGTCCTCTTGTAAAAAGGTAACTTTGGTAGGAAGAAAATGTACAAAATATATCCTGGTTTTGATGAACTTCCTGAAGGCTTTAATTCAAAGTCCCATTTAAGACCTTTAAAATCCACCTCTGACACTAAGCTAGTAAATATGTAGATGTACAAACAAGATATTAGGCAGGAAAACAAATGTATAAGAACTTACCTATAAATTAAAGATCTTTATTCACATAAACATACATCAAGTTTTACTCCTTGTTTTCTCCCTGAGAGAGTGTGATGATTTAACCTGCAGAGGTGATCACAGCTTAGTGGTGGAGGGTGAGCTAAGCCTTTGAATCCAAGTGCTCATGGACGGTGAATTCATAGACCCAGGAGGAGAACCTACTGTCAGTTTCCTAAACCAGTGTAATTTTTAACTGAATAATAAGTACCTACCCTTATATCCACAAATAGATTTAGTTCTTAACCCTTATCGAAGAAGCTTTTTTGTTGTTGTTGTTTTGTTTTTTCAGCAGACCAACCATTACAAAAAAGCAAAAACTGGTCAAAATGCAGAGAACACCTGCCCATGGGATGCCTGTGATACACTTGCAAGGTAGCTTCTCCATCTAAGGCCCAAGAAATCTGTGAAAGATCTTCAGAGTCAATGGAACAGGAAGTCTGAGGGGGAAGTTACACCCATGAAATCTTAACAACATGGCTGCCTCAGTAAGAGCAGAACATTGACAACACCAGTTGCTATGGCAGTATGGGAGGGAGAAATTTCACAGGGCCCCACCAGCAGTTGAAGAGCTACAGGAAGTTCACTCCTCATTCAACTGGATGAATTGGGGTTTGTAAGGAATAGGGGAGGGGAAAACAGGAGGGAAGGTGGGAATGGGAGAAGAGGAGGGAGGGCCTACAACTGAGATTGTTAGTTACTAGTTGTAGTATTGGCATCATGGTCGATGTCTTTCAGCATTTACACGGGGTCAAAGCTGCATTGTAGGGAAAAGACAAGGATTCTTTTTTTTTTTTAATTTTATTTATTTTTATCAGTTACATTTTATTAACTCTGTATCCCAGCCGTGTCCCGATCCCTCATTCCCTCCCAGTCCCTCCCTCCCTCCCTCCCTCATCTCCACCGTGCCCCTTTCCAAGTCCACTGATGGGGGGACCTCCTCCCCATTCATCTGATCCTGTTTTATCAGGTATCTTCAGGACTGGCTGCAAAGCCCTCCTCTGTGGCCTAACAGGACTGCTCCTCCCTTCGGGGGTGGGGAGACCAAAGAGCCAGTCATCGAGTTCCTGTTAGAAATAGTCCCTGTTCCCCTCACTTTGGGAAACCAATTGGTTACTGAGCTACCACAGGCTACATCTGAGTGGAGGTTCTAGGTTATATCCATACATGGTCCTTGGTTGAATGTCAGTCTCAGAAAAGACCCTGTGCCCAGATATATTTGGTCCAAGACAAGGATTCTTATTGAACATCAGATTGAGAAATATAGAAAGGTGATTAATTTTAGTTGATTTAATTTTAAGGGACGCTCTTGAATTCAAAAGACTGTTTTGCCAAATTTAAGAAGTATATTTATATTTCAAAGGGAAAAAAAATTTCTCAAAGGACTTTTGTTTCCATAACATTCTAAATTGTAAATCGCAACCTAAAATTAAGAAATGTAATTTGAAAAAAAAAAATAGAAAAAAAGTTTCTGTTTATGGTCTTGTGCCCTTTTACTTGGTACATTTATACTTACTCATATTTTCTAAATAGTACATTTAAAGCTAAGAAGATAAACATAAAATAACACTGTACAGAAACTGCACAGATAGGCCCAATTGCTCAGCAGCCTGGCCTCATTTCTCAGCTCCACAGGTAACCAGTTAGAAGGCACTTTATGAAAATAGTATATTACTTGCCTCCCTAGGTTATTAAAATGGGGATTAAATAAGATAATGGATTTAATCACATATCAAAATATGCTTTATATTTAATAACTGCTTGGTAAATGTTGGTAAAATTATTATCATTTCATAGTAAGATCTAATGGTTACACATATAAAAAAACCATTAACTTGCTCACTGGTATCATAGATATTTTTTAATCTTACTGCAAATTATGGGTAAAAGTTTGCCAAACAGATAATAGGAATATTGCTCTACAAGATATATGTGTAGAAAAATAACACAGTAATGTGGTGCCCTCATTTTCAGCTCTTTTCCTTTCATAAGCCTTTTGAAACAAGCTTGAGGCTAAAATCTCTAGTGGTACACTCTTATTTCTCTATGCTCTTTCCAAGACAGGTGAAGTATTTCTTTGTCATGAATACCATCTAGATACTAATTACCATCAAATTCGTTTTGTTTTTTTTTTTTTCCTAAGCCAAATCTTTGTTTTATACTCTAGAGTCAATAGTTAACACTCATTTGATTAACTGGTATCAACATCTACCTGATAGCTAGAGCCAGAAATTTGGCATCCTCTGCAAGATCCTTTATTCAGCAAGCCATCTTGATGCCGCATTCTCTGCAGAATTGTATCTCTGACACTGTTGTCTTTTGTTGTGATCCACATTGATGACTTCTGTGTTTTCCTCCAATGTTTCATAAGGAAACTTTTCTTTATCCTTTATCAACAACTGTCATATTGTGTCATATTCTTGCTGAAAACTCTCCTGTAGCTTTTTTATAGTTAGGTTTTTAATCACTAAAACAGAAAACACAGTTTTTCTTATACCCAATTTTTCAAATGTATTTCTCTCCTTTACAAAGTTCATGGTTTATTGGCTATCACTGAGTGAGAACCTTTTCGGCCAGATAAACTCAGGCTGCAATTCTTTGTATATGGTCTTAACAAGAGTATCTATTTTCATTCTGCAAACTTCTGCTTTAAATACAAATATTAAATAAAATCCATGCTTTTACAACCAAGTGATTATCAGCAAATGAGTAAAGACATGTGATGAAGGAAAGTTGCCTGAATCCCTTTAATAAAGAGGATTGAGAAAACACCAACATTCACACACATTAAAATGAAATTAGATCTTTATCTTTCACCACGTATAAAATTCACATGCAGTAGAGACATAAATAGAGTGCCTGAAACTATGAAATCAGCACAGCAAAATACACTTCAAAGCTCCATTCCACAGATATACACAATGATATATTTCTATATGAGCCCCAAACCACAAGCAACAAAAGTAACAAAGTGTACTTTAGAGTGGAGATACCAAGACACTGCAGATGCCTTGAATGTGGGCTGTTCATTGAGAAAGCTTCAGGCAGAGTGAAGGGAGGCCAAAGAAGGCTGCATGCTCTGCAGTAAGCTGAGCCAGAGGGTTGGGACTACTAAAGCCCATTGAATCCAAAATGATGTCACCTAGAGTCCCAGAATCCAGCATGAAGGAACAATGTTTGGCATTGGCCATGCTAGGTTTCAGTCTCATTTTGGTAATCTTTCCTCTCCATTTTATGATTCTTTCTTTGGGGGAATGTTTATTCTATTGTATGCTGTATACAATTTGTTTTATTTGTGGCTTGGTTGGTTGATTGGCTGCCTGTTTTGTTTTACTTTGTTAGGGCTCACACTTAACTGGTTTCCTTGACTCTCTATAGAAACTTTGAACTGTGCATTTAACATTGTTGTATTCTCAGGGACCCGGGACAGAATGTTATGATTTAATGTGAAATGTCCCTCATAGGCTCACATTTTTGAGTACTTAGTCCCCAGCTATTATTGCTAATAGGGACATGTTAGAAGCTTTTGAAAATTAGGGCTAGATAAACAGGGATGTAGGGGCTTCTTATAGCATTGTTCTTGTCAGAAACTTTTACTGTGTTTGTTGTCAACCTGATGTAACCAGCCCCCTTCCCCATCAGGTGGCATGCTTCTGTTGCCATAGTGATAGAAGGCTACCACAGCCAAGATCTACTCTCTCCACCAAGAGAGATGACTTTGTCACAGTGATGGAACTGCATCTTCTCAAACTGTGATACAAAATAAATGCTTTATCCCTTAAGTTGTTTATGTCACGTGTTCTTCTATCAGAGTAAGGACCAAAGTAGTCAGTGCTATGTTCATCAAAAGATAAGTGGCTAAAAAAGTGTGTGTGTGTGTGTGTGTATTGGCATGTTACAGTTAAAATAAAGGAGAAATTCTGTAATTTCAACTGGCATAGAAGAATCTGAATAGCATTATGTTAATTACACAGGCACAGAAACATAAATGTCACATGAACTTTTGAGTATGAAATGAAGTTGACCTCATAAAGAAGAGGTGACTAGAAGCAAGATGGTGGTGGCTGCCCACATTGGAGACCAGAGAGCAGAAGCCTGAGAGAGCCATGAGGCAGCTGCAAAGCAGTCTGCAAAGCCCACAGTATCCCTGGAACTTGTGGAAAGATGTTTCTTTTCCACTTATTTATTTATTTATTTATTTATTTAATCTTTTATGGCCTGATCCCAGCTGTCTCCCTCCTCTCCTCCCAGTCCCATCCTCACATCCCCCTTCAACCATTCCTCTCTCTCCTCAGATATGCACCTCATACAGGTGCATCAGGTCACAGCAAGACTAAGTGTATCCTTTCTTACTGGGGCCTGGCAAGGCAACCTAGCTGAGAGAAAGGGATCCAGAGGCAGCAATATACTGAGAGGCAGCCTCAAGTCCCCTTGAGGGGAGAACCCCATGCTAACCACCCTACACATCTGCTACAATGTCTAGGGCCAGCCCATGCATGTTGTTCGGTGGTGGTTCAGTGTCTCTGAGCCCCCATGGACCCAGGTTAGTTTCCTCTGAAGGTATTCTTCTGGAGTCCCTGACCCCTCCAGCCCACTCTGCCCTTCCTCACACTGTTCCACAGAACTCCCTGCCTTCTCTGCCCATTGTTTGGTTGTGGATCTTTTGGCATCAACCACTGAAAGAAACCTCAAAAGACAGTTATACTGTCATGTGTGGCTTTCTGGGTCTGGGTTACCTCACTCAGGATGATTATTTTCTAGTTCCATCTATTTGCCTGCAAGTTACATGATGACTTTGTTTTTAATACCCAAGGAGTATTCCATTGTGTAAATGTACCATGTTTTCTGTATCTATTTTGCACATGAAAGACATCTAGGGTGTTTCTGGTTTCTGGCTATTGAAAAAACAAAACAAAACAAAAAACCTGTTTTTTTTTAAAGTTAAGTTAAAAGTGTCCTTGTAGTACAGTGGAGAAACATTGTGGTATATGCTCAGATATGATATAGTTTGGTCTTGAGATACACCTACTCCAAATTTTCTGAAAAACCTCCAGATTTTACATTCACAGCAATTGTACAAGTTTGCACTCATATCAGCAAAGGAGGAGTGTTTCCCTTCTTCCACATCCTCACTAGGATGTGATGTCACTTGAGGTTTTTATTATAACCATTCTGATGGGTGAAAGATGAAATCTCAGAGTTGTTTTAATTTGCATTTTTCCTGATGACTAAGCGACCTGTATGACAAAAATGTCAGGTTTCTGGGAAAAAAATTGAAGAACATATCAGAAGATGGAAATATCTCACATGCTCATGGATTGGTAAAATAATGATAAAAGGACCATCTTCCTAAAAGCAACGTACAGATTCAATGCAATCCCCAACAAAATTCCAACACTATTCTTTACAGACCTGAAAAGAGCAATTCTCAACTTCACATAAAAAAAAAAAAAAAAAAAAAAAAAAAACAGAACAGATAGCGAAAACAATCTTGGACTTACTAAAAAGCAATAGTAATAAAAAAAACCACATGGTGTTGGCATAAAAACAGGCAGGTTTACTTGTGAAATTAAATAAAAAAATCAAGAGATAAACCCGCATACATATGGATACCTGATTTTTGGCAAATAAGCCAAAACCATAAAATGGAATAAAGACAGCATCTTCAGCAAAGTGGCTGGATACAAAATCAACTCAAAAAAAAAAAATCAGTAGCCCTCCTGTATACAAAAGACAAATGGGCTGAGAAAAAAATTAGGGGAAAACATCCTTCACATTAGCCACAAACGACAAAAAGTACCTTGGTGTAACTCTAACCAAGCAAGTCAAAGACCTATATGAAAAAAACTTTCTCTCTCTGAAGAAAGAAATAGAAGACAATATCAGAAGATGGAAAGATCTCCCATGCTCATGGCTTAGCAGGATTAATATAGTGAAAATGGCCATCTTACCAAAAGCAATCTACAGGTTCAATGTAATTCTCATCAAATCAGCAACACAATTCTTTACAGACCTTGAAAGGAAAATTCTTTAACTTCATATGGAATAACAAGAAACCCAGAATCGCTAAAACAATCCTGTACAATAAAAGATCTTCTGGAGGTATCTTAATCCCTGATCTCAAGCTGTACTATAGAGCAACAATACTAAAAACTGCATGGTACTGGCATAGAAACAGAATGGTGGATCAATGGAATGGAATAGAAGACCCAGAAATAGACGCACATACTATGGACACCTGATTTTTGACAAAGATGCCAAAACCATACAATGGAAAAAAGATAGCATCTTCAACAAATGGTGCTGGTCTAACTGGATGTCTCCATGTAAAAAAATACAACAGATCCATACTTATCACCATGCACAAAACTAAAATCCAAGTGAATTAAAGACCTCAACATAAAACCAGACACACTAAACCTGTCAGAAGAAAAAGTGGGAAAAAGCCTTGAACTCATTGGCACAGGAGACAACTTCCTGAACAGAACACCAACAGTGTGGAGAGCCGGGGTTTGGTTGCCATGGCGCTGGCTTCCGCCCTTCTAAACTGGTAAACAAGTCCTAGAGCACATGACCATTATGACCGTTATGACCGTTGGGCAACCGTCGTCACAAGCCGTCATATGGGGCGTCATATGGGGTGATGGGTGAGCAGCCAATCAGGGGATGATACGTCATCTCACACCACTTTGGTGCGAGCAGGGCTTATATAAACAGCGCCACTTCGGGGACTCGGGGTCTTCCTCCTTTCATTGTTTGACTGCAATAAAGCTTGCTGCAGAAGGATCCTGTTGTCCGCGTGCGTTCTTGCTGGCAAGACGACCACGCGGCTCGCAACATTTGGTGCCGAAACCCAGGAACCTGCCATTGCCGGTGCCGAGGAGACCCCTCGTTCACGGGGAGGATTCAGAACTGCAGCAGCGAGATAAGTTCTGAGAGGCATGTTTGGTCTTGCTTTATTTCATCTTTCACTTCAGCTAGCAGAAGCCTTTATTGCTTTCTCTGTTGTGACCGTTGCCCTCGTCCTCTTTCTTTTGGTTTCGTACAAGCTTAAGGGTGACCTCGAAAGGAAAGAGATTAACGGAAAGCTAAGAGTAGGCACTAAGGGAGTGTTAGAGGAGTTACAAGACAGCATGTCAGAAACAGAACGTGACAAAAGATTAGGGGCCCCAATGGATAGAAATAAAGACGTCTCTAAGAAAAAAGGCCCTTCTGCGGATGTTAAAGCCGCAGGAGCGAGAGATAAGGGAAAGAACGCCCTGGGAGAGAAACATGATAAGGAGAAGAAAAAATCTAAAAAGGAGCCTCTCTATCCGACAAAAAAACTAGAGGCTTTAGAAATTGGCAATTCTGAGTCGGAGGAGTTAAGTCCCTCCGAAGGGTCAGAGGAATAAGCAGCTCGCTATGAGGAAGAACGATACCACCCAGATGAGCAGCCATTACTGTTGTATCAGAAGCAAAGTAGTATGAGGAACAGGAAGGGCGCACTTTCTCAGTCGGCCGCTCCCGTTGTCTCTAGTGCTCCTCCACCCTACACCGGGAGGCACTGTCCTGATTCCTTCTTTTCAACAAAAGATAGACACAAAATTTTTCAGACTTTTCCAGTATTTGAAGATGTGGAGGGAGGCCGTGTCCAGGTACCTGTAGGTTACCCTCTAGTCAAGGAACTGGCAGAGTCAGTTAATAAGTACGGGGTGGATGCTAATTTTACAATTATGCAGCTTGAAAGGCTAGGCTCTACAGCAATGACCCCAAATGATTGTCAGGCTGTAGTGAAAGCTGCCCTCCCTAATATGGGAGTGTATTTAGAATGGAAAGCCTTATGGCATGATGCCTGTCAATCCCAAGCTAGGGCTAATGCCAATGCAGAAGACAACCAACGACGCTGGACATTTGAGCTACTAACAGGACAAGGTCCACATGTTCAGCAACAGACAGATTATGATTGGGGAGCGTATAGCCAAATATCTGCTGCTGCAATTAAAGCATGGAAGGCCCTTTCAAAGAAGGGTGGGACCGAGAACCATTTAACAAAAATTATCCAGGGTCCTCAGGAGTCATTCCCAGAATTTGTGGCCAGAATGACAGACGCAGCAGGCAGAATATTTGGAGACCCGGAAAGGGTCCGACCAATGATAGAGCAACTGGTGTATGAGAATGCTTCACCAGAATGCAAGGCAGTCATTACCCCCAGAAAGAGCAAAGGACTGACAGATTGGATAAAAGTTTGCCGAGGACTCGGAGGCCCGCTTACCAACGCCGGCCTGGCGGCAGCCATATTACAAAACAATAACCACCCAAGTTCTGGAAACAATAAAGTTTGTTTTAATTGTGGCAAAATGGGTCATTTAAAAAGAGACTGTCGTATGTCTGTGCAAAAGAAAGTTCCTGGACTTTGCCCTAAGTGTAGAAAAGGCAATCACTGGGCTAATGAATGCCGCTCAGTCAGAGATATTCAGGGAGAACTTATACAGCACGAAACCCCCTCTGAGGAGAGAGATAAAAATGTTCCAAAAAATGGACTTCAGGGCCCCAGATCTCAGGGTCCCAAAAGATATGGGACACAGGCAGACAACAGGAGGGTTTATCCAGCTGTAGAGCAACAAGAGGATCAGCAGGGTTGGACCTCCGTTCCACCTCCCGATTCTTATTAATGCCACACATGGGGGTGCAACCTGTCCCAGTGAAGTTTGAAGGCCCCCTGCCTGAAGGAAGTGTAGGTCTTATTTTGGCTCACTCCTCTCTCACTCTAAAAGGACTTATGGTCCATCCTGGAGTATTAGATCAAGATTTTATGGGACAGCTCCAGGTGCTTTGTTCCTGCCCTCAAGGCGTATTTTCTATTTCTCCTGGAGATAGGATTGCTCAATTGGTCCTCCTTCCAAGCCTTCATGATTGCTTTCCAATTACCGAAACATCAAGGGGTGCAAGAGGGCTTGGTTCCACAGGAACAGATTTTGCTCATTTGGTAGTTGATCTTAAAACTAGACCTACTCTACAATTACAGATAGAAGGGAAAAGTTTTACTGGTATTTTGGACACAGGGGCTGATGAAAGCATTATCTCTTCCACCTGGTGGCCTAAGGCGTGGCCTGTTACACAATCATCCCACTCCTTACAAGGGTTGGGATATGAGGCCAGCCCTGCGATTAATTCACGTTCTTTGATGTGGCAGGTACCAGAAGGTCAAACAGGAAGCTTCATACCATATGTTCTTCCTCTCCCTGTCAATCTCTGGGGAAGAGATATTTTGCAGGATTTAAGATTAGCATTGACCAATGAGTATTCGCAACAAGCGGTTGATATAATGAAAAGGATGGGTTATAAGGAAAGAAAAGGCCTTGGTAAACAGGAACAAGGGAGATTACACCCGATTTCACAGGAAAGTAATACAGGGAAACAAGGCATGGGTTTTCATTAGCTGCCATTGAGGGTTCCATGCCCATATCTTGGCTCACAGAGGAGGCCGTATGGGTTCCTCAATGGCCCCTTTCCTCTGAAAAACTGGAAGCTGCTACAAGGCTGGTTAAAGAACAGGTACAGCTTGGTCATTTGGAACCATCTACTTCCCCCTGGAACACACCTATTTTTGTTATTAAAAAGAAGTCTGGAAAATGGAGACTTCTTCATGATTTAAGGGCCATTAATGCACAGATGCGGCTCTTTGGCTCTGTTCAGCGAGGCCTACCTTTACTTTCTGCTTTGCCTAAACAATGGAGAGTCATAATTATAGATATCAAGGATTGCTTCTTCTCCGTTCCTCTGTGTCCACAAGACAGACAGAGATTTGCCTTTACCCTACCTGTTGTTAATCATCATGAGCCAGACAAAAGATATCAATGGACAGTTTTACCTCAAGGCATGGCTAATAGCCCCACCATGTGTCAATTGTATGTGCAGATGGCTCTTGAAGCAGTTAGACAGCAATTTCCTTCCTTGTTGCTGATTCATTATATGGATGATATTCTCTTGTGCCATGAGGAGTTAGCCATTTTGCAAGATGCATATCCTTTGTTGCAAAAAACCCTGCAGCAATGGGGATTGCATATTGCCACTGAAAAGGTTCAGATTTCTGAGGTAGGTTCCTTTTTGGGAACGGTCATTTACCTGGACAAAATAGTTCCTCAAAAAATAGAAATTCGCAGGGACCATTTGCATACCTTAAATGATTTTCAAAAATTATTAGGTGATATAAATTGGCTTAGGCCATTTTTAAGATTCCTTCTGCTGAATTAAAACCCCTATTTGATATTTTGGAAGGGGATGCTCATATTTCTTCACCCAGAGCCTTAACACCGGCTGCAAGCCGCGCCCTGCAAGTGGTAGAAAACGCTTTACAAGATGCCCAATTAAAACGTGTAGATAAAACTAAGACCTTTGACCTGTGTGTTATTAAAACTAAACATTTACCAACTGCTGTATTATGGCAAGATGGACCCTTATTGTGGGTTCATCCTAATGCTTCTCCTGCAAAATTTATTAAATGGTATCCAGATGCAGTTGCTCAACTTGCACTACGAGGGTTAAAAGCTGCCATTACACACTTTGGGAAGTAGCCAAAGTTCTTAATAGTGCCTTATACAGCTCATGAGGTTCAGGTATTGACTGCTACCTCTGATACTTGGGCGGTGCTAGTTACCTCCTTTAGTGGCTTGATTGATAATCATTACCCTCGACACCCTGTTTTGCAATTTGCTTTAACTCAAGAGGTAGTCTTCCTGCATGTAATGTCCCAGAAACCACTTCGGGATGTACTGGTAGTTTATACAGATGGGTCAAAAACAGGAGTAGGAGCTTATGTGGTTAATAATAAAGTTGTTTCTAAGCAATATCATGAGACTTCGCCTCAAATTATGGAATGTTTAGTAGTGTTAGAAGTTTTGACAAAATTTCCAGGTCCTTTAAATATTGTTTCTGATTCTAGTTATGTGGTAAATGCAACCAAAATTTTAGAGGCTGCTGGATTGATCAAGGCATCTAGCAAGCTTGCAAAAATTTTTCAAAAAATTCAGTTTGTCTTAATTATCAGAAAATCCCCTGTTTTTATTACACATATTAGGGATCACTCAGGTCTACCGGGACCCATGTCCCATGGAAATGACCTGGCAGATCGAGCCACAAAGATGATTGCATTTGCCCTCTTCTCAAATTTGGAATTGGCTAAAGAGTTTCATAAGAAATTTCATGTGACAGCTGAAACACTGTGTCATCGGTTTGACATAGCTAGAAAGGAAGCTAGAGATATTGTAACCCAATGTCAAAATTGTTGTCAGTTCTTACCTATGCCTCATGTTGGGATTAATCCCAGAGGAATCCCTCTGCTACAAGTGTGGCAGATGGATGTTACTCACATTTCATTTTTTGGTAAACTTCAATATTTACATGTTTCCGTTGATACTTGCTCTGGAGTTATGTTTGCTTCTCCCCTGACTGGAGAAAAGGCAGCCCATGTTATTCAACATTGCATGGAGGCATGGAGTGCCTGGGGAAAGCCCAAAATTCTAAAAACTGACAATGGGCCAGCCTATACTTCTCAGAAATTTGGACAGTTTTGTCATCAAATGGGAGTGACCCACCTAATGGGTCTCCCATATAACCCTCAGGGACAGGGTATTATTGAACGTGCTCATCGCACTCTAAAATCCTACTTAATAAAACAAAAAGGGGGAGTCGAGGAGGCTCTGCCTTCAGTGCCATGAGTGACTGTTTCCTTGGCACTCTTTACTCTCAATTTTTTAAATTTGGAGAGTCAGGACCACTTGGCGGCTGATCGCCACTGCTTAGAGCCTGATAGGCCTAAGGAAATGGTCAAATGGAAGGATGTCTTGACTGGTCAATGGAAAGGCCCGGATCCTATCTTAATAAGATCCAGGGGAGCTGTCTGTGTTTTCCCACAGGAAGAAAACAATCCATTCTGGATACCGGAGCACCTCACGTGAAAGCTCGAGGCAGCTGAAGATGATCTTTCAACGAATATACCTGCAACTAATTCCAGTTCTTGCTTGGATCCTTCTAAACCGGGTTCCTAGTATTGTGGGGGTACAACGTTGGGCCATTTTGTCTGCATTCCCAAAGCCTATGCTGGTCAGACATAATTCATTGGTTTTTCCTAAATTTTTCTCGTCCAATACAAATCAGACGGTTTTTCCGCCTAGTCCTGTCTGTGTTTATTCCCCTTTTTTACTTGTTTTGTCCAATAATTCTTTTAGAAATTGTATCAATGAGACATGCTGGATGTCGCAATGTTGGAATGCCAGGCGTGCCCTGGTTGTTAGAGTCCCGCAGTGGATCCCAATCCCTGTGGAGACTCCATCCACCCTCTCCCTGTTTAGACAGAAGAAATATTTTGGCATCACCACAGCCGTTGTTACTGCCATCGCTGACTGCAGTCGGCTTGGCAATGGCAAATTCAGTCCAAACAAGCACAACAGTAAATCAATTGTCGGCAGATGTGGCTGAAGCCATAAACCTTCATGCATCTGCTAGCGCACAATTAAAAGGCAGATTGATGGTTCTTAACCAGCGTCTGGATCTTGTGGAAGAAAGAATAGATATTTTATCTCAATTGGCTCAATTAGGGTGTGAAAGAAAAATAGGAGCACTCTGTATTACCAGTGTACAATATGAAAATCTTACCCGAGCCGCTAATTTGTCCAGGAAATTGTCCCTATATCTTGCAGGAAATTGGTCAGAAGGATTTGAAGAAACGAAGAGCTAAGGGCGGCAGTGGCAACCATTCTACTCGAGTGGATTTATCGCTCACAGATGGCTTATTATCTTGGGCTTCTTCCACCTTTTCTTATTTTAAGGAATGGGTGGGCGTTGGGATGTTTGGCGCTGCCCTGTGCTGTGGTTTAATATTTGTCCTCTGGTTGTTCTGCAAACTCAAAACCCAACAAAAACGTGACAAGGTGGTGATCGTACAGGTGCTAGCCGCTCTGGATCAAGGCACTTCCCCCGATATTTGCTTATCCATGCTGAAAAATTAATGTTTGACAAGGTTGCCTCTGTCTTTGCAAGCACATGCCACAGTCTGGATTTACAGCCCTTGTACTCCCTGGGGATCTGTTTCCCATTGCACGGGGATGGGTATAAATCACAATTTTTCTCTTGCCAAACGATCTGGAAAGTCAGTGATGGAAGAGTGCAAATAAGTCTTCACCGACCTAAGACAGGACAGCCTCACAGTGAGGAGGTTGCTCCAATGACAGGCAACGGCTGAAGCATTGCCTTCCATCAGGCTCAGACGTTGGCTTTCTGGCATAATGCTGTATTGACAGTAGGAAGCTTACTGTTCAAACAAAATAAAAAAGGGGGAGATGTGGAGAGCCGGTGTTTGGTTGCCATGGCGCTGGCTTCTGCCCTTCTATACTGGTAAACAAGTCCTAGAGCACATGACCGTTATGACCGTTATGACCGTTGGGCAACCGTTGTCACAAGCCCAGCCCGGGGCGTCATATGGGGTGATGGGTGAGCAGCCAATCAGGGGATGATACGTCATCTCACACCATTTTGGTGCGAGCAGGACTTATATAAACAGCGCCACTTCGGGGACTCGGGGTCTTCCTCCTTTCATCGTTTGACTGCAATAAAGCTTGCTGCAGAAGGATCCTGTTGTCCGAGTGCGTTCTTGCTGGCGAGACGACCACGCGGCTCGCAACACAACAGCATAGGCTCTAAGATCAACAAACAACAAATGGCATCTCCTGAAACTGAAAAGCTTTTGTAAAGCTAAAGACACTGTTGTCAGAACAAAAAAAAAAAAAAAAAAAAAAAAAAAAAAAAAAAAAAAACAGCCTACAGATTGGGAAAGGATTTTCATCAACTCTATATCCAAAAGAAAACTAATATCCAGAATATATAAAAAGAACTCAAGAAGTTAAACAGCAACAAATCAACTAATCCAATTTAAAATGGGGTACAAAGCTAAACAGAGAATTCCTGATAGAGAAATATCAAATAGCAGAGAAACATTTAAAGAAATACTCAGTGTCCTTAGTCATCTGGGAAACGCAAATCAAAATGGCCCTGAGATTTCAACTTACACCCATCAGAATATGCTGGAGAGGTTGTGGAGAAAGGGGAACACTCCTCCATTGCTGTTGGGAATGTAAACATGTACAACCACTTTGGCAATCAATCTGGCAATTTAGGACAATTAGGAATAATGCTACCTCAAGATCCAGCTATACCATGCCTAGGCATATATTGAAAATATGCTTAAGTATACAACAAGGACATTTGCTCAACCATGTTCATAGCAGTTTTATTTGTGATAGCCAGAAGCTAGAAATAACCCAGATGTTCTTCAGTTGAGGAATAGATACAGAAATTATGGTACATTTATAAAATGGAATACTACTCAGCAATTAAAAACATTGAAGTATCTGAAGAAAGAAGTTGAAGATGATATCAGAAGATGGAAAGATCTCCAGTGCTCATGGATCAGTAGGATTAACATTGTGAAAATGGCCATCCTGTCAAAAGCAATCTACAGATTCAACACAATTCCCATCAAAATAACAACTCAATTCTTTACAGACCTTGAAAGAAAGATTCTCACCTTCATATGGAGAAACAAAAAACCAAGAATCTCCAAAACGATCCTGTACAACAACAGATCATCTGGAGGTGTCTCCATCCCTGATCTCAAGCTGTACAACAGAGCAATAGTAATAAAAACTGCATGGTATTGGCATAGAAAAAGAAAGGAGGATCAATGGAACTGAATACAAGACCCTGAAATAAACCCACACACCTATGAATACTTGATTTATGACAAAGAAGCCAAAACCATACAATGGACAAAAGACAGCATTTCAACAAATGGTGCTAGTCCAACTGGATGTCTACATGTAGAAAATGAAAATAGATCCATATTTATCACCCTGCACAAAACTAAAGTCCAAGTGGATCAAAGACCTCAATATAAAACCAGACACATTGAATCGGTTAGAAGAAAAAGTGGGGAAGAGCCTTGAACTCATTGGCACAGGAGACAACTTCCTGAACAGAACACTAACAGCACAGACTCTAAGAGCAACAATCAATAAATGGGACCTCATGAAACTGAAAAGCTTCTGTAAAGCAAAGACACTGTCGTCAGAACAAAATGACAGCATACAGACTAAGAAAAGATTGTCACCAACTCTATATCTGACAGAGGGCTGATATCCAGAATATATAAAGAACTAAAGAAGTTAAAAAGCAACAAATCAAGGAACCCAATTAAAAAATGGGGTATGGAGCTAAACAGAGAATTCTCTGTAGAGAAATATAGAATGGCAGAGAAACACTTAAAGAGATGCTCAACATCCTTAGCCATCAGAGAGATGCAAATCAAAGCGACCTGAGATTTCATCTTACACCCAATGGCTAAAATGAAAAACTCAAATGACAACACATGCTGGAGAGATTGTGGAGAAAGGGGAACTCTCCTCCATTGCTGGTGGGAAGGTAAACTGGTACAACCACTTTGGAAATCAATCTGGCACTTTCTCAGGACAATTAGGAATATTGCTTCCTCAAGAATCAGCCATACCACTCCTAGGTATATACTCAAAATTTGCTCAAGTACACAACAAGGACATTTGCTCAACCATGTTTGTAGCAGCTTTATTTGTAATAGCCAGAACCTGGAAACAACCCAGATGTCCCTCAGTGGAGGAATGGATACAGAAATTGTGGTACTTTTACACAATGGAATGCTACTCAGCAATCAAAAACGAGTAAAGCATGAAATTTGCAGGCAAATGGTGAGATCTAGAAAAGATCATCCTGAATGAGGTATCCCAGGAGCAGAAAGACACACATGGTATATACTCACTTCTATAGACCTATAAGATATGGTAAACATAATGAAATCCATACACCTAAAGAAGATAAACAAGAAAGAAGATGTGAGGTAAGATGATCAATCCTCACTTAGAAAGACAAATGTGATGGGCATTAGATGTAGGAGAAAAAAAACAACAGGACAAGAGCCTAACGCAGAGGGCCTCTGAAAGACTCTACCTAGCAGTGTATCAAAGCAGATACTAAGGCTCATAACCAAACCTTTGGCAGAGTGCAGGGAATTATAAGAAAGAAGGGGGAGTTAATATGACCTGGAAAGGATAGGAGCTCCACAAGGACCAAATATTTCTAGGCAGAGGGGTCTTTTCTGAGACTGATACTCCACCAAGGACCATGTACAGATATAACCTAGAACCTCTGCTCAGATTTAGCCTGTGGTAGCTCAGTAACCAATTGGTTTTCTCCCTAGTAAGGGGAACAGGGACTATTTCTGACATAAACTCAATGGCAGACTCTTTGACCTCCCTACCTCCCAAGGGAGGAGCAATCCTGCTAGGCCACAGAGGAGGACTTTTCAGCCAGTCCTGAAGATACCTGATAAAACAGGGTCAGATGAAAGGGGAGGAGGTCCTCCCCAATCTCGGAAAGGGGCAGAGAGGAGATGAGAAAAGGAAGGTGGGATTGGGAGGGAATGAGGGAGCAGGAAACAGAGTTAATAAAATGTAACTAATAATAAAAATGTTTAAAAGATTACAAAAAAAAAAAAAAAACAACAACAAGGAAATCATGAAATTTGCAGGCAAATGGTGGGAACTAGAGAAGATCATGCTGAGCAATGTATCCCAGAAGCAGGAAGATACACACAGTATATACTTACTTATAAGTGGATATTCGATATATAATATAGGATAATCATACTAAAATCTGTACACCTAAAGAAGCTATCAACAAAGAGAACCCTGGATAAAATGCTTAATCTTCATTTAGAAAGGCAAACAGGATGGACAGCAGAAGAGGAAGAAAACAGGAAAAAGGACAGAAGCTTACCATAGAAGACCTCTGAAAGACTCTACCCAATAGTGTATCACAGGAGATGCTGAGACTCAGAGCCTAACTTTGGGCATAGTGCAGGGAATCTTAAGAAGAAGAAGGAGGAGATAGAAAGACATGGAAGAGACAGGAGCTCTGCAAGGAGAGCCACAGAACCAAAAATTCTGGGCACAGGGGCTTTTCTGAGACTGATACTCCAACCAAGGACCTTGCATGGAGATGACCTAGAAGCCCTCCTCAGATGTAGCCCATGGAAGCTCAGTGAGCTCCTTAGTAATGGGAACAGGGACTGTCTCTGAGGTGAACTCAGTGGCTGGCTCTTTGATCACCTCCCCCTATTGGGGGAGAGGCTTTGCCAGTTCACAAATGAAGACAATGCAGCCAGTCCTGATGAGACCTGATAGCTAGGGTCAGATGGAAGGGGAGGAAGATCTCCCCTATCAGTGGACTTGGAGAGGGGCTTGGGAGGAAATGAGGAAGGGAAGGTGGCATTGGGAAGGAATGAGAGAGGGGGCTATAGCTGGGATACAAAGTGAACAAACTGTAATTAGTAAAAAAAAAAAAAAATAGTCAAAACACTAAATCCCCACAACAAAGAAAAAGTAGTAAAAGCAGCAAGGGAAAAAGGCCAAGTAATACATAAAGGTAAACCTGTCAAAATCATACCAGACTTCTCAACAGAGGGCTACAAAGCTACAGCTGGGATACAAAGTGAATAAACTGTAATAAATAAATAAATAAAGTAAAAAACAGGAAATGTTCAACTTCCTTTGTCATTAAGGAACATGCTTTTAGAAGTGGATTCACTGCCCTTAGAGGCATCACACCTAAGGCTGCTGTGTCATATCAGTTGGTGGCAGAGAAGAGAGATACTACATCTATGCTTAGGGTTCTGGCCCATGAATATCTTAATGATTAGTAGCCTAACATTCCCTGAAAAAAAAAAAAAGTTGAGCCTGAGAAGACCATCAGTCCAGCACCAGGGGACCCAGACTGGGAGCTAGCCTGAGGGGATTGCCAGTCTCACTCTACATCTAGCCTGGATGGGCTCCTAGGGTGAGGGGCAAGCTAGAGATTTGAAGGCACCAGCTCAACTGCTGGCCCTTGGCAGGAGTGAGCTAAGGACAGATGACCCTTTTATGGGGTACAGAGGCAGTCTGGGGCAAGGAACAAGGCCAACACCCTCACCAGTCAGGAGCCAGGGGCCCCGTCAAGGAGCTAGACTGACATGATCATCAGTGGAACTCTGCACAGGTAGGGAAGAGTCAAGGATGCCCAAGAGGTCCCCTCATAGTGCCATAATGCATGGGCAAGGCATAGCATCCCTGATACCACTCCTGAGATGACCCAGATACTCAGAGACCCCGGGTGCCACCGAGAGAAATGAGTAAGTGGTAACAGAAGGATGTGGGCACAATGGCAAGAGGCTGAACTGGAGACTGTAGTGTAGTGACAAACAACCTGAAGTGAGTAGCCGGTGATGCCATTTAGGAACATGCTGAGGTCCTGGACTGTGCTGCCACAAGGTGCCATGTCTGGGTCTATGGCCCACCAAAGGCCTGGTGGATGTACCTGGTTGAGCTCTCTCCAGGGAACATGTTGTTCTCTGAAGGCTGTGCAGAGCTGGCCTAGTCCCTCACCTGTGGGGGAGGTGGCCTTGGGGGCATGATAGCAGGAGAGATGAACCCACCCCTCGACATCTGCAATACAAGGGAGAGTAGGCCCCATACATTACACAGGAAGCACAGTAGAGCTGGCTTTGGTTGCAGGAGTTGTAAATGAGCCTTCCCCAAAGTTATGAGCATGGGAGAGCTGGGCCCTGTTACTTGTCTTCTTCCGTGCAGTGGCACAGAGGATGAGAGAGAAATACCCACTTCCTCCCTTACCCCTCCCCACCTTCAGCAGGCAGGAGAACTGCCAAGGTTATCAGAGTTGGAGAGCTTGCCCTGCCTCTCACCTACTGCAACACTCAGGAAGCACAGTAGATCTGACCCTAATAATGGGGTAGTTGGACTGAGGGTATGAGCATGGGATATCCGGCTCTGTCACTTTGCCATGCAGTGACCTGGGCTAGGGAGAGTTGCCATCCTCTTTCCATTGTCACCTACAGCAGGCAGGAGAATTGGCCCGAGATTATCAGAGTGGGAGAGATGGCCCTGCTCCTCATCTACTGCATCACTCAGAAGTGCAGGCCCTGAACCTCACCTGGGCAGCACAGTACATCTGACTCTGATCAGGTGGGCACAGAGGAGCAAACCCCGAAGGCATGAGAGCTGGAGAGTTGGCTTTGCCTCTTTCTGGCAGTGGCATTAGATGGGCCAGCTGGGGAAGGGCAGGAGAGCAGGAGAGCTGATCAGCACAGATACCTCTCAGGGTCAGATCCAGGGCTTTGAATTGGCCCATCCCAACATCTAACCCATTGATGAGTACATGAATGGGCTGGTCCTACAGCTCCAAAACATCTCCATGACACAGGGCAACAACAGGGTATCCAAGAGGAGTTCCAGTGAGGTTCTAGTATTGATAGTATAGAAGTCAGAGACCTCAAAGAAGCCCAGTGACTCACTGCAATAAACATAAGCAAGCAAAGAAATGTTGACAAAAAGGTATAGTGTGAGACATACTGCAGCTTACACAATGATATTTTATGCAATGTTTTTTCCTCTGTTGGGGGCGGGAAGATTGCAAGTGTGGAGGACAGAAGTGAGTCCCAGATTTACTCCAGTGTTTATGGTGCTCCAGAAACCAGAAAACCTCAAGCAGACCAATGAATGACTGCAGTAAGTATTTGCATGTAAAGCTGTTTAAGCATCAAAATACAGTGTGGGATACACTGCAGTTTGCAATGCACTTCAAGGAACAGATGTGTGATGAAGATGTGGGAAGAATGGCAGACAAGGTGGATGTTCACAGTGGAAAGAGGTGGAACTAGAGAGGCAACAGCAGTGACAGGTGTGGGGAGGGTTGGCAGAGAGGTGTGCAGCAGCCAGGAGCTTGCAGTGTCTGTTCCCCAAACCCACTGTGTAGCCATGTTTGTGTCTGTTGTTCATGCAATAGCTAGGGAACGTGCTGGGTCCATGCTGTCACCTGAGGTCATGCTGATGTCTGTGGTCCATGTTACCAATGGAGACCATGTTGATATCTGTATTCTGGGTTTGCAGACTGAGGTCATGTTGGTGTCTGTGGTCTGTGCTGCCACCTGACTCCATGTTGATGATGTTCATGGTTCACTTTAACCACAAAGGACTTATGGAGGTCCATGACTTGGACAGCCACCTGAGGCCATATTGATGCCATGGTCCATGCTCCCCCGGCCCCAGGGCTACGTTGAGGTCCATGGTCCTGCTGCCTTGGCCAGAGGCCATGTTGATGTCTGTGGACCGTGCTGTGGGTGGAGGTCATGTTGAGGTTCCATGCTGCTGCTAGAGGCTGTGAGGAGTTCTGTTAGTCTGTGCCATCCAAATCTATGTTGATGTCCGTGGGCCGAGCTATTGCAAGAGCATTGTCAGTGCTCATTTCTATGGCCATTGGAGGCCCTGATGAGCTTCATGTTCTGAGCTGTTTCCAGAAACCACATGGAAACTCATGGTCATGCTGCCATTGACTGTAACAGGTAAGAAAGCTGCTTTTGCAGTGGTATTATTGACTGCATACTCACAGTTGAGAATGAGAGAGAGACACTGAGGACTTCTGTGACCCTCCCCCCACAGAAAGAGGAATAGTCTAGACAGGAAACCTTTGAAGAAAGGTCTTAAAAATTGTGATAGGGGCTGGTGATATGGCTCAGTGGTTAAGAGCGCTGTCTGCTCTTCCAAGGGACCACTGTTCAATTCCCAGCACCTACATGGCATCTCACAACAGTCTGTAAACAGTTCTAGGTGGTCAGATACCCTCACACCAATGCACATAAAAGAAAATTAAAATAAATTATATAAAAAAAATTGTGCTAGGGATGCTCAAGTGTAGGTCCTCACAGTTGATGGCTTCTGGGAACTAGGCACTGGGAGTTTGAGCACGTTCCAGCGAGTGTGTGTGCAACACACACCAAACTTGGTGTGTTTCTTTTTTCACTTATTTTTTCAGTTTTGTGGACAGAGGGCACAAGGTATGGGAGTGGATCTGGGAGGACTGAGAAATGAGTGTGATTCGGTGCATGATGTGAAATTCCCAAATAATCAATAAAAATATTATGTTGGGAACAAAAACGAAACAGTAGGTTGTGATCACTCAGTCTGGCCTGATAGAGGTAAGAAATGCTGATCATGGGCACAAAATTTTGTTCAAATGTCAAGAATCAGTTAAACAAGAAGACATAATTTTTAAAATGCTGATTAAATAATGTGTTATCATAATAAAAATGTTATTAACGTAAAACAGCACATTTATTTATTATATTTTAATATTCCATGCTTGCAACACTTCAAAGCGTCATGTACTTGATAAATAAAATTCTATCTGATTTTTACATAAAATAAAATTATACTTACTCTTAGTGGCCTTTGTAAGCTACATTGTTTTAAGTGTGTAGCACATTGTGGTTATTATTTATATTTTGTTCTTTGACTTCCCACAAGCTATAAAACTTGTGGGAATATATGTGCTTTTGACACCACCACATGTGTACCCTATGCAATTAATAACATATTCATTCATCCAACATGCAGTTATTGGATTGTTGCTGGCACTCAGCATGAAGTCACATGAAATTATGTTTCAGAAGGTTTACTGAATTTTACACACAGAAACAAATTGCAATTTGACAAAAAGGAAAACAAAAGAAAAACTTGCAAATATGTAACAAGTAAGATGGGAGAGTCACTTTCATTAGTCTGCTAGTCCTGGAGACTGGAGAAGTGTTTGACTAAAGTCAATTGTAAGAGATTAAAAAAAGTTATGAACTTGATGATGATTTCTTTGTGGAAGGAAATGAAAAGAAAGAGAAATGTATCCAAGAACTTTTTTAAAAATAAGAAAAAGAAATTAACTATAGTGTCAAAGCAGAAAATACATTTGAGGGAGCATATCAAGTTTTCCATTTGTCATCTTAAAGTTGACTATAACTATTAAAAATACAGACATAAATGTCAAGTTGGTGGTTGAGAATAGCTGTTTGAAAACTATGTGCAACTTTAGACTAAATGCAAATGTATGTATTATCAGCAGAAAAATAGCATGAAAATTATAGACATATCACAATATGAGAAGAAACTTTAAGAATGTACATAATAAGTATGAGACACAATGAAAAAATTCTGATTGTATTTTCTTGTTTAATAGCAATAATATAGATACAATTTCTATATTCACTTTACAGACAATAAAGCTGAAACATAAAGGAAATGAGAGACTCATTCAAAGTCTAGGTCAATAAGTGGGAAGGCTGGGTTTTGAACACACGATGTTTTTCTACAAATCACACAAAGTCTCAAGTCACTAAAAGCTGAGAATGAGGACCTACCCAAAATTCAAAAAGAGGTGGAAGAGCTGAAGGATTAGACAGAAAAGAAAATCAGGGCACAGTTGTGTCAAAGAAGATATGAATTTGTTCCAAAGTTGGAGTGGGGAGTTAGTTATAATTAATCCTCCTGAGGGATAAAATGACATACAGACAGAGAGAAACCATTACATAAAACCACAGCTGAACTCAATGTAGAGGCCAGTGGATTACGGGTAGCTTTGCTCCAATGGATACATCTGCAGCGCAGCTCCTGCATTTATGGTTCAGTGAGCATCTTGGTAGAGAAAACAGGAAGAATGTAGGAGCCAGAATACGAGAAGTCTGCTGTGAAACCACCTCTCTAGAAATTTCTCTAGAAATCGCTAAGTAAATAAGACCTGAAAATGATAATATCACTAACATACCAACTCAGAAGAGGGAATATCTCATGGGGTCCCACCCTAGACGAAGAACTATAGGCAACTCAATTACTGTCAAGAGAGACTTGGCCTCTCAATTTGGGAGAGAATTAGTCTCTCCCAAACATAAGCCCTCTAATTAGTTATCCAATTCGGAGTGGTCAGCCCTGAAACCATATACACACAATCAAGAAAACAATACTCAGCAAGCTGTATTCATGTGCACAAGCACACACATACACACCCACTTACATATATATATGTGGAAATAATAATAATAGAGGATCTTAATTTGTGAATGAGGGATATATGGGGGACTTGAAAGGAAGCTTGAAATGTATGGAAGGAAGGGAGGAAGAATAAATAGGAAGAAGGTAATTAATTATATTGCAATTAAGTATATATATTTTATATTTCATTATTATTATTTATTGGAATTTATTCACTTTGTATCCCAGCTGTAGCCCTCTCCCTCATCTCCTTCCTGTCCAGTCCTTCCTCTCTCCCGCCCTCCCCATTTTTGTCCCTCCCCTAGTCCATTGATAGGTGAGATCCTCCACCCCTATTATCTGACCCTTGTCTATCAGGTATCATCAGGACTGTTTGATTCTTTTTCTCTGTGGCCTAGTAAAGCCAGCTTGCCAGGGAGAGGTGATCAAAGAACCAGTAACCAAGTTCATGCCAGTGACTGCCTCTGCTTCCGTTACGAGGAAACTCACATGGAGACTGAGTAGCCAATGGGCTACATCTGAGCAGGGGTTCTAGAGCCTCTCCATGCATGGTTTGGTTGCCCTAAAATCAACAATCAATAAATGGGACCTCATGAAACTGAAAAGCTTCTGTAAAGCAAAGGACACTGTCAACAAAGCAAAATGACAGCCTATAGTCTGGGGAAAGATCTTCACCACCCCTACATCTGATTGATGGCTAATATTCAAAATATATAAAGAACTCAAGAAGTTAAACACCAACCAACCAAGTAATACAATTTAAAAGGGGTACAGTGCTAGACAGAATTCTCAATGGAGGAATATCGAACGGCAGAGAAACACTTAAAGAAATGCTCAACATCCTTAGTCATCTGGGAAAAGCAAATCAAAATGACCCTGAGATTCCACCTTATACCCGTCAGAATGGCTAAGATCAAAAACTCAAGGGACAACATGTGCTACAGAGGTTTTGAAGAAAGGGGAACCCTCCTCCTTTGCTGGTGGGAATGTAAATTTGTACAACCACTTTGGAAATCAGTCTAGTGCTTTCTCAGACAATTAGGAATAGTGCTTCCTCCAGATCCAGCTATAGCACTCCCATATCTCAGTGATGCTCAACCATACAACAAGGTCCTTTGCTCAGCTATGTTCATAGCAACTTTATTTATCTGGAAACAACTTAGATGTCCCTCAACTGAAGAATGGATACAGAAATTATGATATATTTACACAATCAAATATTACACAGCTTTTAAAAACAAGGAAAACATAAAATCTGCAGGCAAATGGATAGAACTAGAAAAGATCATCCTGAGTGAGGTAACCCAGAAGCAGAAAGACACACATAGTATATACTCATTTATGAGTGGGTATATACCATATGATATAGGATAAAGATACTAAAATCTATAGTCCTAAAGAAGCTAAACAAGTAAGAGGACCCTAAGAAATAGGCTTAATCCTCATTGAGAAGGGCAAACAGGATAAACATTGAAAGTAGGAAAAGACAGGGAACAGGACAAGAGCCTTCCACATGGTGATAAAGACTCTACCCAGCATGGTATCGAAGGCAACACTAAGACTCATAACAAAACTCTGGACAGAGTGCAGGGAATCTTATGGAAGAATGAGAGCTAGAAAGACCTGGAGAGTACAGAAGCTCCACAAGGAGACCAACAGAGCCAAAAAATCTGGGCTCAAGGGTCCTGCAGAGACCCATGAATCAACCAAGGACCATGCATGGAGAGGACCTAGACCCCTTGCTCAGATGTAGCTGATGGGCAGCTCAGTCTCCATAAAAGCCTTAAGCAAGGGGAGCAGAGTCTGTTTCTGACATGGACCCAGTGGCCAGTTCTTTGATCACCTCCCCTTGGTAAGGAGGCCTAATTAGGCCACAGAGAAAGAGCATCCAGACAGTCCTCTTGATAGGGTAGGGTCAGTTATTAGGGGAGGAGGACTTTCCCTATTAGAGGACTAGGGGAGGACATGAGGGGGGTGGAGAGGTAGGGAGGGAAGGCCCAGGAAGAGATGAAGGATGGGGCTGCAAAATGAATAAATTGCAATAAATAATAACAATAAAGAAAATAATGAAAAAAAAAAAGACCTGACTCAAAAAGTAAGACAATTAAATAAAATGGTGAACATAGTTTGTCAAGTAGACTGGTTAAACCCAGCTGTCACCAAACAAAACAAAAAAGACTGAAACATGAAATAAGGACGTGAAGGGTTGGAGCAGTGGTGGACAGGATTGAGAATCAGATAGTAGAAGGTAGGATGAGAGTAACCAGGATTCACTTACACGAATGTATAAAAATTGTCAAAGAACAAATTTAATAAATGTCTCAAAAACGAGAAAAGGAAAAAGAAAAAGAGGGCCGAACTGATCACTTAGCAGTTAAGAACACATCTGCATTTACAGGCAGCCTGAGTTCAGCTCCCTGCCTCCACTTTGCGTGGCTCACAACTGTGTGTAATGGCAACCGTAGGGGATCTGACACCCTCTTCTCATCTCTGTCTACACTCACATACATGCCTGCCGCTCCAGACACAGAGAAACACAGATAGAGATGCATACACAGAATTAAAATAAAAGGTGAAATGAACAAGTAAACATGATAATATATTTTGGTAAGAGGTGAAACAAGAAGGAAGAACAAAATGAAGAATTCAGGAATTAAGTGCTATGTCACCAGGGACTGTGTATTCCTGGATCTCGCTATGAAAGCCATGGAAATAATTGCAGTAATTGCTATTTTGTGAGTAAATGTCTCAACATATTATTTCAGAATGACATAAACTAAAAGCAAATCAAATCATCTTTTGAAAGTAGGTGATGAAAACAAGTAAAAAATAGTATTTGTAAATTTTAATTTCATATTCTTGTATGTCAAATTCAGTAAGAATAAAGAATTGGTAAATGTATAAGAGTTGAGTTTTTTTAAATTATGTTTAAATTTTCTACAAAGATATTAGCAGTGACTGTTTCATCTGTAGCTCCTAGTTTACTTATATTGTGTCACAGATGCTAAATAATACTGACTGATCAATCTACAAATCTTATTCTCAGATACACAGTCATATGCACATATGTATGCATATGTGTGTGTCTGTGATCACACACACACATACACACCTATAATATTTGTAAGTATACTGGATACTAATCTGACATCCATAAACTGTGTACAAATGTGTAAAATACTAATATATGAGATAAAACATTCCTTAGTAACTTCAGAGTAAGCATTCCTCCAGAATCATTATGTCACAAACAGGCTACATATATCAAATTTTATGAAAACACCTAAAATTACTAAGTATCTCAGTAAAACAAACATCTGTATGTCCTCATAAAGAAAGAAAATAGCCAGTGGCATGCACTTTAACTGCCAGTGTTCTGTTAACTACCTTGTCAGATTATTACTTTGTTCTGAGTCTTCTCTTTGAACTTAAGTAGTGGACAATGGAGAATGTCATGCTTCCCATGACCTCGACACTGTCACACAATGATTAATCATCATGACTATAAGCTAAGATCTAGACTTAGGGACCTTATCTTCACCCATGTAATATGATTAATGGGTTGTATGGCTGAGGTGCACTGTGAAAAGTAGATTAAAAGCACCAGAGTTTAAGTCAGTTTTGGAATAACTCAGGTATATTTTAAGAAAGTAGATAGAAACGTGACCATAAAATTTCTGTGGCTACAAGTTTAAAAAATTTACTAATCTGATGGAACTATAAAAGATTACAAAACATTACAATACTTATGATATTTTGAAATTAAAAGAATAACTTCCAAGATTTGTTTTATAATTGATAGCTAACAACATACTATTGTAAAATAAGGACATTTGCTCAACCATGTTTGTAGCAGCTTTATTCGTAATAGCTAGATCCTGGAAACAACCCAGATGTCCATCAGTTGAGGAAGGGATACAGAAATTGTGGTAATTTTACACAATGGAATGGTACTCAGCAATTAAAAATTAGGAAATCATGAAATTTGCAGGTAAATGGTGGGACCTAGAAACTCTCATTCTGAGGTGTCCCAGAAGGAGAAAGACACACATAGTATATACTCACTTATATAGACCTATAAGATAGGATAAACATACTGCAATCTATACACCTAAAGAAGATAAACAAGAAAGAGGACCCGGGGTAAGATGATCAATCCTCACTTAGAAAGACAAATGGGATGAACATTGGATGTAGAAGAAAACAAGTAACAGGATAGGAGCCTACCACAGAGGGCCTCTGAAAGACTCCACCTAGGAGTGTATCAAAACAGATATTAAGACTCATAACCAAACCTTTGGCAAAGTGCATGAAATCATAAGAAAGAAGGGGAGTTAATATGACCTGGAGAGGAGAGGAGTTCTACAAGGACAAAATATATCTGGGCACAGAGGTCTTTTATGAGACTGTTTCTCCAACCAAGAACCATGTATGGATATAACCTAGAACCTCTGTTCGGATGTAGCCCATGGTAGCTCAGTATCCAAGTGGGTACCTTAATAAGGGGAACAGAGACTATTTTTGACATGAACTCAATGGTTGGCTCTTTGACTTCCCCTCCCTCCAAAGGGAGGAGCAGCCCTGCTAGGCCACAGAGGAGGACTTTTTAGCCAGTCCTGAAGATACCTGATAAACCAGGGTCAGATAAAAGGGGAGGAGGTCCTCCTCAGTCAGTGGACTTGGAAAGGGGCAGGGAGGAGATGAGGGAGAGAAGTTAGGATTGGGAGGGAATGAGGGAGTGGGATACAGCCAGGATACAAAGTTAACAAACTGTAACTAATATTAAAAAATAATAAAAAATAAATAAAATAATAAACTCCATTGTTCTTTAAATCAGATGCTTTCAAATTGAATGGTGCCAACCATTCAAGAGTGATCAGGGTTATTTAAAAACTGACATTATCAGTCATAACAATTATAGCCACTATATAAGTAACAGGAAAACTAAATCTGTAACATTTAACTAGAAAATGTCTGAAGACTGGACACTATGGGCCTCTGATATATTTTCCTTTAGGCATTGACTGGGGTATAATTCTGCCTAGAAATAATGACTAGCAGCTTCAGTTCCTACAACTTTCATACAGAATCATGAGAAAGATAGAATGCTCAAGGCAATGTAAACTTGCTAGATAATTCTACAGGGTAGGAGCAAAAAACATAAGATTTAGGCAAGGCCTTCACCCCCACCAAAGTCGTTAGATGAAGATTTTTTTCTCATCTCTTTTGTCGTTTCCCAGACACAATCATGGCAGTCCTTAGCTTGTGATGTATCATATGTTTCTTGTGAGATAATGTGTGTATGACAAGAAAGCTGCACTGATGAAATCTCAACAACATGGTTACCAGACAGGACCAAATAATGACAACAACAGTTGGCATGCCAATGTAGGTGAAGGAGACCTCATGAGGGCCCACCTACAGGCATTTAATGTTCCTTGAGAAAAAAAGAAGCAGTCTTTTAGAAATGAGATTCCTGATAAGCTATTCGTTCTTAATGGCCAACTCTAAACACATTTGAGTAGCAACAGACTCATCAGATTATATATATATACATATACATATATATGTATATATACATATGTACATGTAATACATAACAGTAATAATTGGAGAACATGTCATGAATTTGAGAGAAAATAGAAGTGAATAAGAAAAGTTGGAGATGAAGAAAAAGTAGAAATGGTGCCAAAACAATAATTATGTTTAAAAAAAATCCTAAAAAAATAGAAATAAATTTTAAAAAGAAAAATGTAAGGACAGTCACATTGGAAAGAATAAATAAAAGTATAAATAGACAATTCAGAGATGTCAAGCTCAAAGGTTTCTGAAAGATGAAGAAAACAATAAAATGAGTGAAGATTCAGTCTCAGAATGGGAGAAAATGCATGAATGCTCAAACACTGTACACCTGACAAGGGAATGATTTTAAATATGTACAGTAATCACAAAAATTATGTAGCATAACACCAAAAGTATGATTTAAGAATTAATTAATACTCTGAAAATATGTATCTTTTAAAGAAAAACACAGATGGCCAACAATGTTTACTATAAATTGTAGACAAAAGGTTATTGTGTAACACAAATGCTGATTTCTATATTCCCCATATCTAGTTGCAAGCCTTATTCTGAGACTCTCCTCTCTTAATGGTATATAAATCCTGCTCCCCAATGTCTCCTGGTATGTCAAAAAAGCAGCTTACAGCCAATTGTGAGCAGGGGAAAGAATAGGACTGGTCTTCCTGCCAGCCAGGGGAGGAGTTAGAAGAGGAAACAGGGGATTCAGTCATGGGCAGAGGTCCAGGAAACACCAGGAGAGCTCAGCAGGAAAGCTATAAGGTACAAGTATCCTGGGATGTAACCTGAGAAAAAAAACAGATTAGCTTTAAGAATGAACAATAACTGCTCAGTTCTTGTGCTGTAAAGCTTACTATTAAACATAATGGCATCTTAATTATTAATATGATAGCACCATTAGGAAAAAAACTGAGAACATAGTTGTATAAAAATAATTGTAACAATACCTCATCATCAGGGTACTCAAAACCATAATGATGTGTAGTCTCATCCCTTTAAGAATGGCAATCAAGAGTAATATAACAAACACTGGCAATGATGAGGAAAAACGGGTCTTGGTTGGTAGGAGTGTAAATCAGTGAAGGTATTGTGAAAACAGCATGGAATTAAACAACAACCTGAAAATAGAACTACAGCATTACCCAGAAATCCAACTATTTTGTGTACATTCAAATAAAATAAAATAAGCATACTATTTATTGCAGCACTTTCAGGAAGCAACAAAAATATCATCTAACTGATGAGTTGATAAAAATAATGTCATACATGCACAGAGTGGTATAATACTCAACCATTGCAGACAATAAACAAACTGTCATTCATGTCAGTCTGAATGAAATTGGGAGTCACTATTAAGTGAAGGAGCTATGCACAAAAATATTAGCACCACAAAGCTCATGTGTGTAATCTAAAGGACTTTATCACAAACTAACTGAGATTGGAATAGTAATTACCAAGTTAATATGGCTAACAGTAAGAAGCTTTATACTTCACAATGCTGTAAGAGAATATTTTGAATATTTTAAAACTAAAGAGATCATAAAGATTTGAAGAAATAAGTATTTTTAAACTGACTTAAATATATAATGCATACATGTGTTGAAATGTTATGATTCATATTAAGTATGCACTTTCCATATTTTATATCAATTTAAATTATTTTATTTTTTAAAGATTTATTTATTTATTTTAGATGTGTAAGTGTTATGTCTGTGTGTATGCATGTGTATCACATGTGTACATGGTGCCCAGATGTCAGGAAAAGGTGTCGGAGCCCCTCAAAATAAAGTTGCAGTTGGTTGCAAATCACCCTGTAGGTGCTGGGAACCAAACTTGAGTCTGCTGCAAAAGCAACAAGTGCTTTTAATTGCTGAGCCATTTCTCCAGCCCCTTTTTAGTTAATTTAAAAAAAAAAGAGAAAAGATGTGCAGCTGGTACTTCAATAAAAGAATATATGTATATATATATATATATATATAGTAACAGACTGTAAGTAGCTTTTAGCTACCAAAACCTTAAAAAAAGTTACAAAATGAACATAGACCTAAGTATTCTAGATGTGTTACAATTACTACAGAAAACACTGTTTTACAAGACATCAGCAAAGTAACTGCTCTTGATCCAGCTTACCAGCAACCTTTGCAACCAGGGGCAGCTCTACCCTGCTGCCCAGGGAGGAGCAGGTCCCCCTCTCCTGAGTGTTGTAACCTATGAGGGCCATGGACAGTTCTCCCAGTCTCATGACCTTAGGGCCAGCTCTCTTACCTGGCATAGATGGCAAGGGAAGAAGGAGGAGAGGAGAGCATGTCTCCCTCATGCACACCACCACACAGCAGACAAGAGTCAGGGTCAAATCTCCCATGCTCAGGTCCTTCAGCAGCTCACCCAGAATCTCTACATCCTAGGGTCAGTTCTCCTGCTCTCATGACCCCAGGGCCAGCTCTCCCAAGATGGCCAGGTAAGGGCTGAGACCAGTTCTACACAGCCCTCAGACATCAATATGTCCCTAGGTGGCAGCCCAAAACAGCCTGGTGGTAACAGGCCCCTACTGCCGCAGGGCCAGGAACCTAGATATGCCTCCCCACCAGTCATAGCACAGGCCAGGACCCTGTCATGGCCCCAGATGACATTATTGGCTGCTCACATCTTGTTCACACTACCCTCCAGTCTCTAGTTTTGCTCTGTTCACTGTGCCCACACCCTTCTATTTCTTTTTCTTTTCCATTTCTCCACCACTTACTTGCTCCTTTTAGTGGCAGCTAGGGTCTATGAGTGTCTGGGGTCATCTTAGGAGTGGTCTCACGTCTGTCATGTCTCCATCGTGCATTATGGTGCTGGGCAGACATTATCTCAGGCATGGTCTGAGCCTCCCTCCTTCTGCCAGGCTTGCGTGGCACCAAACTACCTGTCATCTCCAGATAGCTCCTTGTCCAGGCCCCACGGCCTAGTGGTTATCTCGAGCACACTCCTTTCCTGGCCTGCCCAAGTGGCATCACATGAGGCGCTTCTGTTTTGTGCCTACTCCTGCCCTGGCCCGCAGTCCCAGGCAGGGTCCTTCTAGTCTTTGGCTTGCTCACTGTCTTTGGAGCCCATCTGGTCCTATGTGGCACTGGACTGGTGGTCATATCAGGCTAGCTCCTTATCCATGCCACGTGGTTCTGCACTGGAGGGAGGAACCATCTCGGCCTCTCATTTTTCAGAGAGTATTAGGCTACTAATCATCCAGATTTCCACAGGTCAGAACACTGAGTATAGACATAGACTCTTTCCTCTCTGCTACCTTCTGATGCACATGCACACCTGCAAAGCTTGTAGGGGCAGGATGTTTCTTTTTAATAGATTGCATAGTCAATGTTAATAAAGAATTTTACATATGACTAACATCACTAATTTGGTCAAACATTTACACATCTGTAGAAGCCTGCCATATATAGAGTGGGGCTGTCACTCTAGGCAAGAGAGCAGGAGGGCTAACTGCAGATCCTCACTTCTCCTCTCCTCCAAATCTAGGCTCCTCCCCAGCTCAGTAGCAGAATACCTGCTGAGGTTTCATCTCACTCTTTGCCCCATCCCCAGGACTCTAAGCAGATCCTGGTGGAAGACCCCTTTTCCTCTCTCCTATGGAACAATTCACTTACATCCTAGCTTATCCCCATTCTTTTTTTTTTTTTTTCAATGCAGTTTATTCAGGAACCTTGAACAATCCTCGGACCCTGGGGAAAGCCAGCCCACAGCTTAAATAGCCTCTGGGTAGCCAACCCCAGCATGCCACGTGAGCAATGCAGATAGGTCCACATACATGGAAGCAAGCCAGATTCTCAGCCTTAGCCAAATGTGGAATTGTTCGTGACAGAGAGCACTCACCATCGGGAAGGTGGAAGGCAGAAACCAGCTCCATCTTTCAGGCATAGCATTCCGCAGCTCTCTACAGTTTCTCCTTTTTGTTTTAGATGCATCAGGCAAGAGTAGAGGTCTGATCTCTGATACTAGAAATAAATTGGGACTTTGTACTGATGTTCATTTAGGTGTCATCCACCCAAAGAGCATCAGACCAGTCCAATACCTTTTTCTCAGAGGCGGGACCTGGGGCATCAACCCGCATGCAATCAGACATGCTCTTCTCTGGGTCGAAAGCTGCTGACCCTGAGTGCAGTGCTTAGCCTCGCATCCTGAGCGTATCATTTTAGCTTTTTATGGTATCCAACCATGCTTGGGGAGAATGTCCTGCTTCAATGGCTGTAAAGGCCTGAATGATCATGGTTGCATTACACTGTTGTGAGACTCTAATCTTGCATATATACCACAGGCAAACCAAGGAGACCAACACCAGAAGGCCTGCTAACGCTCCCATGCCCGCCCATTCCTTCAGATGACTTATCCCCATTCTTAAGTGTCAGTTCTTAATACCTAGAAACATATCTGACCCAGAGCCAAAAGTGGTCATTTTTATTAGGACCCTATCAGGCAACACATACCCTCAGAAACAAAGAAGGCAACAGATAGCAAGGAATAAAATACACACACACAAGAAAAACAAGATATGATATTAACATCTAGAATAGCAATCTTCCCAAACCCAGATGCCTTAGTTCCAGGGCAAAACACAATCAATAAAAGCCAAGACAATATGTATCCACTAGAGACCAGCAACTCTACCACAGCAGACTCTGAATAATCCAACATAGATGGAGCACAAAACAAAGATCTTAAAATAGCCTTTATGAATATAACAGAGTTCCCAAAGCAAGAAATAGATAAACTCCTTAAAGAAATTTGTGAACATACAATGGGAGAAAAAAAAATGATTAAAACTGTCCAAAATCAAATAATCAAACTCTGAAATCAGTAAAATAGAAACAGAGAATAGTACAAAGACTCAATGAAACAAAGATTTGGTTGTTTGAGAAAATCAACAAGATAGACAAACCCTCAGCCAAACTAAATTAAAGAAAGAAAAAGAATATCCAAATTGGAAAAAAAAAATAACAGAAATGAAGGGGAGGGGGGACATAACGACAGGTACCAAGGGAATTCTAATAATCATAAGGGCAAAGAAATCATGAAATTTGCAGGCAAATGGTGGGATCTAGAAAAGATCATCCTGAGTGAGGCATCCCAGAAGGAAAAAGACACACAGGGTAAATACTCATACATTATATTATAATGTATATTATATTAGACATATAATATATGACAAACATACTAAAATCTGTACACTTAGGAAGCTAAACAAGAAGGAGGACCCTGGGTAAGATGATCAATCTCACTCAGAAAGGCAAATGGGACGGACATCGAAAGAGAGAGAAAATGGACAGGACAGGAGCCTACCACAGAGGGCCTCTGAAAGACTCTACGCTGCAGGGTATCAGGGCGGATGCAGAGAATCATAGACAAACTTTAGGCAGAGTGCAGGGAATCTTATGAAAGAAGGAGGAGAGAGAAAAATCTGGAGGGAATAGGAGCTCCACAAGGAGAGCAACAGAACCAAAAAAATCTGGACACAGGGGTCTTTTCTGTGACTGATACTCCAACCAAGTACCATGCATGGAGAAAACCTAGAACCCCTGAGCAGATGTAGTCCATAGCAGCTCAGTCTCCAAGTGGGTTCCCTAATGATGGGAAAAAGGACTATCTCTCACATGAACTCAGTGGCTGGCTCTCTGAATACCTCCCCCAGATGGGGGAGCAGCCTTACCAGGCCACAGAGGAAGATAATGCAGCCACTCCTGATGAGACCTGATATGCTAGGGTCAGAGGGAAGGAGAGGAGAATTACCCCTATTAGTGGACTTTGGGAGGGGCATGGGAGGAGAAGAGGGAGGGAGGATGCGATTGAAGGGACGAGGGAAGGGGCAACAGCTGGGATAAAAAGTGAATAAACTATAATTAATAAGAAAGATAAACAATGGCTAAAATCAATACAATAGAAACAACAACAAAACCTCAAAGTAACAAAGAGTTGATTTTGAGACAATAAAACTGACAAACCCTTATCCAGTAACTAAAAGGTGTAGAGCAAAGATCCAAATTAACAAAATAAGAAATGAAAAGGGAGATATAACAACATTCATGAGGAAACACAGAGAATCACAAAGGCACACTTTTTTTAAAAAAATTTTTCATCAGTTACACTTTATTCATTCTGTATCCCCCCCATAAGCCCCGCCCTCCTCCCCTCCCAATCCTACCCTCCTTCCTCCCTTTGCTTGCATGCCACTCCCCAAGTCCACTGATAGGGGAGGTTCTCCTCTCCTTTCTGATCTTAGTCTATCAGTTCACATCAAAAGTGGCTGCATTGTCCTCTACTATGGCCTGGTAAGGCTGCTCCCCCCCAGGGGGAGGTGATCAAAGAGCACCACACTTTTAAAAATCATACTCTACAAGATTGGAAACTCTAAAAGAAATGGATAATTTTTTTATAGGTACCACTTACCAAATTATATCAAGGTAGGATAAGCAATTTAAACAAACCTATAACCAAGAGTGAAATAGAAGCTGTCATTCAAAATCTCTTAACAACAACAACAAAAGGGACAGATGTTTTTAACACAGAATTCTGCCAGACTTTCACAGAAAATTTAATGCCAGTACTCGTTAAATTACCATACAAAATAGAAACAAAAGGAACTTTTCCCAATTTGTTTTTATGTGGCCACAGTTATTCTGATACGCAAACCACATATAGGCCCAACAATGGAGAAGAATTACAGATCAATTACCCTTATAAACATAGATTCAAAAATTCTCAGTAAAACACTTGCAAACCGAATACATGATCACTTCAAAAGATCATCCACCATGAACAAGTATGCATCATTCTAGAGAGGTGAAGATGGTTCGGTTTCCATAAATAAAGAAATGTAATCCACCATATAAACAAACTGAAAGACAAAACTACATGATCATCTCATCAGATGCAAAAAGACATTTGACAAAATCCAGCACCTCTTCATGATAAAATTCCTGGAGAGGTTAGGAATACAAGTATCGTATCTCAAATAAAGGTGGTTTACAGAAAGCCCATAGACAGCATCAAATGAAATGGAGAAAAACTTAAAGCAGTTCCACTAAAATCAGGAACAAGACAAGGCTATCCACTCTCAACTTAACTATTCAATAAAGTGCATGAAGTCTCGCCTAGAGCAATAAGACAATTGAAGAAGATCAAGGGGATATAATTTAGAAAGGAAGAAGTCCAAGTTTCTTTATTTTCACAAGATATGGTAGTATGCATAAGTTTATACAAAAATTCTACCAGAAAACTCCCACAACTGATAAACACACTGAGTAGAGCAGCTAAATACAAAATGTTCTCACAGAAATCAATAGACCATATGGGGAGGGGGACGGAGAGATGGCTCAATAGTTAAGAGTACTGGGTGCTCTTCCAGAGGATCTGGGTTCAATTCCCAGCACCCGCAATGCAACTCACTACTTTCTGTCACACCAGTTCCAGGGGATCAGACACATATGCAGGCAAAGCACCAATGCACATTTTTTTTTATCAGTTACATTTTATTAACTCTGTATCCCAGCCGTGTCCTGATCCCTCATTCCCTCCCAGTCCCTCCCTCCCTCCCTCATCTCCACCGTGCCCCTTTCCAAGTCCACTGATGAATGGGACCTCCTCCCCATTCATCTGATCCTGTTTTATCAGGTATCTTCAGGACTGGCTGCAAAGCCCTCCTCTGTGGCCTAACAGGACTACTCCTCCCTTCGGGGGTGGGGAGACCAAAGAGCCAGTCATTGAGTTCCTGTTAGAAATAGTCCCTGTTCCCCTCACTTTGGGAAACCAATGCACATTTTTAAAAAGTGGATTAAGAAAGAAATCAGGGAAACAAAGCCTTTCACAATAGTTATCTATGGATAACTCTAAACAAGCAAGTGAAAGAATTGGAAGACACTGAAGAAAGAAACTGAAGAAAATATCATAAGATGGAAACAACTCCCATGCTCATGAATTGCAGAATCAATAAGTAGAAGCGGCAGTCTTATCGAAAGCAATCTACAGATTTAACGCAATCCCTGGTAAAATTTCAACACAGTTCTTCACATACCTTGGAAGGACAACTTGTAGCTTCATATGTAAATACACACACACACACACACACACACACACACACACACAGGCACACACACACACGATATTAGAAAAACCCTGAATAATGCAAGAGCTTAGGTAGATATCACTAACCTGACCTCAAATTGTACTGCAGAGCAGTGGGCCGAGGACACCTTTTTGAGGATGTTATTTTTATATCAGTCAGGGGTAGAGCAGATGGCAATTCTTTGTTCATGTTAGCTTGATGCCAGGCTTGGTGGCCAAAGTTGTTTTATGCCTAAGACACATAATAATGAAATCGAATCAAATCAAATTGTATAGCTCATTACAGAAAGAGGAAGGCAGACAGAGACCTTCAGACTGCAGGCAGGGAAAGAATTCACAGAGATGCCCTCCACTCTTGCAAGAGTAAAGAGTGGTTATGAGTGGACAAGAAGATGAGTGAGACTAGAGTGCATAATGTGAAATCCACAAAAAAATCAATAAAAATTTTAAAACACAGTTCTCACTGAAAAAAAAAAACCCAGAAAATTTGATCATTAGAATAGAATTGAAGACCCAAATATCAATCCACACACCTACAGCATCTCTAACAAATACTGCTGGTCAAACTGAATGGTTGGTTGCTTGCAGAAGACTCCAAATTGATCCATACTTATCACACTGCACAAAACCGAACTCCAAATGTCTCAAAGACCTCAACATAAAACTAGGTACATTAAGTTTGATAGAAGATATAATGCAGGATAGCCTTGAACTCACTTGTCACAGAGAAAGCCTTCCTGAAGAAAACACCAATAGAGCAGGCATGACAATCAAGGGACCACATGAAACCGAGAAGCTTTGTGGGTCAAAGACACTATCATTTAGACAAAGGAGCAGCCTACAGAATGGAAAAAGAGTTTTATCAACATCCACAGTAGAGGTTCATATACAAATTATATAAAGAGAACACATAAAAATAGATTTTCATAAAACAAATAACACAATTTTAAAATGGACTACAGATCCAAACAGATAGTTCTTAAAAGAAAAAACTCAAATAAGTAAGAAAAATTTAAAGAAATGTTCAGCATCCTTAGCCATCAGGGAAATACCAATCAAAACAATTTGAGATATCATCTTACACTCCTGATAACGGCTAGGCCAATAAAACAAGTGATAGTTTATTCTTGGAGAGTGTGGAATAAGGGGAAGGCTCATCCATTGCTTGTGTGAGTGCAAATTTGAACAGGCACTGTGGAAGTCAGTGTGGTTCTTTAGGAAAAGGAGAATTGATCTACCTCAAGATGCAGCTGTAGTACTCTTGAGTATATAACCACAGGATGTTTCTTCTTACTACATAGAGCCCTCACCCCTACATGCTAGCATCTTTGCTGCAGGAAAGTACTCTTCATGTTACCAAAATAGAATACAAACACCAACCAAGCCACAAACCCTTTGATCTACAATGGCATCTTTCCTGCAAGATATTTTAGTTCAGTGGAGGAACAAAGCTTGTGATAATAACCAACCAATGTCTAATTTGACTGAAGGCCCATTCCATGAGATAGAGCCCATACCTGACACTGCTTGGGTGGCCAAGAATCTGAGACCAGATATCCAGGGACCTAGGATAAAATCAAATACTACTGTTCAAAAAATAAAATTTAAAAAGTAGCAACAAAATTTATTTAATGACATTTGGCTATGCTCACAGATGAGTGCGTTGCTCAACCATCATCAGAGAAGTATTTTCCTGATACATGGGCCAAAACCAGAAAATGCACAGCCAGGCATTATGCAGAGAGTGGAAAACCTTGCAACAATCAGCCCCAAAGTGGATGTCTCTATTGAATCATTCTCCTCAGGGCTTAAGGAACCCCACAAAAGAGTGAGTGGAAAAAAAAGTAAGATCCAGAAGAAATGGAGAATACCAAGAAAGTTCTAAATCAACAGGCTCAGTGCACAAATGAAAACCACAGAGAGTGAGGCAGCAAGCATAAGACCTGCACAAGTATGATCCAGATGAGGTCCTAGAGCTGAAAGGAAGAGTGGACACATGGCCCATCCCTAATCCAGGAGCTAGCTCCAATTGATGGCTACTTGCAAATGAGAATTTAGTTTCCTCCAAGAGAGTCTTAGTGGGAAAACAAATTACTCTTAATGGTAGACTGCATACCCAGCAGGAGATGAGCAACAGAAAATAAACTCAGTGGATTCTCTGGAGATTTATTGTCAAATAATGTGGTGCTAGGTCTTTCCTTTATTTATTTATTTATTTATTTATTTATTTATTTATTTATTTATAATTTTACCTGGTTTGGGTTTTTTATTTTAATTTTATTTTGTATTTTTATTTATATTTTTCTTCTCTCTTTTTACCCCACATGTCCTTTACATATATTTTATGCCTTCCAGTGTTTTTAAAGGATTCCTTAGTTTGCAAACAAGTAGGATTCTACATCTATATTTGTTTTAAGATATTTTTCTTATGTTTGTTTGTCGGCTGGTTTTGTCCCACTGTGACGTGTTTGTTTTTGTTTCATCTCATATATTTTAATTATTCTTCCTTTGAAGCTTGTTTGTTTTCTAATGAGAGACAATGAGGGGGTGGATCTGGATGGGAAGGGAGGGAAGGAGGAACTGGGAGGATAGAGGAGAGGAAACCACAACCAGGATATATTATCTGAGGAAAAAATTAAGATGAGAATGTACCAAGTATAAACTACAAAAGGTGGCATCATGCTTCTTATACATTATTTTTTTTCTGCAAGTTAAAACTGTTTAAGTCTGTATGTCACACTCTAAAGCTGACACAATTAAATTGCATAGAAAACATGGAAAAGAATTTTGGCTGCTATTTATACCTGAGTCATTTACCTATTTTGTGCAGCAATGATAATAAACAGATGAACCAAACTAAAAAGAAAGAACAGTGGAACCCAAAAGTGGATTATTCACCCAGGACAATTGCCAACAGTGATTTTTACCAACATTGCTCATATGTGAAAAAGGGCTCATAAAAGCCAGCATAGTTAAAGGTTCATACCACATTCGGGAGAGTAAAGTTGATTTGTTTCAGTAATTTGACTACAGTTATGGACAGAAAGTGAAAAGTATTAATAATAAAATAACCTACCTGGCCTAAACAACCATATCTAGAGATGGCAAAAGTGTAGGGGTTCTGGCTGGCAGTGGCAGCTTTGAGCTAAAAGGTTCAAAAAGCTACTGTAAAAGGAATGCAATCTTTATTGGGTAAATTTGCTCAAAAGAGGAAAACATGGCCAGCAGAAAAACACACTATTCTTCAGCAAATCTGTGTCTGAGAGCCTTGTTAGGAATGTTGTTGTCTTTGGAATTTCCTGAAAAGTTTGACCACTTTTTTTAGTTAGCGAAGTGCTAACTAAAACTCTCAGCATGTATTTTTTTCCACCTATATTTAAATGCATAGCAAAATGATGTGAGTAAATATAAGGCAAAGTTTGCTATCATGAAATGATGTAATTCTTCACTTAATCACATTTTTCACAAATAATGTTAGAATTATGTGTAATTTGGTGGGTGATGTTTTTATCAAATTGGAAGCATTTCTTTCCTTGTTTTTCACAGGAGTCTTTCCAGTAAGTCATACCAGAGGTCTCCTTCAATCAAAAAGTACCAGGTGCACACACTCTTTGGTGTGTCCCATTGTTTGTGTTATGGTGATATTCTTCCACATAAACAGACAAATGTGAGTTTTGAGAAGGTAAGAAATTTCATTAGTTAATCAGTTAATTACCACATAAGACAGTATGCTGAATTAGGCATCTAAGGATGGCAAAGTGTCATCTCTGAATAAATAGCCAATTTCCAAAACATCCCCAAATATAATTTGGAGATTTGGTCTTACAATTTTCCAAAACATGGGCCCATCTGTGTAATAATTTCCTCCCTGGCTGTACTCAGTTCTCTCTTCAGTAAGTAGAGCTCATGTCATTCTCATAGAAACTGTCAAAATCAAGAAAGTATCTTTCCAAAGAGCTAAGATATGTCTACACTGGTAAACACACACAGTAATAACATGAGGAAGAATGGAACTGTGACAACAATAATATTATAAGCAAAGCTGTGTGCCAGACACTATGCACAAATACTTTATATAGATTTACTTTTCAGAAGACTCTTAGCAGCAGATTCCATTTTTCTTGTTTTCTATGATGGAAAACTGAAACTTAGCCAACAACAAGCTAGAGGCCTTTCTTCATCTAAAGAATGCTAAAATTAGTGGCGAAACTTAACTGGCCTAAATGTAAAGTTGCTAATTGTGGGCAAAAGAAATGCTAAGGTGTTTAGCATCAATTAAATACTATTTAAGACAGTGTCTGAAAAACAGTTCACCGCAGACTTGATTTTTTTCTCATAAATATTTCCAGGAATTCATGACATAGTTATTGGTCAATCACTCTTGGGCAGTCTTTGCTAGGTGAATGGGGATACATAAAAAATCAGTTCAGGTCAACTAACAAGTTTGTCCTTTGTAAATACTTTTCAAATGGGAAAAAATATTGTTGCCTTTTAAAGAAAAAAAAAATGGCTAAAAAAAGGACAACCACACTAAGACTTTGTAATCTTGCATTTGTACTGTGGTTAATGCATTGTGCCTTAAGGCAAAAATGTCCATTTAAAATGAGATTTGAAACACTCTAATCAAGTGGCAGTAATAAATTTAAAGCCAGAAAAAAAAAAAGGAATAAATGCTATTTCCTGAAGTTGAGTAGAACTTTCCTCCTTTTTTCAGTTTCACTTTTTAATCCTGAGGCATTACTTCAGTGTGTATACATTTATGCTAATCATATACCACAGCCATGGGTTCTTCTATCAATATGAAATGTTTTGTACTTGCTGTTTTTGTGCATCTTGTATTGTTATGTGCAATATACAAAATAATGTGTCTAACTATGCCATTTATGCTTTTGAAAGAAAAAGCAAATTACTTACTGAAGAGAATGGCATTTGCATGCATGTGTGTCAGCTTTCAAGCCTTTTCCTTCTACAAAATATTGCTTTCTGCACTTAGAAAATGCATCCATCCATCAGTTACAAACCATTTCAAAGCACTTTATGAATCTACAGAGCAAAATGTACTTATCTTACATTGGCAGTGTCCCAGCTGTTACAAAATTGCTATTGTCCTAATACTTACAAGGCAATTTTAGCATCAGTTAATAATTTTACAGGATAGATAACTTCTAAAGCATTATAAAATGACAGACATTAAACAATAGCAACTTAGCATTTTTCGAAACAGTTCATGACAGCTTAAAAACTAAAGTGATTTTAATGTATAGTCTATGTAGTTTTAGTTTCTCATTGACAATTCCTTTAGAAGATAAAAATGTGAAAACCCTTTTAAATAGTGTGTAAAAGAATAAAACAAATTTATCTTTAAAGATATTCAGTAAAAATCTCAATTAGGAATAATGTCTAAAATCTTCCTGTTCAGATAGTAGGTGACAAGAATTCGAATTTATTTAGGTAGGAAAAAAAGAATGATGATATCATTTAATGGTAGGGTACCACAAAATAAAAAGGTGCATCTATTCATTAAAGCTAATACAAAAAAAGAAATATACAATGAACAGAATTTTGTATGAATCAGTATGCATTATTTCTTCCTAAACACTGTTTTCCATCAATCTTATTTTAGAAGCTTCAGTTAAAGGGTAAGTCTGGGTAAATGCATCATCTGTGATCTCCTGTGCTCCCTTTGTTTAAGTTGGTGGGAGAGTCACACTACTCACTTTTAGCTGGATATTTTACCACTCACCTTGGAAAGCTAATGCTTAGATGGCACACAAAGAATAACAGCTCAAACTTTTTAATTGCGAATTTAATGCATTGCTTGTATAATATCCTCAAAGAGAAAAAAATATTTTGATAATAATTATTGTGTATCATAAATTATTTTATAAATTGATAACTTGTTAAATAAAGCAAATTATTGTAAAAATTCACTAAGGCAATTTGACCACATCAGACTACCAAATTCCCTTAGTATGCAACTATAATCCTCTCCATCACTGAATCACTGACATGGTGTGGGCTCATTGTATACCATGCTACTGTATCAAATAATATGCTACTACAGAAAAAAATAGTTTTCAATTTATGAAAATCACATTTTTAATGCTGTCTATCAAATTTAGTACTGTTATTGTCTGAAAAATGCATGATCTTTTGTGGGAATAGAGCATGGTTTTTCAGTTTCAGTACTTTTCATAGTACTAAAATAGTAAATTATAAGTCTAAAGTAGTTGTAGATACAAGTATGTGTACATACACTGAATATATGTGGCAAAATACATCAGACAGCCAGATATTTTGCAGCCTTAGCACATGAGTGCAAGGTAACTGGTTTTCTCAGTTTGTTCTGTTCTAGACAACACTCATAAAGTCTAGAAAGTACTGGGTGAGCAATATGTGTGTGTGTGTGTGTATGTGTGTGTGTGTGTGTGTGTGTGTGTATAAAGAATTGTTATCAAAAGAAAATCATGTGACTCTGGCTTAGAAAACCAAGAACCTACTTCTTGCCAGAAGTGATTGAAAAGTATGAAACTTTTGTCAAAAATCAGGTGTCCATAGGTGTGTAGGTTTATTTCTGGGTCTTCTAGTTAATTCCATTGATCAATAAGTCTGTTTCAATGCCAGTACCATATAACTTTTATTACTGTTGCTCTAAAGTACAGCTTGAGATCAGGGATGGAGACACCACCAGAAGGTCTTTTATTGTAGAGGATTGTTTTAGCAATTCTGGATTTCTTCTTATTCCATATGAAATTGAGAATTTTTCTTTCAAGGTCTGTAAAGAATTGTGTTGGTAATTTGATGGGAATTGCATTGAATCTGTAGATTGCTTTTGGTAAGATGGCCATTTATTATGTTAATCCTGCCAAGCCATGAGCAAGAGATCTTTCCATCTTCTGGTATCTTCTTCTAATTCTTTCTTCAGAGAGTAGAAATTTTTTCATACAACTCTTTGACTTGATTGATTAGGGTCACACCAAGGTACTTTATGTCCTTTGTGGCAATTGTGAAGGGTGTTGTTTCCTTAATTTCTTTCTTAGCCCTTTTGTCTTTTGTATACAGGAGGGCTACTGATTTTTTTTTTTTTAGTTAATTTTGTATCCAGTCACTTTGCTGAAGATATTTATCAGCTGGAGGAGTTCCCTGGTAGAATTTTTGGTGTCATTCATATATACTATCATATCGTCTGCAAACAGTGATACTTTGATTTCTTCCTTTCTGATTTGAATCCCCTTCATCTCCTTTAAATGTCTTCTTGCTCTAGCAAGGGTTTGAAGAACTAGATGATCCTCAATGGAGGAATACATACAGAAATTGTGGTACATGTACACAATGGAATACTACTCAGCAATTAAAAACAAGGAAATCATGAAATTTGCAGGCAAATGGATGGAACTAGAAGAGATCATCCTAAATAAGGTAACCCAGAAACAGAAAGAAATACATGGTATATACTCATAAGTGGAGATTAGCCGTATAATCTGTAGAATAGCCATCTACAGATCTAAAGAAGCTAAACACTAAGGAGGACCCTAGGGAAGATGCTTAAATCTCATCCAGAATGGCAAATGGGACAGACACCAGAAGCAGTGGAATAGAAGAAGTAGCATGGGAGTCATTATAGAGGGCCCTCTGAAAGGATCCAGCCAACAAGGAATTGAATCAGATGCTGAGACTTAGGGTCAAACTTTGGGCAGAGAGCAGGAAGTCTTATGGAGAAAGAGAGGGATGGGAATAGAAAAACACAGAGGGGGAAGGAGCCCCACAAGGAGACCAACAAAACCAAAAACTCTGAGGCCAGCATGTCCTGCAGAGATTGATGCATCAGTGGAGAACCATGCATGGAGAGGACCTAGACCCTCTGCTCAGATGTGGCTGATTGGCATTTCAGTCTCCTGTGGATCTCTGAGTGAGAAGAGTAGGGGCTGCCTCTGTCATGAATTCAGTTGCCTGCTCTTTGATCATTGACTCCTGATGATGAGGCCTTCCCAGGCCATGGAGGAAGAGAATCCAGGTGGTCCTCATGAGACTTAACAAGCTATGGGCAGATGTCAGCGGTAGAGAACTCCCCCTTTCAGTGGACTAGGGGAAGGGGGTAGGGGGAAGAGGGAGGAAGGGTGAGACTGGTGGAAGTTGAGGGAGGGGGCTTCAATTGGTATATATAATGAATAAGTTGTGAAGAAAAAATAAAAATTAAAAATTAAAAAAAGAAAGCATGAAACTTTGCATTAAAAGAACTGACATGCCTCAAATTTCAAGATATCCTTAGGGTAATCTGCGTTAACATGAAATAGACATAGTTATAATGATAATTTATAAAACTAAATCAATATCAAGTATTTCTTTCTTTGCCTCATACATGATCAGACATTTAACTCATCAAAATACATCTAATAATGTTAACAAACATGATTTTTGTTAATACATACAAAGTATAGAAGGGTATGGATTAAACATCTACAGTTTTTAGTAAAAAAATACACTTGGCACAGAGTAGTGTTTTAATTTAAGTTGTATTTTTTAAACTTCAAATACAGTTTATTAAGGAAAATAACAGCAAAGAAAATCAAATAGAACTGGAGTTGAGCATAGGTGTTTTTTTCATTAATTGCTACTACTTTAATAAGAGACAGATCTCTTGTATCTGGAGCTTGAAATTTTTCTTTTTTATTTCTTCTTCTCTTAATCTCAATTTCAAAATTCATGGTAACCTTCAGCAAAAATGTATTTAGTCACAGTGAAAATGAATTTCTATATGAAGATCAGTAGAGAACTTGTTTTGTGGAATAAGTTACTATTCTCTAATTACTGGAAGACCCTAGTTTTACAGAGAACCAATCAAAGATATCCTTCAGATTCTAGCACACTGAAGTCTTTTTCATACCTTCTCACTAAATAGGCCTTGAGGGTGCTACTTTCTCTTCAAACCATATGTTTATACTCCTCCCAGCTCTCTAGAGCTAGCCAGGTGAGAAGATGCTTCCTGCTCATTAAAGGAAAAGAGTACATCAACATGCAGAGGAATGAACCTACATCTCTGGAATCAACCACAATAAAGTCAACTCCGAGAACTAAAACTCCCCCATCATCCTTAAGTTTTAAGCATGTAACCAGATTTTTAGTTGGGTTTTTATTCCATTGCTGAGTCATTACACCTAAAAATATGTTGCTAACTTAGATTTCTTTGCTAATGTTTCATACGCACCTGCATGGCATGAATTATTAATATAAAGAAGTTATAATTAAAATTGTTTGTATTACCAAGATGTACATCAACTTGTTTAGGCAAGGAAACCTGAAGAACAAAATGAAACAATTTAGAGGAGATACTACCAAAATCTCAGGAGATTAATTCTTAATTAATGTGTGTAAGCTCTCTGTAAGGATTGGCCATTGCTGTGAATGATCTGATGTGTTGCAGGTGGCTCAAATCTGAGAAGGAGGTAGCTTGATTCGATTTCTGATACATTTTATATCCCAGTGAAGGTCCTCAATGTCTCAAGTTTGCTACAAGTAGGCCTATCCCAGACAAAATTCACTGAAACAGTTGTTACACAGCTATTCCAAATTATTGTCTTCCTACAGAAAATATATCTCTATTTGTTATGAAATTAATTTGTTCAAAATTAGTGTTCATGTTAGAACACTTCCATCATGTAAAACAAGCCAAGACTTTCATCTAGTTGAAGTCGTAAAATGACTGTTATCTTGTCTATTTGAATAAACTGTGGAACCAGAATGCCTGTATTTGAATCCTTCTGTGGTATTTATGCTATGTGTGGCCTTGGAAAAAAATTCTTATTATCTCAATTACCATAGAAGTCTAGATTCAATAGATCTAATTCATATTAAGTATTCTGAATTGTGCCTGGCACTTATTAAACAAATACCCTCAATTGACTCAAGTTCCTTGCAAGCTGGCTATCATATTTGTATGTTTTAGTTGCTCATATCCTCTTTATTAAGACAATGTTTATTACAGATCTTGAAATTCAGCTTAAGTCAGTACATTTTTGATACTGCTCACAAAAATCATCAGAAAATACATCCAGCTGAGAAGATAGTAAGGGAACGCAGTATTATTTGAAAACAGAGTATGTTCAAATTATAAGTGTTGTATTTCAAATTATTATTCAAGACTATATTTTACTTCAAAAAACTTCAAGGCCAATATTAGTTTATAATTATAAACATTTATAATAATATGTATTATATAACAAATACTATGACATTAATCTATTAGAAAATATTAAAAACACAAATAAAGACAACATTCAAATCCTTAAATTTTGAGGCTTTATGACTAAACACAAAATTAAAGAAATTTCAAAATTATAAAGCACAGTTCCACTATTATAGTCATTGCTACAAATGCAGTTACTGAAATTATTGAGTTTATGACTGTCCTTAATTTCTCAGCAACTTCACTGTGATATAAGTTACATTAAACTATCAAATCACTACATAGATGACCCCATTCGTTCACACTCACCTTTTAATCCCACGTCAGTTTTAAATAAAAATGCATTTAAACTGACATTTCACATTTCAAATAATGGAAGGAAGAGATTCATGATCAAAACTGTATTATCTCCAAGAATTTCCTCAAGTGTGAAAGTTTAAGTCAATGATGGGCTTTCGTTTATTGGATTTTGTTTGTTTGTTTGTTTGTTTGTTTGTTTGTTCAATTAGGTGCACCAGATTATAAGGTTATTTTTATAACTTCCACTGAAGATCTTCAAAATTCTTTATAATGTGCATTAAATTATACATAGTGGTTAGGTATGATGATTTTGTGGAAGTGTAATGATATTAAAAGGCCAATTGGCAAATTTTAGTTTGCCACTGGGCAAATGGTTACTAAAATCTGAAAAACTTTCAAAAACAAATAGGAAATAAAATCATGGTACCTGTTATTCAGAGTTCACACTCTTGCTTTTTCAAATACTGTGTTCAAAGTCAATTCCGTTTAATTTACTTCAAACAATGCATAATATGCATCAACTAGGAAATTTAATTATATGTGCTATAGAAATACAGACAGCACCTAAGCTATTAATCTCACAGAGAGCACTATGGGCACATGATATCCCAGCATTCCAGATGCTGAGGCAGGAAGATCTTCATTTAGAAGAAGCCAGACAAGTGATAGCTTGCCTCAGTGGAACTCATAATATGAACTACTGGGGAAATGTTTGGAAGGCCACAATGCATGGTCTCAGTTAGATTTCAATTGCTGTGATAAAACTCTAAGACCAGAAGCTACTTGGTGAATCAAAGGATTTGTTTTATCTTACACATCCAGGTAACAGTCCATCATGAAGAGAAGTTGAGGCAAGAACTGAATCAGAAGCCATGGAGGAAGACTGTAACTGACTGGTTCCACATTGCTTGCTCAGTCTTCTCTCTTATATTTTCTAGGACCACCTGTCCAGGAGTGGTACTATTCCTAGTAAGCTGGGTCCCTCCACATAAATCATTAGTCAACAAAATGTCAACAGCTCCAAAGACTCTCTTCCAAAAATTATAGATGATTGCCAGTGCTATTGGTTACCCTTCACAACCTGATAGTAAGGTCCTATTGCTGAAGCTACAATTTATTTCTGTCATTGTACATGGAAATATCAAGATGGGATCCAACTAGAAGTTTCATCCTTACTAACTAGCATTCATAGTACCGTAAGGTGATACAAGAGGAGAAAACTAATCCATAATCATACCCAGCTATGATCCTGATCCCTGTGATCTATAATAGCAGCTTGCCTGCAGAATGTACTGGGGTAATAGTATAAAAAATGTTTTGGGAGAGGAGTGACAAGATGGCAGCACCAGGAGGACACTGCATATAAGGAGCAGGACAGCATTTTAGGTACAGTGACCAAGAGACTGAACTCTGGGCCCTAAAACAACAGCGATCCTGTTTCCCAGGTGAGAGGAAACTCCATGGTGTGGGAATCAGTCGGGTCCACTCTCAGGTCACCCAGCCACAACCTGAAAGAGTTCACTGGGCTCACAGGCACTCAGTCACCAGACCAGAGCCACACGCCTGCGTGTCCTGATCACCTTCCCAGGCTGAGCGGTGGGCACAAAAACACGGAGACTGGAAGTCCCAGTCGTGAGAAAAACCCACAGGGAAGGAAAGAAATGGGACTGACCTCAGATCACCCAGTCTTTCCCTAGAAAGAATGGAGGGCGTAGGTTGGGCTGCAGCCGTGAGCACAGAGACTTGCTGCTGCGCCTCACTGTCCATCACAGACAGAACTGTGTGCTTTAGGACATCAGAGACTGGGTTTCCCCATTGGGAGAAAACCCCACAGGGAAGGAAGCAAACGGGAACTGATTTCAGGTCACCTAATATATCCCTGGAAAAGGTCCCACAGACCAGTGGTTGCGTGCTGCCAGCCATGAGACCTGCTGTACACCAGCTATCCTTCACAGACAGAACTGTGCACCCCAGGGCACCAGAGACTGGGAGTCCCTGTCGGGAGAAAACCCAACAGGAAGGGAGACAGCTTAGAGTGCTAGGCCAACTCCCCACACACCAGCACACATGGGAAAGGTCCCAGGAAAATGACTCAGGTTCCTGCCCAGTCACCAGCTTGGAGCCAGCACCCACCAGAACCTGCAAGCTTAACATGCCAACCCAAACACCACAGACTGGGCTTTCCTGTTGGGAGAAAACCCCACAGTGGGGAAAACACCTGGCCCTACCTCAGGACACCTCGCTCCGGAAACGTTTCTAGCTCTCCACAGGCTCCTGACTCTAACCTCCAGCTGCACGCGTGAGAGCAGAGCTCACATGCCACTGACTACCACTTGGGTACTGGGGCACATAGCCCCAACTTCAGTCCTACAGAAGCCTGGGATCCCCAAGATCCAACCCTAGAATTGCTCCAAGGAGCAACCAGTTATCCCTAATTAAACTGACGAAACACAGAAGCTCACTAAATTTACAGCAAGAAACCCAGAAGCAGGGTAGCTGTCTCCAGGACTTCTCCAGGTAAGAGGAGAGCCCTCTTGACTAACAAGGACCACAGTTACCACTCAAGACTGTATGCCTGAGGTGAGCTCTGGCAATTACTGAAGAATACCAGCCATTCAGTGACCATACCCAAAAAGCTGAGGAGGCTTCCTTCAGGAAAAAATCATCTTCCTGCCAAGGGGATTCACTCCACCACAGGATTCCAGGAACCACCAGAAACTAACACCCAACACCTAAGATATTCCAATGGTTAGAGACCAGCATAAAAGCTCAGCCAACAAAAGATAGAGCAAAATGGCATCTCCAGAAACCAGTTATCCAGGGGCAAGCAGCCCTCAACACCCCAGCATAACTGAAATTCAAGAAGATGACCTAATATCTATACTTATAAAGAGGATAACAGAGGAAATGAATAAAATGTGTAAAGAACTAGAGGAAGATAAAGTCAAATAGATTATGGCCATCCGTAAAGAAATACAGGAAGTTGTAACCAAACAGTTTGTGAACTTTAGAGAGGAAATACTTAAATCACTGAAAGAAATAAAAGAAACAGAGGAATGTTCAAACAAACAGGTGAAGGAATTAAAGGAAAAACAGAAAAATACAGTAACACATGTGAAGGAAATCAACAAAATGGTTCAAGATCTGAAGATAGACTTGGAAAATTTAAAGAAAACACAAACAGAGGAATCACGGAGAGGGAAAACTTAGGGAAGAAAACAGGAACTACAGAGACAAGCATAACCAATAGACTACAAGAGATGGAAGGAAGAATCTCAGGTGTGGAACATACAATGGAAGAAATAGATGTATCTGTCAAAGAAAATGTTAAATCTAAAAAATTCTTGACACAGAGCACCCAAGAAATTCAAGACAAAATGAAAAGACAAAACCTCAGAATAATAGGAATAGAGGAAAAAGAAGGTTCCCTCCTCTAAGGACCAGAAAATATTTTCAACAAAATTATTGAAGAAAATTTCCCCAACTTAAAGGAGAGGTCTATAAGAATACAAGAGGCCTACAGAACACTCAATAAATTAGACCAGAAAAGAAAATCTTCCCACCACATAATAATCAAAACAATAAGTATACAGAACAAAGAAAAAATACTAAAAGCTGCAAGGGAAAATGGCCAAATAACACATAATGGCAAACCCATCAGAATCACACCTGATATATCAACAGAGACTATGAAAGCTAGAAGGGCCTGGACGGATATCATGCAGGCCCTAAGAGAACACAGATGTCAGCCCAGGCTACTATATGCAGCAAAACTCTCAGTCCTCACAGACAGAGAAAACAAGATATTCAGTGACAAAAACAAATTTCAACAATACCTACACACAAATCCAGTGTTACAGAAGATACTAGAAGGGAAAATACAACCCAAGAAAACTAGCTACTTTCAAGAAAACACAGGAAATAAATAACCATAAAACGAAAAGTAGCCAAACACAGAAACACACTACCACAGCCAACATCAAAATCAAAGGATCTAACAGCCACTGGTCATTAATCTCCCTCAACATCAATGGACTCAATTCTCCAATAAAAAGACACAGACTAACAAAATTGATGTGTAAACAAGACCCAGCAATCTGTTGCATACAAGAAACACACCTAAGTCACAAAGATTGACATTACCTGAGGGTAAAGGGCTAGAAGACGGTTTTCCAAGCAAATGGACCCAAGAAGCAAGCAGGAGTAGCCATCCTAATATCTAATAAAGTAGATTTCCAACCAAAATCAGTCAAAAGAGATAGAGACAGACACTTTATACCCATCAAGGGAAAAATCCACCAGGAAGTCATCAGAATCCTGAACATCTATGCCCCAAATGCAAGGGCACCCACATTTGTTTAAAAAAAATATAATGAAACTTAAACCACACATAGACCCTCACACAACAGTGGGAGACTTCAACACCCCACTCTCAACAAAGGACAGGTCAACAAAACAGAAATTAAACAAAGAAACAATAAGTCTGACAGAGGTCATGAAACAAATGGACCTCGCAGACATCTACGGAACCATTCACCCAAACACAAAAGAATTTATTTTCTTCTCAGCACCTCATGGAACCTTCTCCAAAATAGACCATATAGTTGGTAACAAAGCAAGCCTCACCAATACAAATTGAAGATTGAAATAGTTTCTTGTATCCTATCTGATCACCATGGACTAAAGCTGGACCACAACAACAACAACAATAGCAAAAAGCCTACACACACATGGAAACTGAACAACTTGCTACTAAATGACAGCTGGGTCGGGGAAGAAAAAAAGAAAGAAATTAAACTCTTCCTAGAATTCCAAGAAAATGAAGGCACAACATACCCAAACTTATGGGACACAATGAAAGCAGTGCTCAGAGGAAAATTCATAGCACTAAGTGCCTTCAAGAAGAAATTCAAGACATCTCATTCAAGCAACTTAATTGCTCACCTAAAAGACCTAGAAAAAAAAAGAAGCAGACACACCCAAGAGGAGTAGTCAGCTGGAAATAATCAAACTCAGGGCTGAAATCAATCAATTAGAAACAAATAAAACAATTTAAAGAATCAATGAAACAAAGATATGGCTCTGAAAAAATCAACAAGATAGACAAACCCTCAGCCAAACCAACTAAAAGGCAGAAAGACACTATCCAAATCAACAAAATCAGAAATGAAAAGGGGACATAACCACAGACAGACACTGAAAAATTCTAAACAATAATTAGGTCTTACTTTGAAAGCCTATATTCCACAAAATTTGAATATCTAAATGAAATGAACAATTTTCTTGACTGATTCTACATGCCAAAGCTGAATCAAGACCAGGTAAAACAATTAAATAGTCCTATATCCCCTAAAGAAATAGAAGCTATCACCAAGAGGTTCCCATGCAAAAAAAAGCCCAGGGCCAGATGGTTTCAGCACAGAATTCTACAAGACCTTCAAAGAAGAGCTAACACCAATACTCTTCAAACTATTCCACAAAATAGAAACATAAAGAACACTTGCTAACTCATTCTGTGGAGCCACAGTCACCTTGGTACCTAAACCTCACAACCACCCAACAAAGAAAGAGAATTTCAGGCCAATTTTCCTTATGAACATCAATGCAAAAATACTCAACAAAATACTTGCGAACAGAATACAAGAACACATCTAAGATTTCATTGACTACGACCAAGTAGGCTTCATCCCAAGAATGCAGGGGTAGTTCAATGTACAAAAATCCATCAATGTGATCCACCACATAAACAAACCGAAGGAGAAAAACCACATGATCATCTCCTTAGATGCTGAAAAAGCATTTGACAAAATCCAACATCCATTCATGTTTAAAGTCTTGGAGAGATCGGGGATACAAGGCACATACCTGAACATACTGAAGGCAATGTACAGGAAGCCTATAGCCAATATCAATCTCAATGGAGAAAAGCTTAAATCAATCCCACCGAAATCAGAGACAAGGCAAGGCTGCACACTCTCTCCATATCTCTTCAACATTGTTCCTGAAGTCCTTGCTAGAGCAATAAGAAAATTAAAGGATATCAAGGGGAAAAAATTGGAAAGGAAGAAGTCAAAGTACCACTATTTGCAGATGATATGATAGTATATATGAATGACCCCAAAATTTCTACCAGGGAACTCCTACAGTTGATTAACACCTTCAGCAAAGTGGCACAATACAAAATTAACTCAAAAACATCAGTAGTCTTCCTGTATACAAAAGACAAAAGGCTGAGAAAGAAATTAGGAAAACAACAAACTTCACAATAGCCACAAAGGACATAAAGTACCTTGGTGTGAACCTAACCAGGCAAGTCAAAGACTTGTATGAAAAAAATTTCCAGTCTCTGAAGAAAGAATTAGAAGAAGATATCAGAAGATGGAAAGATCTCCCATGCTCATGGCTTGGCAGGATTAACATAGTAAAAATGGCCATCTTACCAAAAGCAATCTACAGATTCAATGCAATGTCCATCAAAATACTGACACAATTCTTTACAGACCTTGAAAGAAAAATTCTCACCTTCATATACAACAAGAAACCCAGAAATGCTAAAACAATTCTCTACAGTAAAAGATCTTCTGGGGGTATCTCCATCCCTGATCTCAAGCTGTACTATAGAGCAACAGTATTAAAAACTGCATGGTATTGGCATAGAAACAGACTGGTGGATCAATGGAACCAAATAGAAGATCCGGATATAAATCGACACACTTATGGACATCTTATTTTTGACAAAGATGCCAAAACCATTCAATGGAAAAAAAGACAGCATCTTCAACAATTGGTGCTGATTCAACTGGATGTCTATATGTAGAAAAATGAAAATAGATCCACATTCATCACCCTGCCCAAAACTAAAGTCCAAGTGTATCAAAAACCTCAACATAAAACCAGACACACTAAATCTGTTAGAAGAAATAGAAGAAAAAGTGGGGAAGAGCCTTGAACTCATTGTCACAGGAGACAACTTCCTGAACAGAACAGCAACAGCACAGGCTCTAAGAGCAACAATCAATAAATGGGACCTCATGAAACTGAAAACTTCTCTAAAGTAAAGGACACTGTCAATAGAACTAAACGACAGCCTACAGACTGGGAAAGAATCTTCACCAACCCTATATCTGACAGAGGACTAATATCCAGTATATATAAAGAACTCAAGAAGTTAAACAGCAACAAGTTAAGTAATTCAATTAAAAAATGGAGTACACGCATGCCTCACTGGGTGCCTGTGCCCATTGATGCCCCTCATGCTATGACTCTCTTCAGACAGAAAAGGGATCTTGGAACTACAGCCACCATTGTTACTACCATCTCATTGGCGGCTGTTGGAGCTACCACCAGGGCATTAGCCATGAGTCATACTGGGCAGACTGCTCAGACCCTGAATAATCATTTAGCCAATGTAGCTCATGCCTTAGTTGTACATAAAAGAATTAATGCTCAACTAAAAGGAAGCTTGATTGTGGTCAATCAGAGGATTGACCTCTTGCAGGAGCAAATTGATACCCTATGGCAAATCGCTCAACCTGGCTGTCAATGAAAGTATGCTGGACTTTGTGTCACTAGCATACAACATGAGAATTTTTCCTGTGCTGCAAATCTGTCTAAACAATTGTCGAGCTATATTTTAGGTAATTGGACTGGAGAATTCGATACTACGATGGAGCAGCTGAGAGTGGCCATTGTCACAGTAAATTCTACCAGAGTGGACACAGGACTAGCCACAGGATTATCAACATGGATTGCTGCAGCCATGAATCATCTGAAGGAATGGGCGGGCATGGGAGCGTTAGCAGGCCTTCTGGTGTTGGTCTCCTTGGTTTGCCTGTGGTATATATGCAAGATTAGAGTCTCACAACAGTGTGATGCAGCCATGATCATTCAGGCCTTTACAGCCATTGAAGCAGGACATTCTCCCCAAGCATGGTTGGATACCATAAAAAGCTAAAATGATACGCTCAGGATGCGAGGCTAAGCACTGCACTCAGGGTCAGCAGCTTTGGACCCAGAGAAGAGCATGTCTGATTGCATGCGGGTTGATGCCCCAGGTCCCGCCTCTGAGAAAAAGGTATCAGACGGGTCTGATGCTCTTTGGGTGGATGACACCTAAATGAACATCAGTACAAAGTCCCAATTTATTTCTAATATCAGAGATCAGACCTCTACTCTTGCCTGATGCGTCTAAAACAAAAAGGGGGAACTGTAGAGAGCTGCGGAATGCTATGCCTTAAAGATGGAGCTGGTTTCCGCCTTCCACCTTCCCGATGGTGAGTGCTCTCTGTCACGAACAATTCCACATTTGACTAAGGCTGAGGATCTGGCTTGCTTCCATGTATGTGGACCTATCTGCATTGCACACGTGGCATGCCTGGGTTGGCTACCCAGAGGCTATTTAAGCTGTGGGCTGGCTTTCCCCAGGGTCCGAGGATTGTTCAAGGTTCCTGAATAAACTGCATTGAAAAAAAAATGGAGTACAGAGTTAAACAGAGAATTCTTAATAGAGGAATATAGAATGGCAGAGAAACACTTAAAGAAATGTTCAGCGTCATTAGTCATCAGAGAAACGCAAATCAAATGACCCTGAAATTTCACCATACACCCATCAGAATGGCTAAGATCAAAAACTCAAGTGACAACACATGCTGGAGAGGTTGGAAAGAAAGGGGAACCCTCCTCCACTGCTGGTGGGAATGTAAACTTGTACAACCACTCTGGAAATCAATCTGGCACTTTCTCAGACAACTAGGAATAGGGCTTCATTAATATCCAGCTATACCACTCCTAGGCATATACCCAAAAGAGACTCAAGTACACAATAAGGACATTTGCTCAACTATGTTTGTAGCAGCTTTATTTGTAATAACCAGAAGCTGGAAATAACCCAGATGTCCCTCAGCTGAGGAATGGATACAGAAATTGTGATAAAAAATAAAAAAGGATATAATGAAATTTGCAGGTAAATGGGGGACCTGGAAAAGATCATCTTGAGTGAGCTATCCCAGAAGCAGAAAGACAGACACGGTATATACTCACTCATATAGACATATAATATATGTAGATAAATCTACTAAAATCTGTACACCTAAAGAAACTAATCAAGAGGGAGGACACTAGCTAAAATGTTCAATCCCTATCCAGAAAGGCAAAGAGGATGGACATCAGAAGGAGAAAAGATGGAACAAGTCAGGAGCCTACCACAGCGCACCTCTGAAAGACTCTGCCCTGCAGACTATCAAAGCAGATGCTGAGACTTATGGCTAATCTTTAGGCAGAGTGCACGGAATCTTATGAAAGCAATGGGAAGCAGTAAGATCTGGAGAAGACAGGAACTCCACAAGGAGAGCAACAGAATAAAAAAAAATCTGAGCACAGGGGTCTTTCCTAAGACTGTTACTCCAACCAAGGACCATGCATAGAGATAACCTAAGACCCTTGCATAGATGTAGCCCATGGCAGTTCAGTGTCCAAGTGGGCTCCATAGTAATGGGAACAGGGACTGTTTCTGACATGAACTGATTGGCCTGCTCTTTGATCACCTCCCCCTGAGGGGGGAGCAGCTTTACCAGGCCACAGAAGAAAACAATGCAGCCACTCCTGATGAGACCTAATAGACTAGGATCAGAAGGAAGGAAAAGAAGACCACCCCTATCAGTGGACTTGGGGAGAAGCATGCCTGCAGAGGGAGGGGCATTCGTGCAGAGGGAGAAAAAAGGAAGGGATTGGGAAGGGAAGAGGGATGGAACCACGGGGGGGGGGGATACAAAGTGAATAAAGTGTAATTAATAAAGAATTAAAAAAAGAAAAAATGTTATGGGAGTAACCAACCACTTTTAAATTGGACCTAAGGCCTACTCCATGGGATAGAACCTACACATAACACAATCAATTTGGCCAAGAAACTGATACTAGGCAGGACATGGACCCTGTGGGAAAACCTACTGCTGTTATTCTGCTACATAAAAATAGCAATGTCAGAACTCCTAATGACATATTTCTATACCCATATACCCGTGCATTGCTCAACTGTCATCACAGAAGTTTGTTCTTGCAATAGATGGAAATTAACCCTGTGCAATAGATGGAAATTAACCCTGTGCTCACAGCCAGAAAATGTGCAAATAGTGCTAGACATTTAATACACAGTTCTAAATGTCTATTTCAACATCAACACATTAAGGCTCAGAGATCTATGCAAAACGAAAGGGAGAGACATTGCAAGAGGTGGTGGATGACTCCAAGGAAACAGGATCCTCCAGGTACAATAGGAATAGTGTCTATTTGAATTCACAAAGACTGTAAAACATGCATAAGACTGAACAAACTCAAGCCAGACAAAATCCCAGCATGGAGAAGGTGAATTGGCCACAAAGTATCAACCACAAATCAAGAGACTATTTGGAGTCAATAGCTGCTGGAAGAGGGGAAATTAATTTTCTCTAATGGACACTATGTACATATATTAACTATACTCCAGGGCAGCCACAAACCCTAAGCAGCATTGGAGCCTGGTCCTTGGTTTTGGCCACCAATGCCACTGCTCCTGTCATGGCTGCCTCTTCCATTAATATTAATTTTGTTTACAAAAGAGATGTTTTCTAACTGTGTGTATGTGGTGTGTTTCTACCTGCATGTGTCCTGCACACCATGTTTCTGTTGGATCTTCTGGGGGTGGAGTTACAGACAGGTGTGAGCTGACATGTGAGTGCAGGGAGTTGAGCCCAAGTTCCCTGGAAGAGCAAGCAATGCTCTTAATGTTCCTGTAGAGCTCACTTTCAAGCCACTGGAACTAACCTTGAAACACAGGGAAAGATATTCTCAAAACAACTGGACTGGAGTAACAACAGTAAATTCATTAGGGTCTGATTTCCACTAATATTTTTGGACTTGCACAAATTACAGAATACTACCTTTTCCATTTCCCATAATGTTTGCACCATTTAGAGACAACACAATTATTAAATCCATGAAATGTAACTGCTGTATTCATTATGTTAGAATCTTCCCAGATTTCGGTTAAGTTTTTTTTTTTGCCTAAAGTCTATTCTATGACCCTATATCCCATTTAGTGACTTTGTCTCTGCAAGTGACCTTTTCTGGAAAAAGTAAAACCAAATGTTGTTATGTTTTTCATCCATCACATTGAGGCATATGCTGGCATGATTACTTAGTACTCATAACTAATTTTAGATTTTTAAGACTAGAATTTCTTCTTGGTTTATCTGCTTTTCATTTGTGTTTTATATACATGTGAATTCATTACATTATATTGAAAATCCATCATTTTTAAGTAGTTCCAAATTGATGGAGCTTAGCTCATCAAGATCTCTTCAAAATTTTATCTTATGTATTTTTAATACAGATCTTCATGTAAATAATAATAATAACCGTGCTTTTCACTGTCAAAGAAAAGTGATACATTGGGAGCAGCCTGAAATATACCTGGTGAAAAACTGGATGATGATACCTGATGCTCTGTTAAGCATCACGGCTTGGAAATGAGTGTGTAAGAGATTTGCAACTACAGAATGCTGCTTCTTCCTTAGCCACACATTTCTAGTGCAGATTATTTACCACCACCTCCTTGCCTGAGAACTTTTCAGCTACTATGAGCTTACCATCTTCCAATCTCATCTTGTATTTTTAACTTTGTTCTATCCCAGAACGAAGAAAGGAAAGGAGAGAACTGTTGTCTATGTTCTTTGTATTTCTTTCTATCCCCATCCTCATCAGCATGTGTAATTTTATTTATCTTTACAAATAATTTTACTTTCCATTTGTTTTTAATTTGAGTTCTCACATTTTGATATGTTTTAATTATTTATTTGGGGACTATGTGAAACAATCTCTAACAATAAGGGGTGTATAAATACATCTTCATAATATTGTTGTTCCCCATTTCCCCTTCCATCTTTCCCTTCCCACCCACCTATACATGGAATAAATTCAGTAGTTTCTGTTTTATTCTTCTTACAAATATTTTCACTACTGAAAAAATACATGGAGTCACATACAGCATAACAGCATCAAGGACAAGGAATCATACATGATATAGATGGTGAATACCATGCAAACCTTTCTCATTCCATCATGATAAGAAAAACGTAACAGAATTCGCAACAGCCAGAAAATGTCATAGAGGTGTATGATGTGTGTCATATCTTGGTGGATCTTGAAGAAGAGACAAGGCCAGAACCAGGGATGGGGTATAGTCTTTAAGGGCTTGTTCCCATTGACAGGCTCAATGTCATACAGTTTCCACAATCTCCCAAACAACTCCATGAAATAAGAAACAAGCGTTCTAACATGACCCAAATGAGCGACATTTCATATTCAAATCCTAGCAGTAGCTCTGCCATCTTGGTTTCTGTGGGTATACATCAAGGTGTTAACAGAAACAAAATTACCTAGTTTGTCAAGATCAATCAGTTTCATTCAGAGTTGAGTGAGTGCATATCATCTTACAATTCCTTGTTTCCCAAACAAAGACTCATATTTTATAGATGCTGAAGAGTATACCCTAAAAATGTCTCTTTATATTTTATATAAAAGTACTGCTCCATTGTGAAGATTAGATGTGTCATAATTCTTTCAAATATTGCTTATTATGGACTCCTAGGAATTTTTTAATATTTTGCAATGATGACAAAGAAAAGTTTGAGAAATTTCCAAGGAAAGAATTTTTCCTTGATCTTCAGAATATAACATAGAAAATCTATAAGTACTCCAAGAATTCCAAACTATAAAACTTTGCATTTTCTGTTTTAAGAGCTACAGATTAGGAACAATCTTGGGCAGTGGATAAAACATATCCAAATCTTCACATTCCCCACCATTGAAAAGATAAGTAGATGAAGAGAGGACTTGGCTAAGGCAAACCATAAAGTGCAGGTGCAGTATACTCAGAAGGAAAGGTATAGCTCATAGCCAGCAGTAGATTCTAAGTTGAAACTCAGATAAGACAAGTGGGTGGCATAGGAAAAAATGAAATGATGAGCATAAGACTTCCCTGGGTGATAAAGCAAAGCCTAGGGGATGAACAGAAGTCCTCCATTAGGAGTCTTCTTTCAAAGTTAATATGTGGTTAAAAAGGGAGAACACACCCTTTGTGAATTTGAGGGAACCTGTCCATACCGGGGAGTTTGATTTTAAACTTGGCTAAGTACCACCATGGCCGACATTATTATACTAATTATGTTTCTCTGTGTTATACGTTCAGAGATCAGTGGATCAATATAGCATTACTCATGTTATCTTAAGGTTATATGAGTTAAGAAGTCAAGAGTGGCTTTTGCTTGGGGTTTGAGCTGTGAATTTCACATGAGATCACAGACAGGTAAACCAATGCTTACAGTCTCTAATGGCCTGATGGGAGCTTCAAACTTCAACTTTCAATTTTCCTTAAATGATTGTTGTCAAGAAGCTTGACTTCCTCTGCAGGTATTGATATGAGCCCTAGATCTTGTCATGTACCCCTAGTGTAGGTATTTCTTAGTGTCCACACGCTAAAACACTTGATTTCTCTTCAAAGGGACACAGAAGGAGGAATGCATAGCTTAATGTTCCATCTCTAGAATTATAAGCTGTCAATCCCACCAAATTCATTTGATCAATGAAAATCACTAAGTAAGAACACACTCAAAGGGAGGAGCACTAGGAAGGTTCCAACTTTGAAAGGGAAAAGCATCAATGAATACAGGAGATACTCTCTACCATTGTGCTCCTTTAAAACAAGTTACTTGGACATGAAATTTTTCACTCATAAATACATTTCACTCCAGAAAAAGATCAGTACATAATGAAGGAAATTACTTTTTGAACCTTAGTTATGGGTATAGGATATTACCCTACTGAAAGGTGGATACAGAACATTGTGTTAAAATGCTGAAAAATTTGCAAAGACATTTTTAAAGGTGGAATTTATACCACCTCCACAAGGTAACTGTTAGCATAACATTCCTTTCCAATCACCACCAGTAATTCTGAAGAAAGTTTCCAATGCTCATTTCTGTTTCATGTTTTGTTTTGTTTTTTGTATTTCCACAGAATAAAATATTTTATGAGTAGAAATAAACCTTGAGGGTTGAAGGTATGGTTAAATATATATATATATATTTATATTATATATATATATATTTGCAGAGGACCCAGGTTCATTTCTCTGCACAAACACATGTAACTCCCAAACCAGAGGACCTAACACTGTCTTCTTGTCTCCACAAGTATTGGCCTGGCATGCAGTCAGTCATGTGGAGAAAATGACACAAACACAAAATAATAATAAATAAATCTTCAGAAAAGCAAGACTCTTAGAAGAACACCATGGATGCTGATAAACCGTAACAGCAGCCTTGTTTCTAGCCACCTGTCCGCGTTCTGTGAAAGTTTCTTCATCCTGCAGTGTTCTTCTCAGCAAACAGATGTGAACTTGCTTCTAAAGTGTCATGTTGCTGAGTTTATCACTTCTCCATGCTGTAGAGCCACCTGCATATAGATGATGCTAATACGGAAATATGTCTGGATTCTAACATCAGCTTATACACAAACTAAAATAAGTATTACTAATACTGCTATGTAATTTCTGTTAGAATACTCTATTAATGCATTTGTTTTTGTTCTTGGAAGGGAAAAGGGACACATTTTTAAAAATAATATTATTTATTTGAGATAATGTCTTTATTAACTCCTTATCATACTTGATAGTTCATGAGCAAGTAAACAAAATACTTTTCAACCTTCAATCTGAAAAGAATGAAGATCTCAAAAAAGAAATTCAATTTGTATGTAAAGTTCAGAACTAAAGATATTAAAAGACTAGTTCATGAGTAGGGGGAGTGTAATCTTCCTCAGCAAGGAAGAACATTTGCAGCTAAAGCAACAAGACCTGGATTCAAATTCTCAAACTCATTTAGAAGCCAGGCATGCTCACATATAATTTTATTCCCAGTGGTAGATGCCTGAAACAGGTAGAACAACGAAGAATGGTGGTCATCCATCCAACATAGATATAGCTGAGATGAGCAACCTAGGTTTTTATCGAGAGACCCTGTCTCAAAACAACAGGAGAAGTAGAAAGGGAAGAGACCCACTGTCCTCCTCTAAATGCAAGCACACACACACACACACACACACACACACAACACACACACTGCACATACACACACACACATATGCACATACACACACAGAGACAAATACACATTGCACACAATGTGGTTTTAAACACATAAATGCATCTAAATAAAGAGAATTCTGGTATTTAAACAAATGGTTTATTATTCTAAATCTAGAGGAAGTTGTATAAGTACTGGCCATTTTGAATCCAGTAAGTATACAACTGATACATTTCTGAATAAAACTCTTGAGGGTAAAGAAAAAAAAAAAGGCTTCCAGTGTCTTTCCTGTTCTTGTAGATGCAGTCATGCTGCCTGGCTCTCTGCCTCCATCCTCAACCATTCCCATCCTCAAGATCAGTCGGAGGGAGTCTCCTGGTCCTCCAGAGCTCATTACCCAGTGACTTAGCAGTGATATGCCCGAGCTTCTGTACCTGACAACCTTTTGCAGAAGCAGAGCCATTCACAGCCAAGGAAGCTCAGACACCCTGCAAGTCATTACTACATACTCAAGAAAATGAGCACTGACTTTCCTCTACACAATATTTTTTAGAAAGCTTGTCTCAACTGAGAATTTTACACAGAAACAAAATCAGATTAAAATATGGGCTGCCACTATTACTGAAAAATGTGGAAGTTAAGCAGGAAATTTAGAAGTTAAAATTACACAGTGCAATGGTAGCCTTCCTGGTGGATGGGGAGCTTGTGTGAGCCCATCTCCCTCCGCCAGCAACACATCATGCGAAAGCAAACCTGAAGCTGAGGAGCGTTGCTTCACCAGCCTGCCTCAGTGACAGTGGGCACAGTCCCAGAGTAAGACAAAACTCTTCCATTTGTGGACCCAGGGATAAGTTTTCCTGTTTTTGAAGGAAGGGAAATGGTCCTCCTCTTTTCTTTAGCACACAGCCTTGGCATAAACAGCAGTGTGGTGGCTTTGTTGAGGTGAAACAGCAAGAGAGCAGAGATCAAAGCACAGATACATTGATGCTAGTATTGTCCTTCATGTTCCCTTGCTGCTCTGGGGAGTGTCCTTGTGTTTTCAAGGGAAAAGTTTGACTTTCATTTATAATCTTTGCTCACCTCACAGCAATCAAGTGCTCATACAACACTCCCTGGAGATGACATGGCAATTCCATTGTTGTTGCCTTTATCTGTCAGTTTTCACCAATTCTTCATGATCTTAATTATGTGCAGACATCTGTATCTGGGTGGGGACTTAGAAATAATCTTTTGTCCAATTCCAGGTGGAACTTTGGTCATATTGTGAAAGTATTAATGCTTTAAGCTAATTTTCACTAAAATATTAATGGGTGCCATATAATAGTGTCATTGTAAATGAAGCAATTCAGTACTTTAAATCAATTCCATAGAGAAATGCTGACATTTTTTTTCTCTGAAAAGCCATTTCAGAAGGTTGTGTGCATGGTGTCAATTTGTGAGGCCTTTCAGAATGGATAATCAACCTCAATGTTACACAACTGAGATGCTATTGTATGTTCTGGCAAAGGAAAGTAATTATAGAAAGGGGATGACAGTGTTGCTCAGTGGTAGAGTGCTTACCTAGCACGGACAGAGTCCTAGGAACAGTTACCAGCTGGGCTATGCCCCACCACTTGAGAGGGAGGGGCAGAAAAATCTGGATAGCAAGTCAATACTTCTGATATTTGAACAATCTTGTGATGGAGCCCAGAAGCTAATAGGTTTTGTTTTATCTCAAGCTTAAAGATGGGCTTATCAACATTTGCCTGTTAGATTATAAAGATTAGATAGATAGATAGATAGATAGATAGATAGATAGATAGATAGATGATAGATAATATAGATAATAAAAACACAGAACCTCTTGATCCTGCTGAATTTGCTTTAGTAATTGAGTCCGTATTGTTGCTTTATTTGATATGTGCTACTAAATAGAAAGGAAATTTCTTTATTAAATTTATTTATTTATTCACTTTACGTACCGATCACAGACCCTTCCCTACTCTCCACCTGGTTCCACCCTCTTCTCCTTTTCCCTCCTCCCCTTATTCTCAGAAAAAGCTCCCCGCCCCCATACAAACCCACCCTGGCACATTAAGTCTAAGGACTAAGTAGAGTCTCTTCCATTGAGGCCAGACAAGGAAGCCCAACTAGGGACAAGTGATCTCTGGGGAATGTCTACATAAGCCTTTTGTAGGCCCACAGCGAATGACAAGGGAAGCAGTGGCTCTTACGACTCCTGGAAAGGTCCTGACCCACTGCACAGAGTGTTGATCTACAAGGGACTCCTAGCACACTAGTGACATCTCAAAATGGATCCGAGGCTAGGTTGGTGACTGCTTCCCTCTTCTTTACAGAAGTCTCCAAGGTGACCCTGCCCCTCCCCCCCGCCACCGCCCACATTTCCTTATAGTTGCACCAATTTGCTTGATTGTTACTGGTGCTTCGGGCGAGCAGGGGATGGACTGACTGGCGTTTCAGTCATTTAAAGGCTGTTAGTGGACAATAAAGTTAGAGCTGCACCTTTGAGTCTGGTCTCCAGAGTGATTCCAGGGATTCTGAGTGGTGGGCTCCATCACCACTCACCCCTTTCCCATCAGTTCCTGATCCCCACAGTGATCCAGACAACAGAGTCCATGTCTGAGACAACACCCCTCCACTTGCTAGGGGACCCACATGAAGACCAAGCTGCACATCAGTTACATATGTGTCAGGGGTCTAGGGCCAGTCTATGCCTGTCCTTTGGTTGATGCTTCAGTCTCTGTAAGACCTTACAGACCTAAGTTAGTTGACTCTGTTGGTCTTCTTGAGGAATTTCGTCCCCTCTGAGACCTTCTATTCTTTCTCCACTCTTTTTTAAATGATTTATTTATTTTTCTTTTATGTATATTTGTGTTCTGCCTGCTTGTTTGTGTGTGTGAGGGTGTCATATCCCGTGGAACTGGATTCCAGACAGTTGTGAGCTTCCATGTGGGTTCTGGAAATTGAACCCAGGTCCTCTGAAAGAGCAGCCAGTGCTCTTAACTGCTGAGCCATCTCTCCAGGCCTAGGAAGGAATTTTTTTGCACCATAGGCTGTAATGTTTTGTACTTAGCTATCATAAAGTGCCCTGGTTCTCTGCCCTGCTTTGCTCTGTGCTTTAGGCTTCACACTTTGAACTCAAAGGATGGTATACTCTGTTACAATTTATTAATCAAAAGATATTTTCAATGAACTGAATGGTGAAAATCTACCTGCTCCAATCTGTAGTCTTGATAATTGAAAAGAATAAACTAAGCATTTATTTCTTATTCTCACTGAACTGTGTTTTGCTACCTCAGAAGGAAGGATTTCATATATGACTCAGTGAACCTCCCTGTTAGAGAGAGAGGAAGTCACTCCTGTCACTCTTCAAGAGAATTAAAGACATAAAGGTGTCACTGGAACAACAGAAGGTGGACTCTTTGGTGATGTCAAAGGAAACCAGCATCAAGAATTTAAATTAAGGCCCAGAAGCCCCACTGAAAATTTACCAAGTTGGAATAAAAGAATACTGCTTTTTGGTTAGAAGCTCCCACATTATCAGTTCACTTCAAACTCTGCATTAAGACTTTTTTCCAGCTTAGTCTAGGGAAGGTTCTCTATTATGAGCAAAGTGTCCTCAGTTTCATGTCTCACTGTTCTGATGTGTGCAACAGAGCAAAGATGTTCTCACTTGGAGACCTTCTGATTAAGAAAATGTGTCAACTAGAAGTAACTAGTCTAAGAATGTCATCATCTAAATGGAAGTCATTGTACAGGACTGAAGAAATCCTTCAAAGGCAAATCAAGCTGTGAACCCTCCTCTGAGAGGAAGGTGAGGTGATTTCCTATTTTATCTGAGTACTTATCTCAAAGCAAGGGCATGAAGGCAAAATATTCCAAAATGTAAATAATCAGGACTGAAGGAGATGGCTTGGTGGTTAGGAGCACTGACTGTTCTTCCAGAAGACCTGCGTTTGAATTCACAACACCCATAGGGTGGCACACAACTGGTTGTAACTCCAGTCCCAGAGGATCTGTCCTCTAAGCTCTCTGCGGGCACTACACACGTAAGGTCACAGACATAAATGCGGGGAAAACAGTCGCACTCCTTTAAAAAGAAAGAAGAGATGACAAAGAAAGGCACATAGAAGAAAGGAGACCAAACAATAGAGAATGTAGACAGAGTGAGGTACCCAGGGTGAACACACCAGCTGCTCTTTAGGGTACAAGCAAGAGCTAATATTGTTTTTAAATCTCTTTTAGCTTTCAGTTAGAAAACTTCAGTGATTCTTCTAAAATTATCTTCAAGAGTTTAATTTTCAATACATAAGCCCAATATATTTTATATGATAAAAACAATATTTTCATAATAGTCCATAAAATAATTAATTATGTCTAAAAATAGCTTCTATGGGGTACATATTGTAAAATGGAAACCTGGGTCTTATTTCATGGAAATTCACATTTTACTTTTAAGTATTTTAATAATTCCAGTTTCATAAAAAAATAAAAACACTTCTAAGAATAAATAAAACTTTGGCCTGAAATGATCTTGTAAACACAATGCTTTTGACTAAAGAGGTCCATTTTACTAGTAGGCTTCCAATCATTCGAAGCAATAAGGAATATTTGCTTCATTTTCAACAGTACAAGGCCACATTAAAGCCAGACCATTCCATCAGAGGAGCTTGATTATGTTCTCAGTGCTTTAAATTATGCATATGATTGGTGACACAAATACATGTTTAAGTGGTTGCAAATTTAAAAAATCAATATTCCCAAAGAACTAAAATTATGCCCAATCATAAATAAAAATTAATTCACCTGCATATTTTGATCTACAACTTACCCTAGAAGAGAAATATCTTTTTGCATCAACTTGAACTTGTGTTCATTATATTTCATACAAATATAGCTCGAATCAAACACAAGCCTTTCAAACAAAACCTCTGCCTCTCTGTGTCTGTATGCATGTGTGCTGTCCCATGTTTCTTGCATTTGCAGATGATCTGGAGTGAGGCGTGGACTGCCATGCTGCAGGTAAGCCACAGCATCCGGGACCCATTGTTCCCAAGGGAAAGAAAGCCTACACGGGAATGCACTGGTGTGGTCTGCACAGAACGTGGAGAACAGCATATGTCACTACCGAACAGCACACAACAGGCAATTATGATTCAACTGTCCAAATTATAATCAGGTTGACAAATGTCCACAAACGTCTTCATTCTATTTTATATTTTCCCTAAGACAAGGCAATCACAAAACCAGACAATTCCATCAGGGAAGCTTGTTAGCTGCTTAGTCTGTTAAACCCTGGTTGCCATAGCATCTAGAGTTGAAAAAGCTGCAGATTGGCATGAAAAAGCATGTCGACAATTGCCCTGTCACAGCATGCAAGCCATGTCTGCTCAAAGGCAGCACACTACAAGTTTTCTTTCCCAGTTTGCACTACCCCATGCTGTTTAATAATATCCATTTACTGGTATTGGGATTGATCTAGCGCAGTGTAAAATTCACATCCAGTGAGACTTTGCTTTTCACGTGGAGTGAATTCTTTAACAAATGAGAGTATGGCAATTAATTTAGAAATGTAATACTGTATATTCTATGAGAAGTATATTTAAATTTAATAGAGAGACTGTCCAAAAATTTAATACACTGTGTTTTAAACAGCACAATAGTTTTACTTGGCAATTTTTCTGTTGACTTTCTAGTCACTGCTGAAGCCTTATTAGTCACACTTGAGTGATGACAGACAGCATTCAAATTACAGTAGTATATTTTTAAACATGTTTTAATCATGCCATAGTCATTTCTTCTTCATATTCGTGCTATAATTTAATTAAGAACATGTATTTCTAAAATAACTATAATTTAATTAAAGATTAATATGACAAATACTGAAATTATAGTCTAGAGAGCAATGTGCATCAGTATTTTCCAGAGGGATCATATACTTAATGGTGATAAATTACCATGTACTAATAAGAAAACAGGTTTTTACCAATGAAAATTTAAGCCCCTGCCAACTCTTAGACTCATATAGTCTATAGATTTTAAATAAACTGTGTTTACAAGCAACTGTTGTTAACTTACTGGGACTATCAAAATGGTGAAAATATTTACTGAAATTTAGAATCTTGGTAATTATTTGATTAAGAAGTTTATGCTTATATTACTCAGACTTTGCCAATTGCCTTCTCTCCTAATCCTTTTTCAATTAAAGTGTTTTATTCCACAAAGAACAAAATAATCCAAAAATACATAACCCACTAATCCAATATGCGTTTCAACAGCAGGAACTTTTAGGTATTCTCTATAATGTGTGCTATTTTTTGGTGCTCGTTGTTTGGTTCCCCTTGTATAGCAAAAGCGTTTTCTACTTTGTACTGAGTGAGCTCATCATTTTGAACATTTCACATATAAAAGTTTATCTGCAGAACATGAGGTAATGGTGAATTGACAGGGAAATGCTGAAGCAATGGTTGTTCTTCACATTCTGAAGCTACTGAACACTTCTTTTCCTTCTTTTTCCTAAACAAGTTTGTCAAATATTTAAATAGAATAATCAGAGCAAAAGGCCTTGGGTTTTACATACACTGTGAATGTGCACACGTGCGCACACACACAACGAAAAGAGTGACACAGAGTAGACCTAGTCAATCAGTAAATTTAAGCCCCTAATTTTCTAGGAATTCTCAAAATAAATCTCAAAATCTTGACATAAAACTTGGTTCACATATGGTGTCCATGAATGTGTTTTCTTATACCACATCTTCCAGTTTTTTAAAAAGAGAGGAAAGCTGTTTACTTGTTAAAGGTCTTTTTATAAGCTTTGATGACTCAAAAACACCTTCATTTTAACACATGGAATTTGGCAATGAGCACACCATGCTACCATTTGAAAGACTTTGATATTTTGAAAAGAAGAGGATTAAAAACAACAACGATTGAGAATAAGTTGGCTCTGATGTCTAGAACAAAAAATTCCCAAGTATGAATTTTAATGTGAAGATTTGCTACTGAAATGTGTCTGCCGGAATACCATAACTTATCAAAACCCTAGGTATCACAAATGAATAACTGCCAGTAATGCCCCAAACTTTACCCTGGTATAGTAAGACAAAATACGAGACCAAAAATGTGGCCAAGAAGAGACGGCGGGTTGATAGATAAATGGGCACGTCAGAGGAAAAGGAAAGGTGAAGGGAACAGATCATCTAATTAAATTTTTCTTAAAAGCCTGGCTTTAACCTTGGTTTTTGCTGTTGTTTCCAGTTTCTTTCATTTACACTCAGTATGTTGCAAAGCAGTCCAAGCTGGAATAACAGGCGCTACCTCTGATCATGTCTTAGGACACATGCTTTTTTCAGTACCCTAAAACCTGGGCCTCACAGAAACCAGAGCAGATTTCTGAGGCTCAGAGTACCTTACCTTCAACCAGACCAGTTCACACCTCCCTGTGCCCAGGGGTACCCACCTCCTGACGATGACTTGAAAACATATGCTGATCTCTGTATCCAGCTTGCGTTCATATTGTGCTTTCCCAAAATATTTCAATTAATTAGGTATGAACTGCATTTTGTTGCTACACCTGGCTGATTCCTTGTTCATTCTTGTGTTCTGATAAAGGAAAATAAGAATGGTACACTTCAGCTGATGAGATGGCTAATAGGGGATATGCTCTATAAGCCATCTCATTTTGATGCAAGCCACATTTTTATTGAAATTCTACCAAGAAAATGTCAATAACCTTAAAATTCATAAAAAGAGAAAAGGGAAAAAAGCACCTTGACTTGTGATCAGAGGGAGTATCTTGTCATGACATGATTCCTTTCATGGTAAAAATGTCACCGTGAAGCTACAACACACAACGTTGTTTTACTTCTTAAAATACTCTGTCCCTTTAACTTCCCTGGTGAAGCACTGGCTTACAAGGAATGTTAGTTTCCTACAAACACACGCATTCTTGGGTGAAGCAGTTCTTGCTTCTCTGGGTGATTTTGCCTTGTTCTGAAATTGTCTTCACCTGACTTAAAGTACATTAACTGCCAGATAGGCATCACACTGCTGTCTCCATGCTGTAGCATACAGCCGTGAATTTGCTACGATCTGTTTAATCAGCAGTGCATTGATTTTCTGCAGCTTTCCTTCATTTTAGCCCCATAGCAGGCTTCTGTAATTTCCTTTGGACAAAGTGTAACCAAACTGTGCTAAGTGATGTTGATTTGCAGGCAAAAGTAAAGGGGTAAATATAAATTAACGAGCTATAAACATTTTACAAGTGGGAGTCAATAAAAGCAGTGTCTGCAGCCCCTTTAAAGAAATGATTGGAAGCAGATTGTTAACAAAGGTGTCCAAAGAAACTGACATGAGTCTGAGAATAATTTTTGCGCTTTGTGATTAAGAATTGATCAGTCTGAAAGCCTCAGATGCAACTGAATCACCCATAAGCTGCTGGCCTGAAAAGGCTCAGCGGGGGCTGGTATTTGTTTGTTAAACTCCCATGATTCCAAGTAGATAATTGGTCTGTGAAGTTCATGGCAGAATCTGAATTTGCTTTCTTGCTTCCCAGCTGGCTGAGCACTGATTTATAGACTTCTGTGTACAAATTTAGCCAGCAGCAAACCTCACATCTTTAATATAAAAGGTGTTTTGTTGTGTTTTTCAGGTGCTGAGTGGAAAGCCCACACTCCAGAAGCTCATTAAAAGGGCCAAGTTACAGTACAGGTTTATTTCTGTCACAGCGTTTCTGAAAACAGTGACAAGGATTAATATGTTTCTTTAGTACTGGAAAAAGCCTGACACAGTCCCTTGTGAATTTGATCATCTGTTTCATTGCCTGTAGAAGATTCAGTCTCCCATTATATCTGAAAGTTACAGCTGTAAACTATACTGGTAAGGATTCACAAGGTACTGTAGAACCCTGGGGCAAAGCTAATTGTTTTAGTCAACATTTGCTTATTTATTTACTATTTATTTCATATATCACCCTTACAATCATTTTCCATTCTTCCACAAAGCCAAGATCGTCTTAGCTCTTTGGCTGCACAAAGCAAATAGAGACATGGATGGTTTATATTCCAGGGATTTTCGGTAAATGTTCCTGTGGACCAATGTGTTGTAGAAATGTCCACTTTACATATTTTAATAAAACAGTTCTCATTTTACAAGTATTAAAATTTAATTTTCTTATAAAAAAGCAATAACACTAAGAGTATAACCTTTTCTTCTATCTAGTTGTATTACACTAGTCATTATTAATGGGTAGATGTTATATGTCTAAGACTTACCATGTGACACATGAAAACTTCAGTAAAGTGTAAAGTATAACAAAAAAATGAGTATTTTTACATCAAATTAAATCTAGGTGATATTTTTTTTACATTAAAAGTTTGGCAGTGTGCATTTATCTGCCATAAAACAAACATGCTTAGGAAATGAGAACTCTTTACCCTCCTCTTCCTCCTACTCTTTCTCCTTCTCCTTCATCTCACAGGTTCATTGAGGAATGTCTATTCCTTCTCTTTTTCTTTTATTGTGAAGATACGTGCAGCACTCAAATTTTAGGCACAAAAATGCATATTTAAAATAGTTTCAAATGGTATACAATAACAAAATAATAAGCATGCAAATATAAAGATTTGAATGTAAAGGTCCCAATGTCAAGATTTTCACTAACCTTTTCACACATATTTTATATTAATGGCAATAATGTCAAAACTTTATTGGGATGAAGAAGTGTATCCAAACTTGCAGAAGCTGTGTTTCTGGTACTCTAGTCAACACAGACATATAACCCATAATATTTGATTATAAATAGAGAATAACACTAGATAGAGCCTTCTGTTTACCTATGAAGTTGCTGTGCTCAAACACTAAAAATGAAATCAAAACAATAGTGAAAGACCAGC